>NC_081167.1:6016875-6349653 GCF_012432095.1 Onychostoma macrolepis | reverse complement strand
TTTGCATATATATATATGCCGCCACAAATAGTGGTATAAATGGTATAAATAAGATCAACTGTATAACCGTTTCACTGCAATCCATGTTATAATGTTATAATTAAAGAACAATAAACATAATAAATATTACCGTTGCACTAATCTGTACATAGAAAATGCAGTTATTTTTAAGCTGTTGTTGACATCCTATCTAAAACGTGATTTAGCCAAAAGAAAACAAACCAAAAAAACCCCAATGATGTTACCACTTTAATATGTTTTGCAATATTTGTGTGTGCAAAGGTTCTGCGCGATCGTATTGTTCAATATTTTCGGGGTCTGAATTGATATGGCAATATTGACGAACTTGCTGTTTTGGCAAGGGGCGGGGCAGTACTAAAACACCGTCTAAGCTGTTCTAAGCAATCACAACGCACTGGGACAGCTAACCAATCACAAAACATTTCATTTTTCGGAAGGCGGAACCAAACCCGGAACTAATCGAGCTGTTTGTGCCAAAAATAATGTGAAAAATAATGCGATTTTCTAACCACCAAGCATAAGAGCATGTTCTAGTACACCCCCAAAACAAAATCAAGACTTTGTAAAAGAGCATAATAGGACCCCTTTAAGTGTAATGACCTACTTTTGATTAATTAATCTAAACTTTGACAAATTCTGTGACATTCCGTGTTAAACTGTAAAT
Source organism: Onychostoma macrolepis (assembly GCF_012432095.1). Classification (NCBI taxonomy): domain Eukaryota; kingdom Metazoa; phylum Chordata; class Actinopteri; order Cypriniformes; family Cyprinidae; genus Onychostoma; species Onychostoma macrolepis. Next base: position 6,348,968 of record NC_081167.1, on the reverse strand, counting down.
TCCGAGATTCCGTCCGCGTCTTCTGCACCGCGGAAATCATAGGGCCATACGCATCAAGAACTGGGTTGACTGGGTAATCGGTACCACCAACTTTACCAAAGTACCGGGTCTTTTGACAAGACTAAGCATTAGTATTTTGTTTTTTGCAATTTTGTAATATAAACACTTATAAGACCTTGACACACGACCAAATGTAATGTTAACATAGTTCATTAGCTAACATAAAACAGATGAACAAGGTCAACAAGTACAAACAACAAATAATATCCAAAAATAACAACAAATGTCTCCAGAGGCATCTCCATAGCAAGATTATAATGTGACTATTGTAGCCCAATTCAAAGAAAACACCCAGTGCTTTTGAAGAGCACATGCAATAACCCCAGGGCTCCCAGACAGATGACAAGAAAGAGGGAGGAGCAGTTGTGCATGGTTCTTAGGGCAAGTGGATTAAAATAGTCTGTTAAAAATGATAAGTGGTCACACAGTTGTGTGCTGCGATGCCCGTATACTCTCACAAAACCAAAACAGCAGCTATTAATGCTAACATCTGACCTCTTGTCCCACACAACCAATGCGATCTATGTCCTCTCACATGCTCTATAGCTGCGCCTGCAGCAACCAACACACAACACTCCAACAAGACACTGAGCCGGGTTCAGTGCAACAGCTCAAGTGTTTAGGGTCATACGAGATTGTTTTCACAGTGGATCTTGAGCTAAACGTAATCCAGACTAATCATCCAAATTACGACCCAATGACCTGTGTGTGCTGGCAAACCAAACAGGACTGACTGCACTTTCTTTAGTCAGGGCGTGAGGTCAGGTGGTGAAGCTCCTATTGCACATATGATATTGTGAAAAGATTTGATCAAGAATGTCAACCATATATGTAGGTATAACCCCAACCTCAGTGGAAAAATCATCACTTCAGTGGTTACCTTGCCCTTCAGCAGCACACCACAAACAGGCAGTCATAAGTCTGAGAATTAACCTCCACAGGCAAATCAACGAGCCCAAAGCAGGATGTTTTTATACTATCTCAGTGTTCTTTCAGTCACACAAGTTTACAACCAAACAGACATGGATTTCTATTACAACATTTGGTCCCACTTTATATTAGGTGGCCTTAACTACTATGTACTTGCATCAAAAAATAAGTACAATGTACTTATTGCATTGCAAAACACTTTTGCTGTTATTGCGGTGGGATACGGGTAAGGTTAGGGCCAGGTTTGGTGGTATGGGTAGGTTTAAGGGTGGGTTAAGGTGTAAGGGATGGGTCAACAGTGTAATTATAAATGTAATTCCAGAAATTAATTACATATAGGTATGTTTAAAAATAGAAGTACAATGTAAGAACATGTATGTACACAATAAGTGCATTGTATCAAATGATTAATTTAAATGCAAGTACATAGTAGTTAAGGCCACCTAACATAAAGTGGGTCCCAACATTTTAATTCAGACAAACTATTTGAACAGTACACCATTTCTTGTTCTGAATGCACGAAAGATTCTGACTCGGATGAGCTGAAGTCAAACCCATAGTAAAATTATTTTGATCCTCAACAGTGAATGGGTGCCGTCAGAGTGAGAGTCCAAACAGCTCATAAAAACAACCATAATCCACAGGTAATCCACATCACTCCAATCTAACACCCTGTGAATCTAAATGCTGCATGTTTGTAACAAACAAATCCATTATTTAGGCGTTTTAACATTTAATCCATTACTACAAACCAAAATAAGAGTCAATAATCCATAACAAAAAATAGGTTAAAGGTGAACTACTCCTTCATAACAATACTGACTGCTGATAAAATCTGTGTGGCTTTATTGTTTTACTAAATGTAATGTACTAAATACTAAAAAAAATAAATTATATTTAAAGAACACGAGGCTGAAATTAAGGATCTGTAATGCAGTTTGACCACTGTAAACCAAAACTGAAACAAAAACATTAGATAAATACTGTGTATTACATATTTTCCTAAGCAAAACTGAATCTTTTTTAAAGTCGGCATGAAACTCTAGTGTGACGTCTATCCGAGTGAAACGGCATCTGAAATGAGAGGGCGGGACTTGATTTTGTCCTTCGAGAATTGATTGGACCATTGGAACTTGGGGCGTTGCTAACAAAATGGAGGCAGATCTGAATGCCAGTTTGCAGTTAGTTGAGGCACCCTAGCATGAAGAATTTCCTTTTTATTTATTAAGGATGACGGCGACAAGGACGATCAACGGCACAAAATATTACGCGCGTGAGAGAGAGAGAGACAGCCTGAATGACTGAGCGTGTCCTCCATCAGGTTAAGTCATATTCATTAAAAAAAAAAAAAAAAAAAAAGTTTGCGATGTCCTAAGAGTAATGTTGTGGTAATATCCTTTCAACTTTTAAGAGTAGTGCACTCCCCCATGGCTCGCGTCAGCACTGGTCAATGCATTGATTTCTATAAAGTGAAGCATCAGCTTCAGCTTTTCCCCAGAATGACTCATTCTGTCGTTTATCCAAGCGTTTACCCCTCACGTCACTAGCTCCGCCCTTGCGCCATCACTCGTGACCGGAAGAGAAGAGTCGTCGTTTTGAGGGGGAGGAGAGGTTAACATTTTTGATTAAAGATTACAAAGGCACATGAATTTTAAAAAAATAATGAAGTGCACAGATAAATTATTTATAATAGTCACTACAGTATTCCATTAAAAAATAAGAATTTTCCATTTTGATTTCATGCCGACTTTAAACTCAAGATATCCTAGGTTTGAATTTCCTCAGCTAATCATCTTCAGCAGTCAGAATGATGCTTCTGTGACAGTCTTGTATGCCTCACACAATGAGCAGTCTTTCTACTGCATGAACGTCTGTATGGTATACTGAGATCATTATCCTGCAGGCAACCACCACATGACACACAATGTTCTTCACAAAACTGCGAAAATATAAGCAAGCACTCATTCGAAAGCCTGTTGAAATATGTTATCTGAAAACTTACATAATCCACTTATGTTGGAAAACAGAGCACAGAGCTCACAGAGAATTGATCTACTTGCGCACACACAGCCAAAATACATGCATAAATAAATTATGCATGCTGTCGTCTGCATTCTGTCTCTACCTGTATCAACTTTTAGTCCACTGATGTATTTCTAATCATTAAGTCTTCATTCATAATAAATATTACTTCTCCCAGCATGCCCATTTAAAACACACTAGTAACATTAAAAGTACCAGTACTTCAGGAACAAACTCAATACTGAAATAAAAAAAGCTTAAAAAAAAAAAAAAAAGTCACAATACCTGCATAATTTGTTCATTTATATTAATATGTTTGTTTTTAAATGAAGGCCAGTGTTAAAAAGTATAATTTTTTGCTGTGGACTCCCTGATATATATCCCTGATACATACATTTGCCACCCAAACTGGCATCATGGCAGATACCGAAGTAAAATCACTCGCTTCAATGGAATTCCTAGACATAAACACTGAGCTGGTTTGGCATAGTTCTCACACAAAGACAGGAAAAGGGAGATCTCCATGCTTCCTCTGTTTGTTTGCCATGTGGACATCCAGAGACAGTGCCAGATCACTAGAAACAGCGTTGCCTGGGTCAGAAACAAACACATGGAGACATTGTTCTTGATGCATACATCTGTTTGGCACCCTGCATAGAAAGGTGAATACGTGTAATGGCCAAGGCTCCACAAGAACACTCATGACGCGTTATGCAACTCGGAGTATTTTAAGACACAGCGTGGTTAATCGAGATCATTGTTGTAGCATGCAGATACACAACATCAGAACTAAAACACATTGCAACAGTCACTGCAGCAATTACTTCTACCACAACCACCAAACTTGTGTTTCACATTATAGTAATAATAGAAACAGTAACTTTTCTCGAAAACGGAGCATCATTCTTCTATTTATGAAACCACAGGGACTGACAGTTAACTGCCTTCCTCAGGGTACTACTCCTTGGCAAGAGCAGAGTTTAGGTGCAGGTCGAGGGGTCACATTATGAGACAATCTATACGAATGTGCTGATCATGTGTGGAAAATGACTGGTCCAGCTCTGGGGCCTCAGACTGCTGTCACCACAGCTCAAAACCACCGATGAACATCATTCACAAATAGCCTGTGCTTCACTTGGTCTGTGGAAAAACAGCTTTTAAGGACTGAAAATACATCACCTTCATGTGACCACAACACATTGTAGTGTAAATACTAAAGCAACTTGATGTGCCCCAAACAACACTGAAGAACTGCCTAAATCACCTCGACAGTGCCAGCGTTTCACTGCATTTGTGACTAAAAATAGTTTCTGCAAACTAAAATACATTTAGGAGCAAATGTGCAAAAGTCCCAGTGTCCTTAAAAACTAAGAGTATCTTAAATGGTATAAGAAACATCTTAATTTTCATTTTGAGGTCTTAAATTTGGGAATGGAAAAACAGGAATCCTGATACAAGCCTGATAACTGAACTTCAAAAGGCTATGATTTCATAAAAAATAAGTGAATGCTTCATATCCAAAAACTTATTTAATCAATTTTTACTGTGCCCCTAAAATTATTATTATTTTTTTTTACTTAGGTGCACATGTACTCTTTGGGGGGGGGAAAGTAAGCATCAAACCCTGTCATTCAATCATTCTACCACAACAGGAGTTTTCAGCTATATTTTCCAAGCGTTAACACTTTCTTGGGCTACCAAACATGCAGCAACACAACAACGCAGTAAATGTATGCAGTCACAAAACAGAGACCCAAAGGAAGCATTTGAGACATTTGAAATTCTTGGCTAACCATTTGTGATCACATGACCACCTGAGATGGATATTAATTGCAGGTCCAAACAGGAGCTAATAAAATGAAAACAGCACAATAGCTGATGATGCAGTGCTGAATAAATTAATCAAACCGTATGCCTTCTAGGAACAATCCACGTCAGATTCTAAGAAATGAACAGCAAGTAACAGGCTTGATTAGATTGGAGATTAGACTGTAACTCTAAATTGTGAGCTGTGGCAAGGTTTCACTGTCCTACTTAGTGCAGACACTTGCACTGCTGATCCAATTACTGTCTATGAGTTGTCATGTGCTCAAACTCCCTGCGTGGCCAGACAGGAAGGACTCTCCCTGACTGAGAACACCACGTTGCAAGAACAAGGGAGAGAAAGATTAGGAAAGAACATCCAATGATTGGAAACAATGATCTGAACAGTGAAAGCTCTCAATATCGATTCCAAATGTATATATAATTAGTAGGCCTATAAATAATTCCATAATTATTAAATACAGTTTGAAGCAGAAATATTTAAAGACCTAGTGTATCTGTTCCAAATTTATTTGTCGATTTGCTGGAATAAAATACTTGGTGTGTCTCACTTCAAACAAAGCTCCATCTGCCACAGTAACAGGCTAAAAAAAATAATTCAGGAGTCATGTGAGGCTGCCCTCCAACAGTTAACACAATTAGCACCATTCACTGTGATACATACACAACAACAGATCACTTGATCATTCCAAGAAATCATCAACAAAGTAAGAAGAACTGTGAGCGATGACTATGTTCTGGTTGGAGTCGTTTCTACCTTTGAGGGCGGGAAGCTTCTGCAGTTCCCGGTTCTTGCTGAGGTTGAATCGTGACGAACTCTGTCGACGCTCCTTCTTTACAATCTGAGGCCCACCTGAGTACTTAATTTTGTTGAGCTGAGTGGGAGGTGGAGTGCTGTTGCTGGGACGCTTGCTGGCTGTCTGCTGGGCCTGGAGAGAAAACAACAACACAATGTTCAGAATCAAAATGGGCATGTTATGCAGTTCTACGCCATGGCACCACTTTTGGTCACAGAAGGTCAGACTCCAGTGTCTTCCTGATGGCAAACACAATAGAAGAGACAAAATACAGCGACCAAAGAGGAAAAAGGCAATCCTGCTAATCAGATGCAGGGTACATACTCATTCTGGAAAGCATTTTATTGGAGAAATATTTGGATACACCCATCAGTGCCAGATGAGTCATCAATATTTTTGCTCTGCTTTCTCAGAAGAGAAAGACTATAAATTTTAAATGCCATCAAATGGTCAACTTTAGGAGTCTACTAGCATATAAATGACCTTAAAGATAACACGGTAAAAACTATAAATTTAATTTATTGGGTCTTTAAAACAGCTGACTTCATTGTCTATAGATGCACCAGTTAAACTTTGCATCATTCTCTTTTCTCACATTGGACACATTGCTTAGGAAAGAGCTTAGGGTAAGACCGTGATATTTACAATAAACGATATTTTGACGTTTGACGTAAATATTTCCACATTTACACTCAATTGTCAAGTCCAGCATAAATGGCTCATATTGTACAAAAGGTTGAAGTTTTATCCGATGGCAAAACATTGTATAAAACCCATGCAACCACTGAGAACTGCTGAAACAAAGCAACGCACCACATCAGTCAACAATCTGCAAGCAAACTGCCTCTCTAACCCGTGGGAGTTGAAGTCCACAACTAACCTAACCTACATACCTCCTTATTACCATATCTAGATTCAGCCCACATTAAATATTCATGAGTAGCCTGAGCTACACTATCAAATAAATATGCGTCTTCCATATAAAACGAGCGTCACAGAATCTGTTTTGACCATAGATGAGAAACATAGTATTACCGCTGTGGGACTGTCCTCAAAACTAAATCATGCAAAATGCCTGTTTTTTGGTTTTTTTTCAAATTGTACGATATGACCGCAGTGTGCAAAAGCCGAGGCAGATTATGCAACAACCCCCATCTTTTATGACTGTGCGATATACATCTTAGCTAATACAATATTTCTGATACTGTCTGAACTTCGTGTGAGGCTAAGATTAATTGCAAAGGCAATTAATCGACCGCCAGTGAGAATGTCACACTAAGCTATCCAAGGCTGCCAATTTTGCCCTACGACAAAAAATTTTCACGATCCCTGAAATTAGTCTCAGGCAGCATAATTGAGGCAAAAAATAATCACACAGTGTGCACCCGGCTTTAGAAGCACATTGATTAAGAAACAAAGCTGATCTCTGGATTATAGGAACACAGAATCAATGCTAACCCACAATGCATTACTAACACCATGGCTGAAGCACTTCAAAAAGCAGTAGAAATTGCTAAATGAGCAACATGCAAGCATGTGACATTTCCAAAACAACTGAATGCCCTCATGGAAAAAGCTTTAATGTATTGAAGGTTTTTAATGAAGAAAAAGCGACACTGTCCAAGCAACAAATGGTATGTGTGTGTGTGTACAGACTGATGCTGTGAAACACATGTTGAGGCCTGCCCATAGCATTGCAAAGCTGGCCTCAGTCACAGCGGTTGCATGACTGAGCCTGACTTAAAATAGATCAAATCAATAAACTTCACCCGCTGCTACGTCACACTCTCTGCCTGCTGATTCCAGCCGTCAGTATCACTTTGATGAACACCGAGATATTTCAGTCCCAACAGGGTTTACAGAGACAAGCTATTACGTCAATACAACTGCACACTTAGAGGGATACAAGTCAATACGTAAACGCATACAAATTTCATTAGCTCGCAAATCACTACTGACGCAAGAAGGCAACAACAAAAATGTAGTGCACATTTGCCTTATCGCACGAATGCTTCTTTACTAGGGTCTAAAAAAACAAGTCTGACTGGACACAGACGCCAAAGCAACCATTAAAAACAGAACAATGCTAAAAGCAGTAGTAAACTGTAGTAAAAAAAAACAAAAAAACAAAACCTTTTTTATAGACTACCTTTCATGAACCAAGTAGAAATATTAGTGCAGACAACATATTCATATAATTTGTTAAATAAAATTCTAGTCACCTATTCCCACCTCTCAAAACATTACATTAAAAAAAGGATAACAATATTGTATTTGGGGCAACTGTGCAATGTTCAAAACAATATTTGAACATTTTGAAGCAATACAGTATCTTGCAATTTACCCGATCCGTGCCGCTGTCACAAATTAAGCACAACTTGAAGACGTAAAAGGAAGGACAGAAAAACATATTTTAAGCTACTGCTATTAGATTTAATGACACAGACAGACCTACAGTCTAGGCTCATTTTGAGAGGGGATTTGCATTGCTTTATGCAGGAGAATAAAGAACAGCTTTAAGAGCCACTTCAATCTTGGTTATTTAATAAAGCAGAAATTGAAATGAGGGTTTGTCTGGAAGCAAGGTAGATATCAAGGGCTTTACCATCCTCAGCATGATACACTTCAGAGTTTGACAAGCTAAACGTGCAACTGTGTGTAACACCAGCAGAATCAACAGGAAGTGCACCGATTACTATGCATAATGAACGCTGCCTCGCAAAAAGGCTCCAAAATTGAATTTTAGCCTTCTTGTGCCCCGAGGAATGAAAAAGCCCAGCTACAACACTTAGCAAGCAAGTATTTGTGCCAAGTCCACTAGGCAGCCCTACGGTCAAACAGAGTATGAGTTATGTTTTTAAAACTGTCATCTTTACCTCTTCTGAATTTTCAGTGCCAGCATCCTTTCCGCCACCGGCATTACTGTTTTTCGTGCTGCTTTTTGCAGATTTGGTTGGTTCCTGTAATGACCACAAAAGAAACAATAATTTAACATCTGAGTCATAAATCAAAGGAAGCTCTTATTATTTTGATCACTCCTTTTATCTTGGGGACGGTCTGCATACAAGTCAAATCATGGGCAGGTCGTGCTGCAGGGCTGGTATGACAGGTGATGGCCAATTGCAACTAGATTTTGAATCAGACAATGACATTCACAAAACATTGACTGCTTTCTGGGAATGATAAATGATTTCAGTTCACACCGTCCAGCATCATATACACAGTGACAAACTTGTCCACTAATATATCGAGCGTTTATGTAACGATGTCCACAGCTTGTCCACTGAAACATTGACTCATGCAGGGACAGGAGAACATGTTTGCGTGTCCAGCTTATGCTGCAATCTGTCAACTAATACGCATCTATTCACATATTAACGGCCGATCATAATCTTACTATAGAAAACTGATCTGTAAAGCAAACACCGGGTAAAACAGCTATCGAAGAGCACTCTTTCAAACATACATGATTCATATTTAAATTCCCGTCACACTGAACTAAAGAAAACGTGTTTTTTTTTTTTCAAAATTTTCTGAACACGTAACTGTCAGTATATTGACTTGAGGCATACATGTACAAATGCGCTCTTAGCGGGCTAACGTAGCGGCTAGCGCGGCCTTCACTTACAAAAAAATGCTAGTAAATGCTGCAGAATAATTGTTTTACAAACTGAATTCTCGGACGCGTTAATTAGACATGTGTTATGATTGTAATCTGTACTTTACCTTCTCTTTTTTAGTTTTATTCGGCATTTTGCAAATGTTGTCTTTAGCCGTGCCTCCGCGATAAGGCTTCCCTTGCACTCAGGCTCTCGCTCACACGGTTACCTCGCCCTCCCTTCACCAGCAGCAATCTGATTGGTCAGCAAGGCACGAGGCTAGATAGCAACAGCACAGCGGAATTTTTCTATTGGCTGCTTTTCGAACCAGACGGTCTTGAGTTTTCCAAACGGGGTCCTGGCTGAGACGAGGAAGGGGACTACAGCTGTTGTTGACGGCTTATCTATCTCTTGTGGAGGTGCAGATTGTCACAAGAGGAATTGATTGTGGGAGGGAGACTTGTGTTGGTGACATTGACCTTCAACATGTCAGAATAGGGTCATCCAGAGGAGGTTTTGGTTGTATAAAGCAAAAGAGCTGGACCCTTTACATACTTTTATTTGTGAATATTGATGCATTTGAGGACATTTGTGGTCCAGCTTCAGAATAATTGTCTCATCAGATAGATTGTACTACATTCAATGTATTAAGGGTATTATTCTTCATGATAGTCATTAAAAATCCCTTAGTTGCATAGAGTACTGTAATATTCTTACAACATGGTTAAAATTCACCAGATGTGGGTCTTTACACTCTTTAGCTTAGAACTAGTGTTACACATGATCCTTGTTATTTTTGCAGACATCTCATCAACCACGTAGGGCCATCTCATCGGTTTATATTTAGACACAGAATTCGTAATACATATATAATTTAATCTATATTGTGTATATTATCTAAAGAGTTTATCATAAAAACGTCCACACAGAAGCATCTACTGCCATCTATTGGTACATTTTTCTCAAAACCATTTCGACAGGGATTATTGCCCACATTCATTTAATTTTGATTCAAACGACCAAAAAAAGGAACAGAAACATGATTGCATTCACAAGCATTTATTTGAAGTACAGAAAATATAAATTTCATTATTTTTATTTGCCTGTCATGTTTTTTTTTTTAACAAATTCACTAGTGAGTAAATAAATATGGTGCTAAAAGGATAGTTCACGACCAAAATGAAAATTAAATCATTATTTAATGTCGTCTATCCAAACATTTATGACTGGAAATTCTTATCAAACACAAAATAAGATATTTTGAAGTCCATGGACTTTAATTGTATGAAGAAAATGTATATATATATATATATATTTTTTTTTTCAAAATATCTTATTTTGTATTCTACATAAGTTAGTGATTCGGTATTGTACATGATGGTAAGTAAAATAATTTTCATGTTGGGGTCAACTATACTTTTTCTAGGCTATTTTTTAAAAATTACTCGTATTCTTAGTTCTTCCACTGTACATAAATGATATTAATTCACAATAAATTACCAAAACCAGTCAAAACACTTTAAAATACCAAAACACTTACCCTTCATGGTAAGCAGCAGCTTCATTTTGGCTGACGTTTTTTTAGTTCCTCCCTGGATGCGGTTGTCAGCTGCAACATTACCATCATTAAAACACAGTATAAACCAATCAACCTCTCCAGCAAATGCCTAAACAGAGGAATTCCTAAATACATTAGTCTTATGGTTTAGTCTCTATCAGGATTCATGCATATGAAAAACTTCTTGTATGTGTATAATGCACAATTACAAATACAAGTTCAGTAATTTCATGTTCAATGTTTACTAGCAGGTACAGCATATTGGTTTTAAATTTGTAATAAAAACTTGCAATTTTACTTACATTCATATTTGATGCACATGCAAATACAGTGCAGTGTGCCTCATTCATGAAACGCCAACATAATGGATTTGTATATAACGTTCATAAAACCATACTTACGCAAACCGCTTTACTCAATGTGGCAAAGTAATTAATAGAAAAGTTTTATGAACGATTTATAGAGAAATCCGTTCTGCTCATATTTTATGAATGAGGCCCAATGTGTTCAAAACGTCAAAAAAAAAAAAAAAAAAAATGCACAAGTCTAATACCAGCAGTAATATAAGCAAGATAAGATAATCAGTGAGAGGCAAAGACGGAAAGGGTTGCTGTGATTTATTTGAGCTAGCACAGAACATGTGCAATTACACCAACTATCTGTAGATGCTGAAGTAGCATGGTAGCAATGTGAACATTATAACACATTAATTCCTTAAAAAAACTGAAACTGGAAAGAAAAGCCATCAATACAGAGTACAGTGTAATAAAAACTACGGAGGCCAAGCCTGACATTTTCTGGCCAGAGTTGTGAACGCATATGTCCTTGAAGCATGAACTCCACACCATTTCTCTTCTCTGAGCCTGGATCTTTCTGGCTCCTGCATTAAAATATCTTAATTTATTTAAATGGAACGAACAGAGCAAATGGCTTTACAGACTTAAATGTTTGATACACATCATATTCATTATATGTTTTACATTACCTTTGGGAAAAGGAATGGTTTCTGCTGGAAACAAAATAAGGAAACAAGTAGCTCAACACCAGGTGCTTTTGACAAGATAGCAAAACTTTTACACATACTAAGGGTTCGTTACTTGATGAAAGTTTTCATTTTCTTAGAGGGATTCCTTCCCCAGCAACCACTTCAGAATGAATGCTTTTCAGTCCACGTTTTCACTGGCATTACCTGCCAAAAGGTTAAGAATAGACATGAAACATTCTAACTGGATAAAGCAAATACAAAGAATACTTCAAAATCACTTATTTACATTCAGAGGTATCATGTACATCCCTAAACCTACTCTTTGAAGGTCCTTTACAAAGTCTCAAAATTGAATTCAAATGTATCCAAGTTTATTTGCTCAGTGAAAGAACCAGGAAGGGGAGAGAATGCCATGGGTTCCTCAGGTTCCAGAGGGTTTTCCTCTTCATTATTTGTCTGCATTGTGTCCTGACTATCTACTTCCATCGCAGTTATATCTCCCACAGAGATTTCAACAGATTTAAGAACTTGTTGGTCATCAAAATCTTCCTCTTTTGCATTATCTTCATTTGGAAGGTCAGGTTTCAAGATGGCATCCTCAAAGGATTGTTCAAATTCTGAGTCCTTGTTCTTGGGAGATTCCTCTCTCTGGGCAACATTCAACTCCTCATTCCTGGGGGGTTCTTCTGTCTGGGCAACCTCTGAGTCTTCGTTTTTGGGAGATTCTTCTCTCTGGGCAAGATTTGAGTCCTCATTCTTGGGGGGTTCTTCACTCTGGGCAACTTCTGAGTCTTCGATCTTGGGAGATTCTTCTCTCTGGGAAATATTTGAGTCCTCATTCTTGGGGGGTTCTTCTGTCTGGGCAACCTCGGAGTCTTCGTTTTTGGGAGATTCTTCTGTCTGGGCAAATTCTGAGTCTGCGTTCTTGGGAGATTCTTCTCTTTGGGCAAGATCCGAGTCCTCATTCTTGGGGGGTTCTTCGCTCTGGGCAACCTCTGAGTCTTTGTTCTTGGGAGATTCTTCTCTCTGGGCAAGATTTGAGTCCTCATTCTTGGGGACTTCTTTTTGGGCAACTACCGGCTCCTCATTCTTGAGAGGTTCTTCTCTCAAGGTAACTGTTGAGTCCTCGTTCTTAGGGAGTTCTTTTTGGGTAACTCCTGACTCCTCATTCTTGAGAGGTTCATCTCTCAGGGGAACTTTTGAGTCGTTGATCTTGAGAGGTTCTTTGCTCTGGCAAACATCCCTAGCATTTTTGTCTTTATTGTTGGACTCTCTGCAGGTTGAGCCACTGTCTTGAGGAGCAAATCCAAAGTTATGTTTGTCACCAACACAGCCACCGACAGAGGTTTTAACTGCGGCACTGCCGCTGTAGAAAATGTCAAACAAATCTTTTGCTTTTCCTGCTGCAAGAGTTGTCTTTGGCTTTACAGTTTTGGGGGGTGGGTCTCTGGCATTAGAAGAAAGCTGAGGAGGAGGACGAAGGATTACGGTGAGCTTCTGCTCCTCCTCAGGCACTCCAGGAGCAGCCACATCAGACTCGAGAGTAATAACACATTGACTGGGAGTAACAGGTTTCATCTGGCTGGAATTTACAATTTTTGGCGCTGCAGTGGGAGACTGAACAGGTACGGGTATGCTGAAGATATCTACAGGGTTTGCAGGGGTGTCCTTTGTTTGCTTTAATTGCACCTCTTCTCCACTAAATGCCTTAGAGATGAGGTCTGCTGACAATGTTGGGCCCTTCTGAGTTCCTGTTACAGGTGCAGGAGATTTGTCAGCAGATGGTGTTGGTTTATTTTGCACACCTGTGTAAGACTTCCTAATAACCATGGGAGATGTGGGAGGAGGTAAATTAGGATTAGTTTTATTTTCGTTGTATGCTAGCCATTCACCTGAGGGGGGCAGCAAAGCCTTTCCTGTCAATTTGATAGCAATGGATTTTGCCGCAGCTATAGACTTGGAAAAAGGATCTAGCTCAGCATCCTTGTTTTCTGCCATTTCAGAAGGCATACTCTCTTCCTCTTCCTTCAAGAATTGTGCTGCCATCCTCTCTGCCTCTTTCTCCAGAGCAGTCTTCTGTTGCTTTTTCAGACCAAACTTTCCAAAGCCAGGCCGACCAGCAACTTCCTCGTTCTTCTTGCGAAGTTTAGCAAGCAAGGCGGGACTTGGGCCACATAATATTTTAGGAGGCTCGATGGGTTTCTCTGATTCTGATTTGCCATCTTTAGCACTGAACTTTCCTGTGCTCTCCTTGTCATCTTTGGAATAACCAGCCTTGCCCTTCTGGTGCTGAGCTTTATCTTCCTTTTTTTCATTCTTTCCGTTACTGTCTTGGTCCTCGTCCCACTTTGATTTCGGCCACTTCCCCCAGTCCTCATCTTTGTATTTTGACTTCTTCTCTTCGACCTCCCGAGTGTATTTGTACTTCTTATCATCTTCTCTGCCATACTTGGGCTTCTCCTCTTCTCTACCATATCGGCCTCTGTCATCATCCTTTCTAAATCTGTATCTGTCGTCCTCTTCTCTATATCGATAGTGTTCATCATCATCATCTCTGTTTCTAAATCTGTCCTCTTCATACCTGGATCTCTCCCCTTCCTCCTTCCTGTACCTATATGTGTATTCCTCTTCTTTTCTGAAGCGGCTTCGCTCATCATCATCTTTTTTGTACCTAGCTCTCTCATCCTCTTCCTTTTTTATTTTGGCTCTCTCATCATCCTCCTTCTTGTATTTCTGTTTATCTATATCCTCTTTCTTGTATTTCTCCTTGAGTTTATTCTCGCTGTCTTTGATATTCTTATACTCCTCTTCCTTGCTGTACTGTGGTTTTGTCTCCACTTCATTACTTGACATTTTTCCTTTGCCGTGTTTGGATTTCTTCATATCATCCTGTTCGTCATCTTCACGTTTTCGTTTGTGCTCTGAACTCTTTTGGCTCTCCAAGCCAGCTTGACGGTCCAGGTTCCTCCTTTGTTCATAGAGGGGATTTTCATACATTTTTGCCTGTTGATGCATAATGATAATGTTAATTTTAATGCATATAAGACAATTACATCTAGCCAAAAAAAAAAAAAAAAAAAAAAAAAAAAAAAAAAGGTAAAATTTGCTGTCATATCCTAACCCTAATTAAATTTATAATGAATATCAAGTGTGATATTTACCTTGTATTTCTCATTGTGAGCATGGCAGGTGACATGGGCCTCAGCACAAATGGGATCACCAAAAAACTCTTCACATAAGTGGCAGAAGAATCCCCTTACAGGGATCAAGAACTCAGAGCCTAAAGGAAAGAATACAGCACAAAATTAAATACATTTAACAGTAGTGTGTAATGGTTTTGATGGCTGGTAATTTACCCTTGATCTGCTTGAGGCACACTACAGGAAAACCACAGTTTAGGACACTGCAATTAACATGGGACCAATTATGGAAGAGAATCATAAAGAAACTGAATAATTCTGGTTCTTTGACCCTCAGATTCCATTTAATGATTCCAAATCCTTAACGGTGCATGTGTTAAAACAAATGAATTGCTTTAGCTTAAACAAAATGAATGTGTTTTCTGATTATCACATTTCATAAAGATGTTGTGACCTTTGGCTGGCTTTGAAGTCCTCTTTCCAGCTGGGGGTTTCTTTTCACTCTCTGATTTTGCCCAAGGTCTGTCATAAGGATCTAGAGTCTATACGAGAGCAAAACAATTGATGATTGAAGCAGAGATGCGACTGGCAGAAATAAACGCAGCATTCATAAACCAAATAAAATCTGATTTCATATGTTAGCACACATACCTTCCTATGGGTTTTGCTGTGCAAATGCATGAAATAATCAAACATTGAACCACTGGTAACATTGCAGTTTTTACACCAGTGATTTCCTGCATCGTAGTACTCGAACTGCTCGGCAGCAGTGTCCAGGGAATGGCTGCTCGACGGAAGAGGCGACTTGGGTTTTTCAGGAGACGCTCTTGATTTTGAGGAGGCTACCTAGATTAATTTAGGCAGTACAAAAAATGCATAAGTAAAAGTGACTAAGCAAGCTGAATCAAATACTCTAGAAGTATCTATTTTTTAAATGAGAGAAGAAAAGCTTTTCAAAGAAACAAATATAATCCTATAGCCAATCATTAAAATTTGTCATAGAAGACTTACCTTTGCAAAATAGGCCATCTGCTTTCCAGTCGGGGAGAAGTTACTCATGGGTTTAATACTTCAATTATTTGACTACTATAAAACTAATGGTTTTTAAAAAGCCATATCAAAATGAGATGTGAAATGGCTTTTATCTCATACAACAAACATTAAATTCATCAAGTGCCAATACAATAAAAACTCATAAGACATTTGAAGATATCGAAACACTTTTGCAGTGAATATCTTTCAAGTTTTTTAAACTAAAAACAATCTACATATATAAATATGGCATTATGTATATTGCATATATATACAGTGGGTACGGAAAGTATTCAGACCCCCTTAAATTTCTCACTCTTTGTTATATTGCAGCCATTTGCTAAAATCATTTAAGTTCATTTTTTTTCCTCATTAATGTACACACAGCACCCCATATTGACAGAAAAACACAGAATTGTTGACATTTTTGCAGATTTATTAAAAAGAAAACTGAAATATCACATGGTCCTAAGTATTCAGACCCTTGCTCAGTATTTAGTAGAAGCACCCTTTGATCTAATACAGCCATGAGTATTTTTGGGAAAGATGCAACAAGTTTTTCACACCTGGATTTGGGGATCCTCTGCCATTCCTCCTTGCAGATCCTCTCCAGTTCTGTCAGGTTGGATGGTAAACGTTGGTGGACAGCCATTTTAGGTCTCTCCAGAGATGCTCAATTGGGTTTAAGTCAGGGCTCTGGCTGGGCCATTCAAGAACAGTCACGGAGTTGTTGTGAAGCCACTCCTTCGTTATTTTAGCTGTGTGCTTAGGGTCATTGTCTTGTTGGAAGGTAAACCTTCGGCCCAGTCTGAGGTCCTGAGCACTCTGGAGAAGGTTTTCGTCCAGGATATCCCTGTACTTGGCCGCATTCATCTTTCCCTCGATTGCAACCAGTCATCCTGTCCCTGCAGCTGAAAAACACGCCCACAGCATGATGCTGCCACCACCATGCTTCACTGTTGGGACTGTATTGGACGTGATGAGCAGTGCCTGGTTTTCTCCACACATACCGCTTAGAATTAAGGCCAAAAAGTTCCATCTTGGTCTCATCAGACCAGAGAATCTTATTTCTCACCATCTTGGAGTCCTTCAGGTGTTTTTTAGCAAACTCCATGCGGGCTTTCATGTGTCTTGCACTGAGGAGAGGCTTCCGTCGGGCCACTCTGCCATAAAGCCCCGACTGGTGGAGGGCTGCAGTGATGGTTGACTTTCTACAACTTTCTCCCATCTCCCGACTGCATCTCTGGAGCTCAGCCACAGTGATCTTTGGGTTCTTCTTTACCTCTTTCACCAAGGCTCTTCTCCCCCGATAGCTCAGTTTGGCAGGACGGCCAGCTCTAGGAAGGGCTCTGGTCGTCCCAAACGTCTTCCATTTAAGGATTATGGAGGCCACTGTGCTCTTAGGAACCTTAAGTGCAGCAGAAATTTTTTGTAACCTTGGCCAGATCTGTGCCTTGCCACAATTCTGTCTCTGAGCTCTTCAGGCAGTTCCTTTGACCTCATGATTCTCATTTGCTCTGACATGCACTGTGAGCTGTAAGGTCTTATATAGACAGGTGTGTGGCTTTCCTAATCAAGTCCAATCAGTATAATCAAACACAGCTGGACTCAAATGAAGGTGTAGAACCATCTCAAGGATGATCAGAAGAAATGGACAGCAACGGAGTTAAATATATGAGTGTCACAGCAAAGGGTCTGAATACTTAGGACCATGTGATATTTCAGTTTTTCTTTTTTAATAAATCTGCAAAAATGTCAACAATTCTGTGTTTTTCTGTCAATATGGTGTGCTGTGTGTACATTAGTGAGGAAAAAAATGAACTTAAATGATTTTAGCAAATGGCTGCAATATAACAAAGAGTGAAAAATTTAAGGGGGTCTGAATACTTTCCGTACCCACTGTGTATGTATATATATATACACACATACACACACACACATACATATATATACACACACACATGCATATATACACACACACATATACATATATACACACATATATATACATATACATATATATATATATATATATATATATATATATATATATATGTATATTCCGCTTAAAATGAATGCCAATTGTGATGCCTAAAATAAAGAATTTAGGGACTAGTATATACCGTTATATGCAAACATAAGAACACATAATTATGATTAAACACTGTTATTACACTACATTGCTATTATGATTAAACAAGCCTATGCTACATAAAACAATATCCCTAAAATAGTGTTACAAACATTACAGAAGTTGTTGATGTCCTGTATAAGAATTACAGACTTCCAATTTAGTAAATCATAGCCACGATTTACTACATCATGGAAACAAATTAGTAAATTGTGGCCATGACTTAAAACGAGAGAACAAATCAGTAAATCGGGACAACCAATAAATGTATTGTGGGAACAAATTCTTAATTTGTGCCCCCAATATACATTTTTCCTACTATAAGTCACTTTGAACTAAAACGGTGGTACGCTGTGATACCACCAGGAGTACACAAAGTGTCTCAGGTGGCTTACAACTCTAGAAATGTACTATACTAAAAATGCTGCCTTCTGGTCTGTGCAGATTTTATTCCACAAACGCTGATTATATCAAGAAAAAAAGCAGCATGTCATTCTGTTCAATCTCAAGGAAGCATTTAAGTGCCATAACCAAAGGCAAGCATATTCTAATCCTCTCTTAAAAGTTACTACTGTATTGTATGTGTGTTTTTAGATGTTACTCCTCAGGGTCCTTCCACAGATCTGCAAAGGCATGCAGCATGATTAAACTGAACTACAGGAATATTGATCTTAATAATCAAAATATGGCATTATGTTGACGCTCACAGTTACTTGGATGCCCTGATTTGATCAAAGGTGGTACTTGTCTTAATTTCAGAACCACTGGACTAAAAAAGCATTTGTAAAAATAACAACCAATAATGTTTCAAGAGTACCAAATACATTTTGGCAATGACCCTCTATGTAAATAAAAGAGTCTACTGAATAGGCTACTGATATGACTGGAGTATTCATCTCATGTGAGTGAAAATTGTTTTAAATACATATTTTTGAGTATTTTTAATTTCATTACGGGTAATTTTTTACTGAGAAAATAAAAAACAATGCAGCTATTTTAAAAATTACTGAATGTTAAAAAAATTAGATACAATTATATATAAATAAATATTGTGTGGAATCACTGTCAAGATTTAAATGCCACTTGAAAAAGTGGTAGTCTAATTCTTAACTATGAAAAAGCCAAATCAAGCGCAAGTACCTTTCCTGTAACAGAATTAGCAACTCTACCTTATTGTATGAGGTGCTGGTTTTGGCCCCTGATTTCTCTGGGCTTCTGGCAGACTCCTTCTTACTTTGAAGGGGCTGCTGCCCATGGTCCCCAGATATCTTTGAGTCTTTGTAGTCTATACCGAGAATAAGAGCCACTTTGACCAGCTCTTCATGTTTTTGATCTGCCTCTCTCTGTTCAGCACGCAATTTAGAGATTTGGGCCATTGCATCTTCTTGGAGCTGACCAAGGTCGATGAGGACAGGGTCCTTGTGCCCATCCTTCTCCCTTCGCTTCTTTCGAAGAAGCTCCCCTACAGGAACAAATCAAACACTGTATAATACAGTGAGCCCTTACAAATTTATAAAGAAAACACTTCCACTTTACACTAAGAGGGAAATACCTTGCTGCTTTCTCAATGTCTCCACATCCTTTAAGAGATTTTCTTTCCTCTTGTGTCGCACTTCTTTCTCCTTTTTTAGCTTTTCAAGCTCTTCCATGACCTGAGACAGAATTTGATTTGGGCCTTAAATTTCTTCATCAGCAAAAACAAAGTAATGGGAATCCTGATGAACTTAACAATTGTGCTTCTGATTCCACTTCCTTAGTTCCCCCCAAATTGTACACAACACAACATTGTAAAAGAAAATGGGGGGGGGGCAATTGGATCATAAAAATCGCATACTGGACACATGGGCCCTTGTTTGTTGTTGCACACAACCAGCGAGGACAAGGCAAAAGAAATTGTAAAGATTACAGATGTTCAAGATGTTTGTTAATGGAGCCAAATGGAGAAAAAAAAATTAATAAATAAAAAAATGCAACAAGAACCAGTTTTTGATTCTCAACTCTACAAATAAAACTTTTGTATTGTAGATGAACAACAATTTTGAGATGTTTGCACATTCAATAATCCCATCAAATTTCTTGTTTACCTTTTGTTTTTGGCTAGCAGTATTCTTATCTTCCATTTCTTTTCTCTGAATGCCACTGGTGATTGCTTTAGAGGCCACAGGATCCGATTTAGGGGGTGCTGAAAGGATAAATCAAATCATGTTGGTAAACTGTGATGAGCGAAGTCTAAATCACCCAAAAGTCTCTCATTATTTACTCAGTCTTGTCATTCTGAAACCGTGATTAACAAAAGGATTTTAAACAATCTTTGCATAGCTTTTTCCAATATTCATTGTGACCACGTC
Organism: Onychostoma macrolepis; assembly: GCF_012432095.1. Lineage (NCBI taxonomy): Eukaryota > Metazoa > Chordata > Actinopteri > Cypriniformes > Cyprinidae > Onychostoma > Onychostoma macrolepis. Next base: position 6,328,542 of record NC_081167.1, on the reverse strand, counting down.
TGTGAAGCTCACATATCATTTGGCAAGCCACGTGATTTATAATTTGCTCTGCTTGTTTGTGACCTTATGCTAATTTGCGCAGCTCTTGGTAGATTGCATTTGCTTATTACGGAAATGATCTCATTGCATGCGTGTTCTTTAATTTGTGCGATCTCAGTATATCACCCGCAGAACTTTCCACTCCTATCGGTGCTTTTCTGAAATTGCATTCCTTGTTTAGTAAATCTGGCCCATAGCATATAGCAAGTTATACAAACTGATTTATGGTGCGTTTACAATCTTTTGTGGCCCTTCAAGGAGCTTTACAGACATGGTCATTATGAACTCATTATACAGAACAGATCTGTGTGAACATTGTTCCAAAATTCTCCTTTGATCAACTGCACCAACATAAGGTCAAAGGGTCATGAAACCCTAAAACACATTTTTTGTGATGTAAACATGTATGAACAGGTTGCCTGATCTTAAACGCGATGACATGACAGATTATTGTGACACACAGCAAACAATGATATAGACCGAAAATCCAAAGAAGAGTTAACAAAAAGTAACTATGCCTTTATTCTTTCTGTTTTAAATATATTTTCATATTCATCTGTCTGTATAATGAGTGTGTTGTAGGTCTGTGTTTTATTGGTTATTTTCTCCCCTCTACATGCCCATTTCTGGAGTCTTTTTCAGATCTAAGGTGTGAAAGACCAGTGCTGAAACAGGGGGGTTTCATGACCCTTTAAATACATTGGCCAAAATTTTAATTTTCTTCATGAATAATATATTTTAAATGTCACTAACCTTTTAGATCGTCGCCTTTACTCTCATTCGGCACAGTTTTGATGACTTTAAGAAAGGGTCGCTCAATGTTAGGGAGGCTGTAGGGATCCATTGGACTGGGAGGAGGTGGTACCGGCATACCTGGAGGTGGGTACATCGGCCATCCCGGAGGCATATATGGAACATAATTGCCATAGTGATCGTAACCTCGTGGTGGGTAGTCAGGTGGCATTACCCCACGTGGGGGTGGCCCGGGGTATGGGGGCATGGGATGTGCCGGGAGGCTGGGTTGGGAGGGATACGCCTGAGTCCCAGGACCGACAGTGGGTGTGGTAGGCCAGCTGCTTTCTGCTTGAGCAATGGCAGGTTGAGCATCTTTCTTGTTCTGACTATGTAAGCGTGGAGATGTTTTTTCTGGGGAAACCGTTTTTTTCTTGCTGCGACTTGAAGTGTGATCTAAACTGCCACTTCGGCTTCGACGACTTCTGCTTCTACTTCGGCTGCTACTCCGACTCCGACTGGAGCTCCTGCTGCTACTGCTGCTGTAGCTCCTGCTACGGCTCCGGTGCTTTCTATCCGAATGCCGACGAGTTGGTGTCTTCGCAGGGGTGTTACCGTGCAGGCGCGCTTGCGTCCTAGCGGCCATCTTGCTTATCTCAGCCACACCCAGGTCCAAGCCAATTGTTTTCAGCAAGTCTTGTATCTTCTCATATTCCTCTACCTCCTTCCTCACCTTGATGTCCTGTGGCCCAACGCCAGGTGGGAAGTCATTAGGTCCTTCCTTGGCATGTACCTCAGGTGTGGCCGAGGGATGATGCCTGTCTGTCTGCCTACTGTCTCTATGCGAAAGGCTCATCACATTTTCTCCAGTATGGCCAAATGTGTAAGGTTCTCTTATCTGCATCTCACAAGTCTGTGGGTAACTTGTGCCTGGAAAGTTGGAATTTGCTGGTTTCACCTCATTGCCCTCTTCTTCTTCGTCCCCATAGAGGAACTTCTCCTCATCTTCAATATCTGGATGACTCCTTTTTACATTCTGTGGTTTGGTGACCTCAGCTATCATTCCAAGGAACTGTGTGAGGTCTGATTTCTCTTGTCTTCCCTTCTCTTGAGGGAGGAGCATGTCACTTCCACCCTCTCTAGCTGGTTGGATCTTACCAATCAGCTCTTCGAGAACACCACTATCAGAGCTTTTACCCAGCATGGATGCTAATAAGTCTGGATCCATGGTTTTGGAAAGTGCACAGAGAAGTTGTTCAGCCTCATGTGAAAGACCACCATCTGGATTTCCTCGAGGGGAATCGCTATTCTGAAATACATTGGTTAAATATGCTTTAGGGACACTAGCATCATTCTTTACTTTCTAAAAATAAAGCCAATTAAATATCAGCTAAAGCAGTGGTGACACTAGACTTTGAAGAGACAAAATAAGCATGTTGCACAGGTATGAATGAAAATCAATGGAATGAAAATTGTAGTGTGGCTGCCCCTTAGCTCTGTAGGCCAACTAAAGACCAAGACCATACTCCAAGTACGTGAAATCTCATATTTGTGCACTGTTACGTTCCGAAAAGTGTCAGGGCACAAATCATAATGCAGCGCACACTTGCTATAATGTACATTAGCATAAATTGTTTAAGTCTTCAGGTCAACAACAGACATTTGACTAACTATTGCCACCTTGATTGTCAAAAAGAGATGCACCACAATATATCAGCACAATACTGGTTATCAGACAACATTAAATCGTACATACTCATTTTTTATTTTAACATTTACATTACATTTGTCGTCATCTAATGTTTATTTAAAAAAAAAAAAAAAAAAAGCACTGAACATTTAAATCTTCCATAAATCTCTAATGATTTTTCACTTTTCATAATAGGTTATAACAATGTGATGAAGAAATTCACTTGTAGCCAGTGTTGAAAACTGAAACCAAGCCGTTCACACAGAACGCATATTTATCGCATTTTCTATAGGGACATCTATCACCGTTGCACTCGCGTCTCGCACAAGAGAGACGCACGTTTAGAAAGCCATGTAAAATTACTTTAAGTTCAACTTTTAAAAAACAGGTCTCAAGACTTTATGGCGGTTTTCCCCATTCCACTGCATCTCATGTTTTTAAATGGAAAAGTACTCGTTGCGATTGGTTTGCGGTCCTTTGTATTAAACTATACATGCATGATGCTGTTTTGTTTCTAATTGTTTAAGCAAATTAATTAATATATATATATATATATATATATATATATATATATATATATATATATATATATATATATATATATATATATATATGGTTTGTAAACGTTATGTACTTTTTCAAAGATAGTCGTGTTATTTTATTGCTTTAAAGAAATGTGCTTTAGTAATATTTTGCTCAATGCACCCTCTGGCCTCAGGAGAGAAACTAAAAGCTTTTTTTTTCCCCCAACTGAAATTATGCTTTTTAAATTCGAATATTGATCATATTTAAGTACAAAATTCTAATTTAGCTTTTCAACCATTTTGACAGCCCTAAAAGGGACCTTACAGTTGCCAAAATATAACTTTTGGGATTTTTGTTATTATAAATAAATAAGCAAGCCCAGCTCAGGTGAGAAAAAGTAGCGTAATGCATTAGTTTCCATAAAAAGTAAGTAACACAATTAGATACTTTATGGAGTAACTCAATATTGTAATGCATTAGTTTTAAAAGTAACATTCCCCAACACTGCTTGTAGCATTTTAAATTTGTGCTTTTAGTTTTTAGTGTTTTATTTTTTAAATTTATTCAGATTAAGTTTATCATCAGCTATAACATGAAAATAATAAATACTATCATCCAGAATTAAATATCAGTTCATCCGTAGAACTGCCTTGTTTGCAAAGTATTTCTGGCTTAAAGGGGTCATCGGATGCAAAATTCACTTTTACATGTTGCTTGAACTGAAATGTGTCTTACACAACCAACAGCTCTAACCTGAGTGAGCTGTCATCAGTCTGCCATTGTTTCGACACCGGAGCAGGGGTAGACAAGAATGTCTCCTAAGCGATTGAAGTGCTTTGTTGTTGGATGTAATAACAAGGCAGTCATTTAGTCCCAACATCTGAACCGCTGAAGATGCAGTGGATTACTTTTGTTTTTGAAGGGAATGCGCTCCCCGATCTACCTAAATGCGTCTATGTTCGCACAAATCATTCGTGATCCAGTTTCACCTACAGAAGAAGTGAGTATAAGTTTTCTCAGAGAGTCTCAGAGAGAGGGGCAGGGTGAGCAGAGCTCATTAGCATTTAAAGCAACATGCACCGAAATGGGTCGCTGTGAACAGAGCTGTTTTTAACAAGGTAAAAAGGGTGTTGTTTTACACTACCATTGAGAAATTTTAACCAAAGTATGTTATACACTTTTCATTGAGACCCTAAAGAATCATATCAACTTGTGAAAAACGGGCATCCGATGACGCCTTTAAAGTGCTTTAAGTTGAGATGCCATACATAATGTGAAGAATAAATTTTATTTAAATTAACAGCTTTTGACTTGCATTTTGAATGTCAAAATTTCCCAAGCCATAATGAGAGGTGGTTACCTGCACTAGCATGGGAGAATCTGTCTCGGAGGAATCCATTCTTTTCTTCAAAATTGACTTTGCAGGCTGTACAAGCATATCCTGGATTTCTTTACGTCGTCTGGCCTTCTCCAGCTCAGTAAAGTCCTCCTCCCTAACCCTAAAATCACCTGATTTGGCTCTCCTATTGACGCTGCTGCGGCGACTCCTACTGGAGCCGCTGCTGCTTCTGCTACCACTACGACTAGCACTGCGGCTCCAGCTCCTAGCACGACTCCGTCCTCTGCTTCTCCCCCTGCTACGGCTCCTTTCGCGACTGCGGCTCCGTGGCCGGCTCTTGCTCCGTGCCCTGCTCCTGGCCCTACTCTGTCTGCGACTACGGCTTCCGCTTCTGCTTCGACTTCTACTGTAGCTCCTCCCACGGGTTCTGCTCTTGCTACGTGCTCGGCTCTTCGCCCGTTCAGGACTCCTGCCACGACTGTAGCTCCGACTCCTGCTGCGGCTGCGTGGGCGACTTTTGCTGCGCCCGTAGCCAGGACTGCGACTCCGCGCCCTGCTCCTGCCGCGACTAACACTGCGCCTCCTCGAACCTCTATCGCTGTGTCCATCATAGCTCGACTTCCGTGGAGAGTAATGGGGCTTATTATACTGTGATTCCCCAGCAGCATAATCTCTGTCAACAGAAATCATCACATCATAAACCGCAACTGAAGGACATGGACAAACAATTGCATATCTAGTGAGTCTATGGGCTCAAGTTAAAATATCTCCATAATTACACTTGATAGCTTCAAGTGCTGTGGTATTAAATTATGTAAAAAAATTTTTGTAAAAATTAACACTTATCCCTAAGGGTGTCTTACGCTCCATCAGTAAATGCTGCCAATCTACTGATTTAGAATAGGATGTAGAGGAAAAATGCAAGTTTGAGCAAGAACTACTCCATTATGAAAGCAAAAGTTAAGAATGTGTTCACTGTTTGGAGGCAGGCAGCAAAAGATCTGGTTGTTTCTCAAATCAGTTTGTTAAGATCAAACTTTTATTTAAAAAACAATGTTTCAAATCTTGGGCATTTCTATCCACCTATCTAGCCAACATAAATCTGATAAATGAGGTGAAATGTATTGCTAATGACAATTCATTACAATATTAATTTACAAAATATATGGCAACATAAAAAAAAAATAAGACACTTATTAATCAACAGAGTGGTCACACTTATCACCATCAGCCTAATTGTCACAATGGCCTTATAAAAGCTGGAATACACAAATTTCGGCCAGATTTGTTTTTTTGTTTTTTTCACGGGCCTGACTTGCAGTCTGCAGATTTTGACCAGTCAGAGTTGACAGATTTCACAAAAAAAACACATGATGGACATAAACTTTTACCTTCAGACAATGACTCCATCCATTTGGAGGATAAACATATGATATTTTATGATATTTTATAACTACGTCAGAACATAGTTTTCATTTATCATGTCTCTCCAAGGAACAAGACGCATATAACTGCATGTTTGGTGTGTTCAGAATGACCTGAAAGTCTGGTAGTGATCCCCATTCATTTAGTGTTTTGATTAGGGATGTAACGATTCACTCAACTCACAATTCGATTCACAATTTTTTTTTAAAATGAGATTTAAGACAAATTATAAATTAAATGTATTACTGCTTGAACAAAATGCTGCACGTTTTTTTGTGAAATTTAAATATAACACTATAATAATAATAATAATAATAATAATAATAATAATAAACTAATATAGCACTTGCATATTATTGCTCTTTTGTTGGTTTTGATTGCTTTTATTCTCCTCATTTGTAAGTAGCTTTGGATAAAAGCATCTGCTAAATAAACAAAATGTAAATATAGCCTAATGTAAATGTAAATAATTAAACTAAACCACTGCATTTTAATCATGATCCAAACAAAGATGCTGCATACATGCAACATGAGCAGTTTGTAATCTAAATTAGATTGTATCATTTCGAAATCTGAAGCAAAAACAGAATGGCCTGACTTCAGTTTTGTGAAACTATACATAAAAAATATCTGCATGAAACAGAAACAGCAGACGAGCTGAATGAGACGCAGATTCACTCTCTGCCAGCAGGTGGCGCTTTAAGCGTTTCCTTGGTTTCCGCTGTAAACAAAGCAGCGCTGCACTTATGAACTTTAATATGCATTATACAGATGCAAGATGAAAAGAAAAACTACCATCTAAACTTTACTAAAGACAGTAAGTTCTCCTCAGACATACATTCATATAAACTCCTACCCCTAATTGAATCGTGATTTGTTTAGCATCTCAACCGATTTGAATCGTCACATATTTGAATCGATTTTCAACCGGCTCGCGGTTAATCATTACATCCCTAATTTTGATACACAGTTTTACTCAACCATTTCAGCATTGACATTGTAAATCTGTTCATGTTTAACAATGTCACATAGTGTATTCCAATCTTAAGAGTTAATATATTGTTGTAACACCAGGTTGCATCTCTTACCGGACATAGGGCGTTTCGCCTGGATGGGTCAGCTCGTTGCCCACAGTTATGACCAGACTGTGATCAACAGGGAGCCCACCACAAGGAGGTGATGGGCTGTACCTCTGTTAAGGAAAATGGCGACATTAACTAACTCATACATGGAATAACACAAACTAAAAAAAGTACGCTACCAGTCAAAAGTTTTTGGATAGTAAGATTTTTAATGTTTTTTTATATAATTATTTTCTGCTCACCAAGAACGCATTTTTTAAAATCCAAAATACAGCGAAAGCAGTAGTATTGTGAAACATTTTTACCATTTAAAATAACTGCTTTCTATTTAAAATAGGCCTATATTCAAAATGTAATTTATTCCTGTAATGACAATGCTAAATTGTCAGCATCATTACTCCAGTCTTCAGTGCCACATGATCCTTCAGAAATCATGTTCAATAATTTTTTATAACAGTTGAGTATTTTTTTTTTTTTTTTTCAGGATTCTTTGAATAGAAAGACCCAAAGACCAGCATTTATCTGAAATAAAAACCTTTTGTAACATTATACACTATACCATTCAAATGCTTGGAATAAGTTTAAATCATTATATATTTATTAAATTATTAAATTACAGAAATCAATACTTTTATTTAGCAAGGATGAATTAAATTGATCAAAAGTGATGATAGACACTTATACATGTTACAAATATTTCTATTTCAGATAAAAGCTGTTCTTCTGAATGTTCTATTCATCAAAGAAACCTAAAAAAATTATACTCAGCTGTTTTCAACATAATAATAATATACAGTCATGGCCAAAAATATCGGCACCCTTGGTAAATATGATCAAAGGCGGCTGTGAAAATGAATCTGCATTGTTAATCCTTTTGATCTTTTATTTTTTTTTTTAATTCACAAAAATCTAACCTTTGATTGGATAAGAATTTAAAATGGGGGGGGGGGACATCATTATGAAAAATGTTTTTCTCTAATACACATTGGCCACAATTATTGGCACCCCTAGAAATTCTTATGAGTAAAATATCTCTGAAGTATATTCCCATTCATATTCACAATTTTGAGCACACCAGGGTGATTATGAACATGAAATTATCCAGCCATGGCTTCCTGTTTCACAGAAATATAAATAGGAGGGAAAACAAATTCCCTTAATCATCCATCACAATGAGAAAAACCAAAGAATCTATTTCTGATGTGCAGCAAAAGATAATTGAGCTTCACAAATTAGTGAAGTGACTAAGAAAAGAGCTAGAGCAGTGAAATTTAACCTTTTCCACCATCAGGGCAATAATTAAGAATTTCCAATCAACATAAAATGTTACGAATCTGCCTGGAAGAGGACGTGTGTCTATATCGTCCTAATGCACGGTGAGGAGGAGAGTTTGAGTGGCTAAAGACTCTCCAAGGACCACAGCTGGAGAACTGCAGCAAATAGTTGAGTCTCGGGGTCAGAAAACCTTAAAAAAAAATTGTCAAACAGCACCTACATCACCACATGTTGTTTGGGAGGGCTTCAAGAAAAATTCTCCTCGCTCATCCAAAAACAAACTCCAGCATATTCAGTTATCAGGATCAAGATGGGTTTGGTGAATACCGGGATAAAAAGTACCCCATGTGTACAATGAAATATACTGCTGTGTTTTTGATGTTGTGGGCCTATATTTCTGCTGGAGGTCCTGGACATCTCGTTTAGACACACGGCATCACTATCAAATACCAACAGATAAAAAAAAAATCAATAAGTGACTGACTCAGTTATAAATCTTATAATTGGCCATGTTTGGATCTTCCAACCGTACAATAATCCAAACACAAACCTCAGAAACAACACAAAAATAGGTCACTGAGCACAAAACCAAGCTTCTGCTGGCTGTCCCAGTCCTCTGACCTGAACCCTGTAGAAAATGAGTGAACTGAAGAGAAGAAGCACCAACATGGAGCTGGGAATCTAAAGGGTCTGGAGTGATTCTGGATGAAGGAATGGTCTCTGATCTCTTGTCAGGTGTTCTCTAACCTCATCAGGCATTACAGGAGAACATTTAGAGCTGTTAAACTGGAAAATGGAGGTTTCAAAAAGTATTGAATAAAAGGGTGCCGTTAATTGTGGCCAATGTGTATTAGAGAAAAACATTTATTTCATAATGATATTTCCCCCCATTTGAATTTCTTATTATCCAATGAAAGGTTAGATTTTTGTGAATTTTTTTAATAAAAGAGCAAAAGGTTTAACAATGCAGCTTAATTTTCGCAGCCTTCTTGGATCATATTTACCAAGGGTGCCGATATTTGTGCGTGCGTGCATATATATATTCATATACATTTATTTATTTTGAGCAGCAAATCAGAATACTGAATGAATGATTTCTGAAAGATCATGTGACTTGTGCAATGATGCTAAAATTCAGCTTTAAAATCACAGGAATAAGTTACATTTTAAAATATATTCAAATGGAAAGCATTTTTTTTTTTTTTTTTAAATAGTAAACATTTCACAATATTACTGCTTTTGCTGTCTTTTGGATCAAAAAAATGCAAGCTTGGTGAGCAGAAGATAATTCTTTTAAAAACATTAAAAATCTTGCTGTTATAAAACTTTTTACTGGTAGCTTACATTTAATTAAACATAATTATTAAATAAGTAATAAACTGACTGCTGGCAAGCAGCAATGCACGTATGCACATTTTTACCATGGTTTAATACCATATAGACACACAAAAGGCATTTAGATGGCACTTCAAAGAATACCATTATAATATAAACCATGATGATAAAACCATAGCAACAAGGCATTTTTATTAGTGTACACAACACTGCAACAAGTAGGTAACGGATTGAGAAGATAATGCATAGTACTTTAACACCATTTTCACATGGTAAGGTATTTACGTGGAAATCCATAGAATAATATAAATCCGAAAAATACGCAGTAAGACCACTTCCACTTTTAATTAGTGTGTACCATGGTGGATTATTGCAGCGCTGCATGCAGCCGTGTAATGCAGTGTTTTTGTATGCTTCATACCCCGTAGCTTCGCGGAGGTCTCCCTCCTCGGTATTCATCGGCTGGTGAGTATCTTCTCCGCGGGGACGGCCGGCGGTACGGATCCGGGGGATGGCCTGGTCCAGGACGGGAACCGAAGCCACGCGACGGCGGGGGATGATAGCCGCCTCTGTGCGGCCTAGAACCGCGGTACATAACGACGCGTAACCGCTGTTTCTGCGTCGGTGCCGAGTCGCTATTATCCTGGGTGCAGGATGGCGATTATCCCTGCAACAGGTAAATGCGAATTCAAACAATTCAATATGAATGAGAACGTATTCATTACACACACACGACTCTGTCTGTGCTCGCTTCCTGTGCCGCCATTGGCCCGCATTGACCGGACATGACGTCACGTCAAGAACAGCCAATCGAACGCAGCGAAACAGCATCGTTTTGTTTACAGGCGAGTCACCCAAATACAGTAAGAAATCGAAAGCACTATTTCTACGCTAAACACTGAATATAACTGTAAATGCAGTCATTTTTTGTCAGTTACACCAACTGGAACGTGACAGATATGTGTGGAAGATCTTGACTGTCCTGCAAAAAAAAAAAGTATAGACCCGGTATAAATCCACTGAACACATTCTGGATTCAATGAAACATCAAACGTGAGCCCAGGGGCCTGTTTCATAAAACAAGTCTACCAAATAAGCCAGGTTTATTTCAGTTAGTCTAACTTATTGTTTGGTTCAAAACAAGTCAGACTAACTGAAATAAGCCTGGCTTATTTGGTAAACTTGTTTTATGAAACAGGCCCCGGCTCCTTTACACAATGTACGAAATGCATCAAAGATGCCCTGGAAAGTAGTTTAATGTGGACTCAACCCTATAGGGCCACTGGGTGGCGCATTGTTTAATGGTCGCAAGCAGGAAGAAAAAAAAATACTAATCAGATTTGTTTCCTCTCATTGACCTTCGGACATTGTTAAGACTAGGACTGTACAGCAAAAACATGTTTTTAAATATGGCACCTCCAATTTTGATATTATTCAGAGTGGGAGAAAAATAAATCTTTTCCAACAGTTCAGGTTCTTCTTGTATAACTGTTCAAAGGTTAGTAAGATTTTAATGTTTAAATTAAATGTATACATTTGTTGAATAAAAATTATATTTTTAAGCATGGATTCATTAAATTGACAATAATTCATAAAAATGACAAGACTTTTATAATGTTAAAAAGCTTTATTTTAAAATAAACACTGTTCTTTTTAACTTTCTCTTAATCAAAGATTCCTGGAAAAATATAAACGGTTTCCACAAAAATATTAAGCAACACAACTCTTTTCAAAAGTGATAAGTGTTTCTTGAGCAGCCTATCACCATATTAGAATGATTTTTAGATTTGATTTTTAATTTCATTTATTGTAAAATTACTTTTGATATACAGGTGCATTTCAATAAATTAGAATGTCGTGGAAAAGTTCATTTATTTCAGTAATTCAACTCAAATTGTGAAACTCGTGTATTAAATAAATTCAATGCACACAGACTGAAGTAGTTTAAGTCTTTGGTTCTTTTAATTGTGATGATTTTGCCTCACATTTAACAAAAAGCCTCAACAAATCTCAACAAATTAGAATATGGTGACATGCCAATCAGCTAATCAACTCAAAACACCTGCAAAGGTTTCCTGAGCCTTCAAAATGGTCTCTCAGTTTGGTTCACTAGGCTACACAATCATGGGGACGACTGCTGATCTGACAGTTGCCCAGAAGACAATCATTGACACCCTTCACAAGGAGGGTAAGCCACAAACATTCATTGCCAAAGAAGCTGGCTGTTCACAGAGTGCTGTATCCAAGCATGTTAACAGAAAGTTGAGTGGAAGGAAAAGTGTGGAAGAAAAGATGCACAACCAACTGAGAGAACTGCAGCCTTATGAGGATTGTCAAGCAAAATCCATTCAAGAATTTGGGTGAACTTCACAAGGAATGGACTGAGGCTGGGGTCAAGGCATCAAGAGCCACCAAACACAGACGTGTCGAGGAATCTGGCTACAGTTGTCGTATTCCTCTTGTTAAACCACTCCTGAACCACAGACAACATCAGAGGCGTCTTACCTGGGCTAAGGAGAAGAAGAACTGGACTGTTGCCCAGTGGTCCAAAGTCCTCTTTTCAGATGAGAGCAAGTTTTGTATTTCACTTGGAATCCAAGGTCCTAGAGTCTGGAGGAAGGGTGGAGAAGCTCATAGCCCAAGTTGCTTGAAGTCCAGTGTTAAGTTTCCACAGTCTGTGATGATTTGGGGTGCAATGTCATCTGCTGGTGTTGGTCCATTGTGTTTTTTGAAAACCAAAGTCACTGCACCCGTTTACCAAGAAATTTTGGAGCACTTCATGCTTCCTTCTGCTGACCAGCTTTTTAAAGATGCTGATTTAATTTTCCAGCAGGATTTGGCACCTGCCCACACTGACAAAAGCATCAAAAGTTGGTTAAATGGCCATGGTGTTGGTGTGCTTGACTGGCCAGCAAACTCACCAGACCTGAACCCCATAGAGAATCTATGGGGTATTGTCAAGAGGAAACAAAGAGACCAAAAAATGCAGATGAGCTGAAGGCCACTGTCAAAGAAACCTGTGCTTCCATACCACCTCAGCAGTGCCACAAACTGATCACCTCCATGCCACGCCGAATTGAGGCAGTAATTAAAGCAAAAGGAGCCCCTACCAAGTATTGAGTACATATACAGTAAATAAACATACTTTCCAGAAGGCCAACAATTCGCTAAAAATGTTTTTTTTTTATTGGTTTTATGAAGTATTCTAATTTGTTGAGATAGTGAATTGGTGGGTTTTTGTTAAATGTGAGCCAAAATCATCACAATTAAAAGAACCAAAGACTTAACCTCTTAACTGTCACCGTCCACCCTGTGGGACGCCTACGTTTACTTCACTATTTTACAATTAAATCCTGCTCTAATCATGACAAACTATATATCGTTGGAAAGGTCTAAGACTCCTAAATAGGTATTTTACCACTTTTTTTGTTAAAAAATTATAATTATAAATAATTAACCTTTGTCACAGAGTCTTCTTTTTTGCCTTTTTCTCTATCACGCTTTAGAAATCATAAGAAATTATATATCAGTTGAAAACTTAAAATCTCAAAATTCATCCTTTGAAACCCATTTTAAAATCAGACATTGCATTACCATGGAAATGGTACATCAAAATCATGTTACAAAATGTTTTCATTCATGAATTATAAAAATTTAAGTTTGGATAGTGCACTATGTCTATGTTCAAAACTGTGAGTGACAGTTAAGGGGTTAAACTACTTCAGTCTGTGTGCATTGAATTTATTTAATACACGAGTTTCACAATTTGAGTTGAATTACTGAAATAGATTAACTTTTCCACGACATTCTAATTTATTGAGATGCACCTGTAATTCTTATCAATATGCATTTTAAAAAGTGTCATTAATGCAAAACGCTAAATCAAATATTTTATTTAAAATTGTGACAGACAAAGCTGAATCCCAGTAAAAGTAATGAATGGTACATTATTCTATGACTTATAAACGGGGATATGAATGTACATATTTAATTGCCCAGATGTCATAATACAGAATGTAAATTGAATGATTTCAGTTAATTAGCCTAGGTTTTAATGAAAAGTGAAGATGTCTGAAATATACATATTATTCATGAAAATACCTAATAATAACAACCCCTAATGACAATAATTATTACATTTAAGTAATAATTGGTTGTGCCAGTTGGATTCTTATGTGCCAATTCGGGGTGGGCATCTAATTGTATGCTTTTACATCAAAATAAAACTTTAAAAGCACTGATGTATCCGAGATCCCTCGTTAACAGAAAAACTTTAAAATCCAACATAATGCAATCTGTAGGTCACTTAAATAAATTAATCACAAAACTGTTTCCGCTGACTAAACCTCACAAATGTTGACATTCAGATGAAATGGTAAAATTAAAAATAGAGTAGCTATTCATCAAAAGTGTTGAGATCAGATTTAAAAACATTGAATAAGTATAAAAATAAATAAATAAATAAAAAACAAGGTACATAACATTTAGGGATGCTTTTATTTGACATTTTAATATAACTCTTTATACATTTTACAATAAAAGCAAATGCTTCTTCTCTAAATAGGGGGAACAACAATACATTTTTCTATCATGCTGGAACACAGATATAACTCCAATCACCAAGCAAAACTCTCAAAACATATCTGATGAATCCAGGTCTGGAGCAGAAGCGCTTCTCATCAGTGACAGCCCATCAGATGTGGCATTGCAGGAGTTTCTCGCCGTTCCTTACCTCATCTGATCCTGAAATTCATTTTGTATGAAAAGAAAACCATGGCGATCTATAATGACTTTAATGAAAATGAGAACCTCTACAAACATGTCCTGTATTTAAACTAGCCTGCATCTGAGGCACACATGCAAAGTCTAGAAGGACGTGCGTTTTTCACACTGAACCAATTCCCTTAATCAGACTTTATTTTAGGACATGTAAGAGATTTTGGGTGAACATATCAGCAAATAATTGCCTTCATGACCTGCTGTCCATGACCATGATGCTGTCATTGTCCCGTCTCTCTATGTTCTCTGCTTCAGTTTCAATTGGAGGTTCCTGGTATAATGATATTATTGTTTAAATAAGCAGGATTCAAATATCCAAAAGATATTCAATGTTCCCACACATTTTACACTCCACAGAAATGTGATCGTTACTTTTCATGATGTTTCAAGGGCTGGAAATCACAATTTTTATTAATAAATAAATAGCATAAATAGTTAAATGAATGAATTAGTAAATAATGTATATTCAAGTTTTCCATTATCGTGGATATATATATATATATATATACACACTGTATAGTTTAACTTACTGATTCACAGCAAAGGCCCAAAAATTTACCTGCAGTTTAAAATGTGATGTAATTTCTGAGTGCTCTAAATGTCTTCAAAATTTCCATTATTATTATTGCATGAAACATCTTCAAATTCAAATGACATTTAGTAAGCAACAATAACCACTTACCTGGAGAATTTCAGTGAGTGTTCCCTCTTACTGATTCTTGATCATTGCATTCTCCAGGCCCACATGAGCAACCACTAGACATCAAACTGATTACATTTGCATGGAAGAAGAAAGAGACAGCAAAGACAGAGGGACATACAAAGAAAGATTAACATGCATGTAGATCACATCAAAACTGAACAGTACCAGGGAAAATATAGACTTCAAATCAACTACAAACTGAGATTTTACTGTCAGAACATCAAGAGAAAATAAGCAGGCTGTGCAAACTTCTCAAACAGCGTAATGGAAATTCTTTGATTGAGAGTGAATGAGAAAATGGTTCTTTTATTAGTTTACTAATTTCCTGTTTTATGTTTTTAACCCTTGTGCTGTGCTGAAAATCCTTCGCCTAATTTGGTGTTCCCAGTCAAAAATGACTGGCCTTTTTAAAGATTGCTCGTAAAACTATTATTATGCAATCTCATCACCAAAACTTGGATTTAATCTTTTTGTCAACTGGTTTCAATTAGCACAGGTTTTGCATTTCTTTTTGGAACTACTGGGTTGTGAGTGGTTGATCTGAGAAAAGCTGACAAAGATTTAATCCAATATTTGGTCAAATATGGCATGACTATTTGTTTTCGGCCAGTCTTTTTTGACCAGGAACACTACAAGTGTAACAAGAAGTGGAAAAAAAAACACCGTGTGAGCAAAATCAGTAAGTTTTGGAATAACAATGCAATAACATTGCAACTAGTTTTTTCTGTGCATGTTCCAGCAAAAATTTTTTAAAAAGTACATCAAACAAGAGTCATAGAAATAAGCGTAATAATTTTACAGCCATTTCTTATGATTAAGCAGTCTAGACTTTTGAGAAGTGATTAACAACAGGAAATTATTTGCCAAGATGAGTGTAGCCAATCACATTTAAGAAGATCATGTTATTTTTATATATTCTGCAAAGTATAAATCTGTGCACATTTTTTAGGAAGTCGCTTTGGTTCCATGACTGAGCAGACTCCAGGCAGTTTCTTCAATGAAGTATTATTTATCTTTCATAGGTATTTACACTCTTTATGGTGGAACGTAAATACCATTGCAGCTCAACAAGAATGATCGATTTTACAAGCAATTACGGTCATTGGTACAGTAGAAATTCCTCGTTTTCTTTTTCACCGCTCTAGAGAATTAGAAATAATTGGCGCTAGTGAGAGACTTACTAACATACCCAGATTGGATTTGAAGACTTTTTGCCATTTCCTGTGCTGGATTCAATGACAAAAAAAGCACTCAATGAAGCGGATGCTTGGTGATGTAAACACACTTGAAACATGCAAGTAGGGTGTGGAGAACATTCTTCGTATCATTCACGAGATCTCAAATAATGAAGAAAAGTTTATTCCGTATTAAATTGGAATATTTTAAATTGTCTTGTTTTTATTTATTAAACTGAATGTATAAAACAGAACAAGTAAAAACTAAAATCTAACATTCTTGCAAAATACTTTTTGTGATACGCATGCATAGAAAACAAATCTGCTTTCATTCTACATAGGTTGTATAACAATCAGTTTTGAAGTAACAAAACAACAGCAACAAAGGATACACAAGAATGAAATGCCACTGTACAAGTTGCTAAACAAAACAAAGGACCATTTCTGGGATTTCCTCATCTCAAACTGAAGGGTCAGATGTCTCTGTCTC
This sequence comes from Onychostoma macrolepis, assembly GCF_012432095.1. NCBI lineage: Eukaryota > Metazoa > Chordata > Actinopteri > Cypriniformes > Cyprinidae > Onychostoma > Onychostoma macrolepis. The sequence goes on along the minus strand of NC_081167.1, from coordinate 6,311,953 downwards.
TGTCTTATTGATCTCACTCTCCCATTTCTCCAGAAAAGCCTGCAGGTTGAGATTGAAGGTATCGATACCCTTCCCCGATAGATGAACCCCATCTGGTCTGTAGAGTCCCAAACTTGGCCTTATGTTGCTGTGGCTCAAACCAGAGGCACCAAGTTCTGTCATAATTCCACATATGCTCTCGTTAATGGCCATACGGATAATGTCCATTTCTTTGCTGTCTTCTGTACCCCTCCAGGTCTGCCGTGAAAGGATGCTGGACCACACCAGCAGGCATCCAGGAAATATGCTCTTCATTGAGGTCATGTCTTTCTTCACAGTCTTAATAAAGGCCTCTGGATCAGTTGTGCTTATGTCATTTCCACCCAAGTGGATTATAAGCACATCAGGTTTGGGCCAGTTGTCTTTGAGCTGGAGCAGCAAAGGAACAAGCTGTTGCCATGACATGCCCTGCACGCCCTTCCACCAGATGCGCACTGAGTCTGGGTGCATGCCCAACTGCACTCCATACTCAGGGGAAGTAGCCCTCTTCTCAGCCCAAAACACAAGAGAGTGGCCACATATCCACACATTCTTTATCTCATTGGGGGTACTTTTACCTGTAAATATGTTACAATATAGGGTGTGCATTAACCTCGATAGGCTTGGCCACATGGAAAACTGTTTGATGGTCCTTAATCTAACATAATTTCAGGACCTACAAAGTGACGTTAATCACAGAAGACCTGATCCTAATCCTGACAAGCCTCATCTAACGAAGAATAAAATGGACTAAAAGTAGGATTCATCTCATCTACCATCTGACCTGCATCTATTATTTTGTGAAAACGCATGTCTACACTGAAAGCAACTGGCATTGAGTTGACTTGAGACTCTCTAAACTAGAAGCGTTTTAGCTGGTGCCCCAACTATACCCTAAATATGGGGTAAATCCCAATTTATATTTTAGAATAGCAATTTTACATCATGCTACTTTTGCTACCTATGCATAGAAATCACCAAACAAATCTTTTTGTGGAAAAGATTTGTTGAAATTATATTTTGTCAAACGTTAGTACAACAGTGGTGTACCTACAGCTAACTATTCCTACAAATTTTGAGCGATGAAGATTAACAATATTTCACAAAATCAAAAATCAAGTATTTATAGCTTGTTCTCTAATTTTGATCTCCAATGCATGTCTGAACATACAGACACCATAATGAAATTCTAAATACAGTGAAAAATATAGTGTCAGGAACAGATCTACAATGTCAAAGGAGAAGAAACTGGACAACTGTCAATGGAAAATACTGTAATGCTGTAGATACTGTAATGGACACTTTCGTTGTGTAGACCGCACCACTGAACATATTGCAACAAATCTACTTTTAATGCAACCCAAGTTTTACACATCCAGTGCAGACATGCGTAAGTTTCCAGCTTGCTCTCTAAATAAATGCAATACTTTAGAACATAAAATCACTATTTTATAGTGAACACTTATCACTGTCTTCACAAATTAATCTAGATTCTAATTTCAAGGCTATTCAAAAATAACCCATTAATCCTAAAATGCTGTTTCCTCATCTCGTGACAAAGGACTAGGTTTCTTTAAAAAGCTAAATCATGGTCCGATATCGTCCTTATTATGATCTGAGAGCTAACTGAATCACTTTTTCTTAGAAACAAAGATTGTAAAATTCTGGCAATAATCCTGTGTGCAAGGTGAAAGAATAAGCAAACTAAACAGGCAATTGCACCTGAAGCCAATAAATGCCTGAACCTAAAGACTCTGGAAATAATAATACCTGGAGCTGAATTCCGATTTTGTCCACGTGAACGCTGGGCTTCCATTTGCTGCTCTTTCTTCAGCTTCATTCTCTGGTTAAACTGTTCAAGCTGCCCAGAGCACAATTATATAAGAACAAAACTCTGACAAAAATGTGCTAAAACAATCAGTAGATTTATCACAGGTTTGGAACATTACAGATGCACTCATAAGCTGAAGACAATAAGCTCACAGCAACATTGTCCTTGGACAGCTTCTGATTTACACATCACAGAATTACAAAGTATGACATGAGTATAAAATTAAGTATAACATCGATATTAAGAATCACTGAACAAAGGATTCCACATGTGAGAAGTTTGAAGAAAGATGTCATACCCGTTTCTTCTGCTTAGCCTTGATGTCATCTTCTGTTATGGTAGCAACCTGTATGTTCTTGGCTTCCTCCGATGTTTGTTCTGCTTTACCGTCCTCTGTAGGTTGTATGGAAACAAGTGTGCTGGCAGGCCCTGCTTTACCTGTTGGAACTGTTTGGACTGTTTCTATTGTTTTGAGGCACCTAACGGGCTTTGTTTTTATAGATTCAGTTGGGATTTGACTAGCCGCTTGGGTAGAGTAAGCAGAGGCCATTGTGGAGAGGTGGAGAGGGTTGGGGAAAGGTGGAGGACCATAGGGATGTGGCATGGAGAGTGGAGGAGGTACACAATATGGATTGGCCATTTGTGCAGCGTATGAACTATAAGCAGACATCATATGTGGCACCATTGCTTGGTGACCCATAGCATAAGGGGATGGGGGTACATTGCCATAAGGGTACAGACCAGGGGCCACAGAACCCCAAACATGTTGATCACTACTTTGATATTGTGAATATTGTGAAGCAGAAAAGGTGGAAACGGTGGAATTTTGGGCATACTGGGAACTATCAGGCTGAACTGTGGTTACAATGGTCATTGGTTGGTACGAAGCTTCAGAAACTGTGGTCGGCTCAGGTTTGTAAGGATCTTGTTCGTCGGTTGCTGGTTTCAAATTCACTACAGTTCTCTTAATGCTAGTTAGGTCTACATCTTCCACTTTGTGTTGGTCTTTGTATTTTACGGAGTCCTTATAACTCATGTAAACCTTACGATTTGAGGACTGAGCTGGGGAAACAGATCGGAAGCCTTCAGAGTCTGAGGAATCTGCCCTACTGCTACCCCTTTGCTCAGTTTGGCTCACTGATCGCTCCTTTTTTTGTTCAAAGGAGTGAGCAGGCGCACTATGAGGTTTTTTTGTCTTACCATACAACCGCTCTTGCGTCCTGTCCGCTAATTTGCTAACCTCTGCTGTGTCTAGGTGAAGTCCTATTGTTTGAAGAAGATTCTGAATTTTTTCAAAGTTCTCTGACTTTCTGTTTTTTTCTTCATTGCTTTCTTCAGACTCCTGACGAGCTAAGCTTTTGTCAAACGTACTATCAGGCAACTCTCTGTCCACTACGTAAGAGTGCTGAACATTTGGATCGACTTTCTGGTATTCAACAGACTGACTACGCTCCCTATACAGACTGCGTTCATCTGTGTAATGTTTGTGTTCTGTTGCATACAAATCAGTGTCCTGTTCATACTGATTCCACTGCTCAGAGAACTGATTTGGATCCTCTTTATGGGCACTCCAGCTTTCTGACACCATCGGATGCCCATATGGACTCTTCTCAGCTTTTGCAGTAGGGTCTACACCATACTTCATTCCAACAAGCCGAGAGAAGCCACTACCGTCCTGAACAGCTCTTTCATGAGGCAAGAGGTCATCTTTGCTGGGGTCATTCAAACGGGTTTCAGTCTTCACTCGTTCTTGGCCAGATTGTTTACCTATTAGGGAAGGCTGGTCATTGCCTTCATCTTCCTTAAAAGGATCGTATATCTCATCCATGAAAGGTATGTTTCTATCAAATTGTGGTTGAGTGGGTTTCTGGGTGTTTATTAAAGTCAGATCCTTTCTAGCTTCTTGAAACAAAGAGTTAACAACACTGGTGTCAGCCTTGTTGAGAGCACTAAGGAACCGCTCCATTTGAGTTGTAAGATTGCGCTTTTGATTTGATGGTGAAGTCTGACTTGTCGAAGGGTTACTGATAGGAGGATGGTCATGAGACAAGCGAGATGATGCCCTGTGTTGGTCATCCTGCGAATTTCTACCTTTAGACACACTGGAAGATTTCTGGTCATGCAAAGACCTTGAACTGGACGCCTGAGTGAGTGACTGTGGGATAACTGGCTTGTTAAAAGGGGGTGTTTCAGTCATTTGTGAGGCTGCTGAAGACTCGTTCATGATCCGGCTGAATAACCCCAACATATCGGGATGAATGGGTTGTGAATTTGAGGACCTGTTAAATGGCAAAGTTGCTGTCTTCTGAGAAGGTGGTTTTGTAAAAGAACCATCATCCTGCCTTGGTTGACCATATGCATCAACTGAGGTTTTGTCACTCTGCAAAGCAAAAATACAAATCATTTTTTCACAAACTACTGTAGAGAAAGGTAGCTTTTCCTTGAAACATTGTGCACACTCTGGCTTCCAATAGCACTTTTCCACCATTGAGCTGAAAGGTTACTGTTCATGAATAAGTTCTGTATCAATCCAGGCATGATTACATGGATTCAGTTTCTATTACGGTGTACGTGACCAATTGTGAGTTGCTAAAGCATTTCCATCAACACTGTTCTTCTGTAAAGAGTTCGATACACTAATCACGCTGAGAAGTGTGGTAAATGTACCATATTGAACAGTGTTGGAAATGCTGCTGATACCATACTCACCAGGCTCAGAACTGTTCAGTCAGATGGTGGAAAAGTGTTTTTTTTTTTTTTTTTTTTTATAAATGGTCTTGCTGGGACATTCAGCTAAAACCAGCTTCAGGTGGTTGCTGGTTCAATATGGTTTCTAGATGGTCCAAACTAGCCATTTTATGATCAGTCTGAAGGACTGTAGACGAATGGTTCAACCTTGAACATGGTAGACCACCATAGCTGATGGGGTTCATAATCGAGCCAACTACCAGCAACTACTCCACTACCATGTTTGAAAAACCAGTTTCACCACCTTAAGCTGTTTTTTTACCCCCCAAGGAGAGCTAATCCATATAATATTTTTTACAAATGAACAAACCTGAGATGTTAGAATCTCTGAGCGTTTCTTCAAAATGGACTTTTTCGGTTGAATATCAGGTTTTATTTCGGAGCTCCATAAGTTCCCTTTAGACATTACAAATTGGTCCTCTGTGTGCGAGTCAAACTCGTATTCCGCTTCCATTTCAGGCATTTCCCGAACAACCTTGACCTTCTGTTCCAAGGCGATTATCGCTCTTTTGCGTGCTATGGACTCACTGAGATCTTTTAATTGCTTCTTTTTTCTCACCAATTCTAGTTCCTGAATCTGAGTTAGAGATGTCTTTTCAGACCCTGCAGTGGTCAAAGTCCTCTCAGCAATACTTTCATATGTTGAGTAGCCAGTTGTATTTGAGCCAAAAGCAGAAGTCTGTTGATGGTATCCTATTTGCATCTCTTGACTTTCACGCTTTACAAAAGGAGCAGCAGTTTCCTTGCTTGCAGACGCCTTAGAGAAGACAAGAGACAGTGAGATAGGTAAGAGAAAATAAAATATAAAACAAAACCTAGGAGCCCATGTAGAAACAAACCTGAGATTGAGAATTAGTGTGAGGTTCAGACTGTTTCTTCAAGATGGACTTCATGGGTTTTAGGTCAGGCATCCAAATGTTCTCACGATGCACATGCTCATAATCAAATGTTGTTACTCCACTTTTTCCATCCTCAGGTTCAATTTTCTTTGCATTGTGCTCCATAGCGACAATAGCTTTCTTACGTGCAATCAGCTCGTTGAGTTCCATTAGCTCTCTCCTTTTTCTCAATAGTTCATCCTCTACATTGTCAGGGCTTTTAACTTTCTTTTTGTCGCTTGGATCTTTAATGCTGCTTTGTTTCGCATAGTGATCATATTTGTCTGCAGGGCTGTGGCTTCTCTTCCTAGCACTCTGATTGTTCCTTTCTCTGCTTCGACTCCGTCGTGATCTCTCGCCGCGGTCTTTGCTCCGACTGCGGCTGCGTTTATATCTGTATCGGCTGTCCCTCCTCTCACGACTGGAACTTCTGTGCCTTCTGTAGTGGCTCCTACTTCTGTCTAGGCTCCGGCTTCTGCTGCGACTGTATCTGCGTCGACCACTTTCTCTGCTTCTGCTCCTGCTCCGACTATACCGACGTCGACTATTTTCCCTGCTTCTGCTCCGTACTCGATCACCTTTAGTGCTTTCTTGTTTAATGTCACTTTCCTTCTTCATATCTTTTGCAGAGGACATATATGATGAAGTCTTGTCTTTTCTCTTGTTTGGCTTGCTGAAGATCAAGAAATTGTCAACAAAAAAAGTTTCATAAAATATATTACATGTTTAACAGTTTTAACAGACAACATAATACTTCCATTTAAAAAAAAAAAAAAAGATCTATGCTGAAAAAATTTATTAAAATACATAGTTTATGGATAACTTGTACAAGAAGTTTTAATTAAAACAAAAATACATAACTATTTATAACAAGTGTGAATTTTTACAATGACAAGCATTTTAATCAAATGTTTGTACACAATATTCTTAATGGCAAAGACTCAATGAGATGTGTTATTGAAATAACACTATACATTAAATTATACCTATTATCAATATATATTGATATTTACATTATGTTTCTGTATTATCACATTGCAGGAGCTTGACAACATTAGATTTATTTTAGCAATGTTTTTTATTTTATTTAAACTAATAATTTAACTACTTGTTTCTGTCAGCCATATTGTATTTTGTATTCATGAAACCAAATTACTTAAAGGTGCTGTATGTAATTATAAATAACCTAAGGTTCTGTACTATAGCATAAAAATGCCGTAATGTGTTTGCAAATATTTCAAGTTCACGTACTCGTTTCTTCAAATAACACTACAGCCAGTTATTATACTTTGAAATGTGCTTTCTGTCTGAATATCAGATTTTGTTTTGGTCTGTGTGATTCCACCCACTGCTGATTCACCCAATAGTATTTCGACACCCTAGGGTTGCGTTTTGGTGGAAAACACCATGGAAGTCAGCAAATGAACTGGGTCAGAGATCACAGATTCTACCAGACCTAAAAAGCCTCAAAATCCAACTAAAAAACTCTATGACCAGAGGAATATTAAAAAGCAGATAAAACAACTCATCAACTTGCAGTGTAAGGCTGTCGGCTGAGCTTGTTCTATGTTGCACTTGGCAACCCACGTGACCATCGAGTTTTGAATTTAGACTACAATACCCATTTCAACCACTAATTATCAAAAATACATACCGCACCTTTAAGTTTTACTTCCGTGTTTTTTTTTTTTTTTTGCTTCAAGTACTCTCCAACGTGGATAAAAGTAACTGCTGTACTCCATGTGAATAGTATTGGAGCACATTTTTGCATTGTGACAAAACATCTCACTTCAACCTGCCTATGACAAAAATAAGACTTATTGTTTTACTCTCAGACTTACTGTCAACGTAATGATGCGCCAATGAAGTTTTGAAGAACATCTGCATATTTAACTAATGGACTGACCTACTTACTCATGATTTACTTACTCTACATCCACTGATTCACTGACTTTGTCCTCTGTTTTGACCTCCTCCTTGATTTGGTCTTTCGGATCCTTCAGCAATTTGATAGTCATTTTCTTCTGCAGGCAGCCAAGCAAATGTGGCAGAATCCACATTTAGGGATCAACCAACCCATGGAAAATGACTAAATTGATCATTTATTGTATAAACTAGGGGTTGCACTGACTAGTTGATTATTTGTAGTTATTACTAGTCATTATTCTGTAATGCAGGCATTGAATCTTTGCCAACTAGTAGTGGATCTCATGATTTTAATTAAACTTATTCCATTCATAGAATAAGCCCAACTGCGTCCCAGTGTTGTTGCATATCATTCATTACCTGTCACGGATAAATATATTCATAATTAAGAAAAAGGCTAAAAAAATATATAAAAAATGATAATCCCAAGCGTTAACAAAAAAAACACATTACATTCGACCCTAAAGAAACTAAGCAAGTGGGACGTTTGACCACTGATTCTGCAGTGTGTATTGTTATTCAATACCAACTAATTGTTGTACAACTAGCAAAAACAAATATCCGTGCAAGCCCTAGTATATAAATCTTACAATGAAATAAAAGTTATGTACTGCACCTTCTCTTTTACTCCAAAGGCCTCTAATTTTGGTGCAGATGTGAAGACGCTTTCATTCAGCCTTCTTATTCTAACAGCCTGTTTTCCCCCTTCAGCTGCTTGACTCTTCAAATAGTATAACAATTACATCAACAAAGAGCTGGACTGACATACCAGCATCCAAAATGTACTCTCCATTTCTCCAGCAAAAGCCAGAAATTTCAATAACAAAATACAGGCCAGGAGAAATCTAGCAGTTACAAAAGGTTCAGGAGCAAAATTTGTTACTGTAGCAACACTGAAATGATCATGATGTTTGCAGCTGAAATGAGCGGCTGAGAACTTACCGGTACTAACGTAAATTCAACCCTCTCAGACAAAGTAAGTTTGGTGTCCTCCATAACCTCACTTATGTCAAAAAATAGCTGCGGGTCCTGTGGTGTCTTGACGAACCCAAAATTATCATCCAGCTTGACAACAAGCCCCTAATAGATGGAAGCACGTCATAAGCAAAAAAATAAATTGTAAAGTTATCAATTGCCTTAAAGAACATATTTCTGCCCAATCCAGTTCCTGGAGATCTACCTCTCTGGAAACCTCTGCTCCAAACCTGATGAAACACAACTGAACCGACTAATTGAGATCATCAGGAGAACTTGACAATTACAGACAGGTGTGTTTGATCAGGGATGGATCTGAAACTCTGCAGGTAGGTAGATCTCCAGGATCAGGCCTGTCTTAAAGATCAGCTGTAATAAAACACAGAACCTCACCGGTTCTACAAATGCTAAAAAGCAGGGATGCACCAAAACTTCACAGAAAATGCAATAAACCGGTCATTTTTGGAAAAAGAAAACAGGCCAAAATCTTTGCCAAAAATATGAAAAGTGATTACATTTTAATATCAGAAACTCAGAAGAAAAATGCACAAGAAATGATCTAGATTACACTGTAAATAGTGTAAATGGCAGCATATTACTGGAACAAAAAATCCAGACGTGTACCTGCTCTGATGTGTGAAACTCAAAATGAACAACAAATGTGCTTCAATCACCCTGAAATCTATGGGAAATATCAATCAAACGTGACTGCATATTCAGCTGATATTTCCCAGCTCCTAGCACACAGAAAATTATGAAGAGATACACTTGATGCGAGTGCACACAAATATGCACTGGAGCATTTCAAAGCAACCATCGAGAACTATAAAAAACTAATATCATTGCAATTATGAAAGTTCAGTACCAACTTGGTACCAAAGTGCAGGACCTTTTGACTACAATAGTCTCATGCATAAGATGTTTGTTTTTGTTTGTTTGTGTTTAATGCCAGCTTCTGTGGCTATTTTCACGGTGAGAAAATGTATGGCTGAATTATACATTTTAAAGGTCCTTGCACACCGAGTCCGAAATTCTCATCTGAAATTTTTGCACGTTAAAAAATAAATACAACCTCACGTTGTGTCAATCACATTTACACACTTCCTCCAAAACTTTCGTCCGTCATAAAAAATTCAGATCGGGTTCAATTTTCTGCATTTTTAACATCCGCAGCAAGCATTTTTAGAGGTGTTTTGGCAATTCAGAGCCACCATGATGTTCTGTGCATGACAAATTTTGACCAATACGAAAAACGCATGTGAAAATTTCGGACTCAGCATGCAAAAATTCCTTCAAGAGTATTCTTAGAGTTAAAACCAGCACAATTCAATAAAACAAGCTTCACGGATAAAGGGTTTTAGCAGAGAGAACTCATGCATGAGATATTAAAGCAAGCATAGATGTCCATGATGGCCAAATCTGCCTATGGACCTCAGTCAGCAATGATGCCCTAATCATCACCATTAGCTATATCACTATTGATAACAGCAATAGCTATTCCCAGTAGGACTCGGAACTCAGAGGAATCACAACAACTTCAGAACCAAATACGGCTGCTCAGTGCATCAACAGAAGAGAAATAGTAGTAATATATTTTTTATTGGCACTTAAGTTTGTCTGTGTCTCAATAGAGCACACAGTACCATCCAACCTCCATTTGTGGACACGATTCTATGACATTGTCTGTGAGAAATACCACTTTTTATTTGTTTTTAAATCGACTGGTATTGCTAACAATGGACGCATCCGTCTTTGTTTTTCCTGACTTCTCTACTGAAACTGAACCATCATTCCCAACTCCAACATCCAACTTCCGAGGTATATCGAATGCAGCATATGGCTGCTGTCACATCATCCAGGTGGATGCATGCATATTATTCTTCATTTTGGTGCATCCCCTACAAGCTTATTTATTTACTATCGATTAATACCACTACTTTCCATATAATTAATGTCTTACTGTGCGTTCACACCAGGCGCGACTTGTGCGAATAAATCACGCTATTCGCGCGTAGTTGGACGCTTGAACATTTTGAGTTTACCTGCTTCATTCGCACGTGAAATTCACTTCACAACAGACGCAAATTCGCATCAAGGAGGGGCTTCTGCCAGGCGGCTCCAGTCTCATTACACTACACTGGTCCAATCACAAATAACTATTTTTTACTATACTATTGTGAGTGTATTTGCAATAGGATATAATTAGAATGAATGTACAAATGTTTGCCATAAGTAGCCTATTCTAGTCTTAACATAGAAATAATATTTTTATGTAACAAATAGGCTATAAATTATGATTTACTATGTTGTGCACAAAGTAACACACCAAGCAAGATCCTTTTTATTCCCGTTTCTATAAAAGTACGAAGATACGGGTATCCACATACAGCGACAATGATTTTGTTCTCCATTGTTGTTTCGGATTTCTGCCTCCCTCGCTACGTTGTAATCACGTCACTACTAGAGCAAGCTCCTGATTGGTTAATGCGGCGCAAATTTTCACCAAAGTTCAGATTTTTCAACTCGCGCGATTTACCCGAAACGCTCAATTTGCGCCGCATCATTTGCGCCAATCGCGCCGCAGGATGTCTATTCGTGTCTTTGCATTGACTTAACATATAAATCACTCGCGCTTAACGCTTCATTCGCGTCTGGTGTGAACGCACCATTACTATTTCCTATGTAATCTGTCTGAGGAAGAACATCAATGCTGAAGACCTACTGCACAATGGTCTGTGAGGGCATGACATTCATGTCCTACAGAACCACACTGACCAACAGTGCAACTACCATATGCAAATCTTGGGCTATTTTCATCTTCGAAAGCTAAATGTATCATGCCAATTTAAGACCCAGATATGAGGCAGCTGCTAATCAACAACTTATACTACTACTACTTCTAAACAACTACCTAAATGCCAAATCACCATGGATGACCACAACTGAAAAACACTTACTATCTTGCGTTGCTCTTCAGAGTCTGTCTGGAAAGTTTCTGGCAGGATCTCTACGTTGACGGCACACTCTTCCTCAGTTACACTGTTGGTGGAAATGTTGAACTGGACCTTGTCACCAACCATCATGGTGGCTTTTGTGATCACATCACCTGACCTAAAAGACAAGCGCTTCTCTGTGCCCTCCACTGTGGTGACCAGAAGACCCAAAGTGGGCTCTGGATTGTCCATCTGCTCAAAAGAAAAAAAAAGAAAAAATAATTGAAATATGACTGCTTTGAAAAACAGTGTCATGACCAAGGAATAAAAATGATATTAAAACCTCTCACACTGATGCTGTAAACATTTACGAAACCATCCATGCATCCTTTCAATTCAACGTGCAGAGCTTAAGGGAACTTTCCAAAAAAACACTCTAATGTTCTCAAAACTATTAATTAAATTAGCAGCTATTGTGTTTTACATGCATTGCTAGAAGCCAACTATTCCAGCACTTCAGAAATCAAAAACTCTACAGATGTATAGATGTAGAGCAGAAGTTCTTATCTCCAATCAGATGTTCTCAAACAACAAAGTAGAGAAGATTCATGAATGTGAGGCTATAGTAAATCTACCTCACACGTCATAAATGGAAATACAAAACTATCACCTATTCATGCAGTTTTGGGGATCTAAAGATTTAAAGTGTCATAAAACAGTCTTAAATTATTCTTTATATGGAACTTCAGGACAAATTCTCAATAATTAGTATGTTTTCTTTTCACTGTAATTGTTTAATCAAGATTTTTTTCAGGTTCTAATGAGAGACATTTTTGTGTTCGGGTTGCAGGAGGGTGAAAACCTACCACTTTTTCTTGACTTTGGCTTTTCTTTGGGGCGATTTTGGTAATGGTCCCCTCGTATTTCTCACTGCTTACGTCTGAATCTTGAGAACCAGCTTCTGAGGTAACAGGCTTCCACTGCAGATAAAGATGTAAATGCACTTTTAGAAGAACGTGAAAATTTCCAAAAGCATAACAATTTCCTTAAGTTATCTCCAACAGGACAGCTGAGAATAAACAAGGCCCTAGTCTAAACTACCTTGTCTTTGACAGGGGCAATGCCAGATGCATTGTCCTTTGTGCCGGAAATATTCTCATTGCCTTTTGCTTTTTGATTAAAGGTCACAGAGCCCTCGGGCAGCTTTTGGAGTCGGACAGCCTTCTTTGTGTCGTTCACCTTCAATACACGATATATGTATATTATAAAGCTTTGAATAGAAAAGTTTGAATACAAAGAAAGATACAATGTGTTAAAAAAAAAAAGAACCTAATAATTTTACTCACAGTCAAAACGGTGAGCTCCACTTCATCCATGACATTCAGCTCTTCATCTGATAAACTGTCAGTAGCGGAGGAAGTCAGGCTATCATGTTTCTCTGTCATGATGGTCAGGGTTCCATCGCTCTTATTAATAATCACACCCTGGCGGCAAAATAATGACAAATGCATTTTTATGTTTTCACAAAAAATATGAATAGTGTTTGTGTAAAAACCAGAGCCACGATGCTAGGGTGTTCTGGGTGGCAAGTTCCAACCAGTTTCTTTAATACTAATAACTAATAAGTAATCACACATCTCTCCTCAACAGGCCTCATGATTTAAGGATCACTCATGTCTAACACAAAGGTGCAAACTTGGGCACAATGATATACAAAGTCATTTTAAAAACAAAATCCCATCACTTATTGCATTTCTCCTGGTTAGGACAAAAACTCTTATAAACATGGAAAAGCCACCTTTTATGGCTTGTCTGTCACGTCATGTCTGGTTAGGACACAGTGTTAGGGAAACAAAAATATCTATAAAGCACAAAATATCTACCTTATTTTTAAGGTAAAAGTGGTTACTGCCATTTGTAACTTAAATGTGCAAGGCTTCTTGTTTCATACGCTTCCAGTTATTTGCTGCTTGACAAAGCAGGTATTTATTATCATATAATTTGAATGTTGTATTATAACCATATACACACTGCAAACCAGTTTAGCGTTAACTGCATTATTCTTCTAGTTATTTACCTACAGCGGCTAACGAATCCAAAGTGTTGCATTCACAGAAAATATTGCAAAATACTTAATTGCAAAATAAGGTGGATAAAACAACAACAAAAGGAAAAAAGGCATAGAAAAATTATGAATTGTGAAACATTTATCTAATTTTAAAATTACGCTTGGCACACTAAAGCAATTTTTACATTATATATACTGTATACTCAAATTACATTGTACTCATTTCCTCTTGCTCTAAAATCTTAACTTCCTGTCCTCACTTTGCTCTGTTGAATTTGTTGCAGACTTCCTTACCGTCACCTTCACTCTGGTCTAGACAAAGATGTCTCCAAGACTTGGCATTCTTTACACAGACATTTAAGTACAACATTTTTCTGACCCAATCGTGCCCATTTTGGACAAGATGAATTAATAAAACAAAAAGAATGAGCAATTACAAGCTCTTCAGGGTGAGCATATAATTCATAAGTCCTGCAAGGTGAGGGGAACATGATGTTACCACTTACCGTCTCCCTGACTTCTTTGGTGAGCTGAAAAGTGTCAGGTGTTTTTGGTTTGATGTTTGTGGCTCTTTGCTCCTTAGTAATAACATTTGTCAGCAAATGGAACTCCACACGATCATACAGCAGCAGAGTCACATTGGTATCCGTCTTTCCAAAGGGCAATTTAATGGGATCCTTAGAGATGATGGTCCTGATGCAGCCAGGATTAGCCTCCTTGACGTTGTCCTTATGAGATACATGTAGAAAGAGATTTTTGGATTTAACTTGGTACAACTCTATACTACAGGACATGTTTACCATTACACACTAAAGCATAATCTCCACCAAAGACTTGTCGAGATGTTACAATACAAATAAAAATAAAGTAGTAGAGACAATTTGATATTGTTTTTAAATCAATGCCGGACAGATTTAATACATTTTCCAACTTCCAAGCCTGACTTCTCACTATTTGGCATCATCCCAATTAGAAAGGAAGCGTGGTGAGGCTGACAGAGCAAACAGCAGAATCATAACCAGATGATCATCTGCAGTGGCACATTTACACATTTCTTTGATTCAAATTGCTTAAGTATTCTGTGCTTCTGTGAATGTGATTGTATTAAGTATGGTGTATGTCATCATGGACAGATATGAGATTGTTAAAAACTACGTGAAAAACTTCTCTCTTTAAAATAAATAAATAAATAAAAATTTGCGGTCAAAAGTTTGACCAGTAAGATTTTTAAATGTTTTTTAAAGAATTCTCTTCTGCTCACCGAGCCTGCATTATTTGATCCAAAATACAGCAAAAACAGTAACATTTTGAAATTGTTTTACTATTTTAAATAAATGTTTTCTATTTGAATATTTTAAAATGTAATTTATTCCTGTGATTTCAAAGCTAAATTTTCAGCATCATTACTCCAGTCACATGATCCTTCAAAAATCATACTAATATTCTGATTTGCTGCTCAAAAGACAATCAATTTATTATGATGATGTTGAAAACAGCTGAGTAGAATTCTTTGATGAATAGAAAGTTCAGAAGAACAGCATTTATCTGAAATACAAATCTTTTGTAACATTATAAATGTCTTTATCATCACTTTCGATCAACTAAAGAATCCTTTCTAAATTTCTTGCTAAATGTAAGTTAATTTCTATAATTTCCTTCCTAAACAAAAAAAAAAAATGATACTGACTCCAAGATTTTGAATGGTATAGTGTATAATGTTACAAAAGTTTTTATTTCAGATAAATGCTGATCTTTGGATCTTTCTATTCATCAAAGATTACTAAAAAAAAAAAACATTTTAAATATTGATAATAAAAAAAATTTCTTGAACAGCAAATCAGCATGTTACAATGATTTCTGGATGATCATGCGAGACTGAAGACTGGAGTAATGATGCTGAAAATGTAGCTTTTATCACAGGAATAAATTACATTTTAAAGCTGCAGTCTGTAACTTTTTTTTGGTTAAAGGGGTCATCGGATGCAAAATTCACTTTACAAGTTGTTTGAACATAAATGTGTGTTGGAAGTGTGTACACACATCCATTCTATAATGCTAAAAATCCACCCAGTGGTTTTCTTTTTAAATCCCTATTTTAAAATGCCCTCTCTCAAATCAGGCTGTTCTGAGCTTCCTGTCAGAATGACGTAGTTCTGCGCAGGCCGCTCCCACGAAAGGTGCTTTTTTACACTACCACTGATTAACTTTAACCAAACTATGCTACAGACTTTTCATTAAGACCCTAAAGAATCATATCAACTTGTGGAAAATGGGCATCTGATGACCCCTTTAAAAATTACCCAAAGTCAATATTTGAGCAAGTACATAACCAGCCAATGTTCAAAACTATCGCCTTACTTTAGCCTGATTCACAATGGTTAGCTTATAATAATGTTGTCTAATTTCAGTGGAAGGGGTAGGAATTTGCAGGAAATTCAAACATGTTGCCACGTCATTACGTCACGCCAGTAAACATAAAGAAGATAAACATAAAACATAAAGAAGGCACCCTTTTATTCAATACTTTTTGAAACCTCCATTTGCCAGTTTAACAGCTCTAAATTTTCTCCTATAATGCCTGATGAGATTAGAGAACACCCCCAGGTGAAAAACAAGTACTCTTCCATGATGTACTTAAAGTGCTCTATTTTCGCGCACTAATTTTGTACTTAATATACTAAAAATGATCCTTTAGTACTTAAGATCATCTAAGTGTACTCAACTGTGCTATTTTGAGACACCATGAATATGAACTAAAATGCGCTTTTAACATACTATCTTTGTATTTAAAAGTGTATTCATTTACCACTTATAGTACACTTTTCATTTTCATGGTGTCTCAAAATAGCACAGTTGAGTACACTTAGATGATCTTAAATTTATCTTAAGTACTACTAAAGGATCATTTTTGGTATATTAAGTACAAAATTAGTGCGCGAAAATAGAGCACTTTAAGTACATTATGGAAGTGTACTTGTTTTTCACCTGGGCCTGACAAGAGATCCAGAATCACTCCAGACCCTTTAGATTCCCAGCTCCATGTTGGTGCTTCTTCTCTTCAGTTCCACTCATTTTCTACAGGGTTCAGGTCAGAGGACTGGAATGGCCAGCAGAAGCTTGGTTTTGTGCTCAGTGACCCATTTTTGTGTTGTTTCTGAGGTTTGTGTTTGGATTATTGTACGGTTGGAAGATCCAAACATGGCCCATAAGATTTCTAACAGAGTCAGTCACTTATTGATTTTTTCAATAGTGATGCCATGTGTCTAAACAAGATGTCCAGGACCTCCAGCAGAAATATAGGCCCACAACATCAAAAACACAGCAGTATATTTCATTGTACACATGGGGTACTTTTTTTTTTTTTATCCCTGTGTTCACCAAACCCATCTTGAGTGTTTGCTGCTAAAAAGCTAATTTTTTAGTTTCATCTGACCATAGAAGCCAGTCCCATTTGAAGTTCCAGTCGTGTCTGATAACTGAATATGCTGGAGTTTGTTTTTGGATGAGCGAGGAGAATTTTTCTTGAAACCCTCCCAAACAACATGTGGTGATGTAGGTGCTGTTTGACAATTTGTTTTTTAAAGATTTTCTAACCCCGAGACTCAACTATTTTCTGCAATTCTCCAGCTGTGGTCCTTGAAGAGTCTTTAGCCACTCAAACTCTCCTTCTCACCGTGCATTAGGACGATATAGACACACATCCTCTTCCAGGCAGTTTCGTAACATTTTATGTTGATTGGAAATTCTTAATTATTGCCCTGATGTTGGAAATGGGAATTTTCACTGTTCTAGCTCTTTTCTTAAAGCCACTTCACTAATTTGTGAAGCTCAATTATCTTTTACTGCACATCAGACATATATTCTTTGGTTTTTCTCATTGTGATGGATGATTAAGGGAATTTGGACTTTGTTTCCCTCCTATTTATATTTCTATGAAACAGGAAGCCATGGCTGGATAATTTCATGTTCATAATCACACTGGAGTGCTCAAAATTGTAAATACGAATGAGAATATACTTCAGAGATATTTTACTTATAAGAATTTCTAGGAGTACCAATAATTGTGTCCAACGTGTATTTGAGAAAAACATTTATTTCATAATGAGATTTCCCCCCATTTTCAATTGTTTTAGATCAATGAAAGTTTTTTTTTTTTTAAATAAAAGATAAAGGATTAATAATGCAGGTTTATTTTCAGTCTTCTTTGATCATATTTACCAAGGGTACCAACAATTCTGACCACGTGTGGTGTGTGTGTGATATATATATATATATATATATATATACACACACACACACACACACACACACACATAGTGCATTCAGAAAGTATATAGACTTTTTTTTCCTCAATCTACACTCCGTACCTCATAATGCCAAAGTGAAATCAGAATTTTAGAAATAATATACTTTAGAAGTATTCAGACCCTTTGCAACAACACTTGAAATTTAGCTCAGGTGCCTCCCATCTCTTGATCATTGCGGAGATGTTTCTACGCTTTGATTGGAGTCCACCTTTGGTCAATTTAATTGATTGGACATGATTTGGAATGGAACACACCTCTCTATAAAAGGCCTCACAGCTGGCAATGCATAGAGTGAAAACCAAGCCATGAGGTCAAAGGAACTGCCTGCAGAGCTCAGAGTAGGGGTGTGCGATATATATCATCTGTGATATATCGTTATTGTTTTTTTTTAACGATGTGCAATTTGAGATTATCGAGTATTTTGCAAAAACCAAACAAAACACCTACAAAGCGCACGCATACATTACGTGATGAAGTCTAACTTTAGTGGGTTAAACAGTGCACATGCGCATTTAGAGTGTTCTTTTCACTTGCTGCCATCTGCTGGCGGTTTTAATTTCACATTTAAAGTGTCTTTTCATTTTTAAAATAATTTCAAACATCAGTATTCAATGTTTTATGTTTAAAATATCAAAACATTATGCATTTGTAACTGCAGGTTAAAGCACTCCATGATCCTCTGAGCTGAATTAAATGGTGTGTAAATACATCTAAATGACATTCAGATGCAGCTTCTGCAAAGATGGATTTTGTTGATACTGGTTTCATTTGTTTGGCAACAGCCTAAATGCCTTATTATTCTAATTGACAATTTTACTCAAAAGATGCACACTTTTAGAAAAAATGGCTTTATTAAAGGTAAAAATGCCCATAAAAGGTAAAAATCAATTTAAATGAAAAGATTAATTTCTGTGCACTGATGTGAACTGACCACACAGAATGAAGAATATCAAAAACTGTAGCTGTCCATGGTAGTCAGAAAGTATCGAACACCCCTAGCTTAGAGACCAGATTGTATCGAGGCACAGATCTGAGGAAGGCTACAAAAATAAATTCTACAAATGGAAGAAGTTAGGCACAACCAGGACTCTTCCAAGTTGAGCTGTTCACCCAGCCAATCTGAGCAATTGAGGGCCTTGTCTAGACTGGTGACCAAGAACCTGATGGTCACTCTAGTTGAGCTCCATGATCATATATGCAGATGGAGAAAAGAAGGACAAACATCACTGCAACACTCCACCGATCCTCTCCTCAGTGAAGAAGCATGAAAACACACTTGGAATTTGCAAAACAGCACCTAAAGGACCCTCAGACTCTGAGAAACAAGATTACCTGGTCTGACGAACCTCAATTCTAAGCATCTCATGTTTGAAGGAAAACAGCTCTGCTCATCACCTGCAGAGTACCATCTCAAAATATTTTCTTGATAAAACAAAAAAAAAATTAATTAAAAAAAAAAAATCAGCAAATGCAAGTAAGTTCTGGAAAAACAAAGTAATAGATAATAGATCTGTTTCAGGTCTTCCTAATTGCATAAAGGATGGTATTAAAATAGTGGATAAATTACAAATCTTTAATTGTTTTAATAGCCACTTTACTGCATCAGGGTCATTGGTTTCAGACTAATAATTATACTGTAACTTCTGAATTTCTTAATGCAAATCATCTATGGACAGAGTTAGTTTTCAATCACATTACTACTTCTGATGTCTGCTCTGCATTACAAGACCTAGATGTGAATAAATCGTCAGGTCCTGATCTTATTGAACCACTGTTTTTAAAATTAGCGGCTAATATAATTTAACAACCATTGACATATCTGTTCAATCTTTCCCTAACAACCAAGGAAATTGCACAGATCTGGAACTCTGCTTTCGTTGTTCCTCTGTTGACCCTACTTTATTAGATAACTATAGACCTATTTCAAAGCTATGTATCTTGTCAAAACTTTTGGAAAGTTTTATCAGTGAACAATTGACAGTATTTACACTCTCATAAACTTTTGTCTAATCCAGTCGGGATTTCATAAAAAACACAGCACTATTACAGCTGTCTTAAAAGTTTTAAATGACCTTGTGGGGTCCCTAGATGAAAGACACCACTGTGCATGTCTTTTTATTGATTTAACTAATTTAATTTGATTACAGTGGACCACAAGATTTTGTTAGATGGGCTTAAAAGTGTTGGTCTATCAAACAATGCAGTCTCGTGGTTTAATGTTTATTTAAAGGGAAGAACTCAATGTGTGCAAGTGGAAGACATCAAATCAGACTTAATGGAAGTGGGTACGAGAGTCCCCCAAGGATCTGTATTAGGGCCATTATTATTTACTATATATACAGAGGGGCAAAAAAGTATTTAGTCAGCCACCAATTGTGCAAGTTCTCCCACTTAAAAAGATGAGAGAGGCCTGTAATTTTCATCATAGGTATACCTCAACTATGAGAGACAAAATGAGAAAAAAAAAAATCCAGAAAATCACATTGTATGATTTTTTTAAGAATTTATTTGCAAATTATGGTGGAAAATAAGTATTTGGTCAATAACAAAATTTCATCTCAATACTTTGTTAAGCCCGTACGTCTGCGATTTTCATGTACCAATTCCGACGGGACTAACATCTCTGTGTTTATTACAGAGGTGGGAGGGGCTGTTTTGTACATCTGGGCGTTTCAGAGATCACGCGCTCTGTATGCGTGCATTGCGTGTCATTCGGATTGATTACCATTAGTATAACAGTTTTACTACAAATACCATGGTGAAACTATATGGCTAGTATAGCAAAACCATGTTAATATGTGGTTGCTTTAGTTTTACTTCAGTTATTTATTTGTAGTAAACCCGTGTTTAATTTTCATAATGTTTTAATTAAATATGCACCTTTATGTAATTGAGTGCAGAAATGAACGCGAGTAATTTTACCTGACGCAGATATTACAATAGCCAGTCTGAATGGTTTACGTGATCTGACTCTTGATTTTATTATTGTTTTTAATTTATTTACTTATTTTTTTCCTTGCCGGGAGGCAAATATATCAAACATGAGCGCGGTAAGAGCGTCTATGGTAATTCACGTTGGCCAAAACACACAAGGAAACGCGTTGTGAAAAAAAATCTCACCGGCAATCACAGACATCGCATTCGGACGGGATTAGTTTTCTCAGAGGATCACTGAGTTTGCTGTAAAACAGTAGGTAATTTGCTCTGGAATTATTACAGGGGTTGTGTGAGAAAAACACAGACATGGCAGATTCGGACGGGATTAAAATCACCAAGTACCTCTGTGAAACACACATCTTCAATGCCCTTGCTGATGGAAGGAGGTTTTCACTCAAAATCTCACGATACATGGCCCCATTCATTCTATCGTTTACACGGATCAGTCGTCCTGGTCCCTTTGCAGAAAAACAGCCCCAAAGCATGATGTTTCCACCCCCATGCTTCACAGTAGGTATGGTGTTCTTTGGATGCAACTCAGCATTCTTTCTCCTCCAAACACGACAAGTTGAGTTTTTACCAAAAAGTTCTATTTTGGTTTCATCTGATTCTCCCAATCCTCTTCTGGATCATCCAAATGCTCTCTAGCAAACTTCAGACGGGCCGGACATGTACTGGCACTGCAGGATTTGAGTCCCTGGCGGCGCAGTGTGTTACTGATGGTAGCCTTTGTTACTTTGGTCCCAGCTCTCTGCAGGTCATTCACTAGGTCCCCCCCGTGTGGTTCTGGGATTTTTGCTCACAGTTCTTGTGATCATTTTGACCCCACGGGGTGAGATCTTGCGTGGAGCCCCAGATCGAGGGAGATTATCAGTGGTCTTGTATGTCTTCCATTTTCTAATAATTGCTCCCACAGTTGATTTCTTCACACCAAGCTGCTTACCTATTGCAGATTCAGTCTTCCCAGTCTGGTGCAGGTCTACAATTTTGTTTCTGGTGTCCTTTGACAGCTCTTTGGTCTTGGCCATGGTGGAGTTTGGAGTTGGACTGTTTGAGGTTGTGGACAGGTGTCTTTTATACTGATAACGAGTTCAAACAGATGCCATTAATACAGGTAAAGAGCGGAGGACAGAGGAGCCTCTTAAAGAAGAAGTTACAGGTCTTGTGAGAGTAGGGCTGGGCGATAAAACGATAACGATATGTATCGCGATAGACACGTGATCGATATCAATAAAAAATGTGTTCGATAAAACGTTCGATATTTTTTATTCTTTGTCGGAAGAAAACAGAGGTTGCATTAACAAAGGCACTGCTCTCTGGTAACCTAGCAACGTAGGGAGTGACACGCTAACAGCCAATCATGTAACAGTATCAGTTTGGTTGCGCCATATCGTTGTCTCGTGCTGGTCTGCTGGATTCCTTTTCATAAGCAGAAAATGAGTGCCGCAGCGAGCAAGGAAATTGTAAATAAAAGAGGAAAAGTCAGCTCGCCAGTATGGCAGTTTTTTGGATATTATAAGTCTGACCGTAGTCAGACCAATGTCGTCTGCAAATTATGCAAGACCGTCGTCCCGCCAAGACTGGTAATACCACGAACTTGATGTACCACCTTAGCCGCTCACCCTTTGGAGCACAGCCGTATTCAACCAACAACATCTGTAGCTGCAACACCGCACAAGCAGCAGACCACCAACTTCAAATATGATTAGAGTAAGAATAACTTGAAGAGTTACTTTTTCATATTTCTGCAGGTTTTATATTTCAAACAATGTTACTGTACTGTATCAGGTTTGTTTTTTTATATTACAGATGTATCTCAGTTTACCTCAGTTTTATTTATGTTTACAAAACACTGCACATATTTTAAAAACACTTTATTCACCAGAAGGTGAACAGCTAGTGAACTTCCTAGCACTAAACTTGGGACAAAATTCTCAGGTTTCTCTGTTTATATTTAACACTTTGCACTATTTTATTACACTTTATTAAACATTTCTTACATTTTCTTTCATTTTGCACCTTAAATGTTAAGAGATAATTGTTAAGTGTTCATTGTGACTTTAGACTTGTTTACATTTTAATTATTTGTTTTCCATGGTTGTTTACATTTCTGTCTTAACTGAGGGGATTATGATCAGAGGAAGGTTAAGTTTAAAATAAAAATGTTTAAATGTAATATATCTTTCTCCTGGTCCTTATTTAAAATATTTCTCCTGGTCCTTATTTATAAATATTTTATGACCCATTATTTTAAATGGGTCATAAAAAATATCAATAATTATCGATATCGACCGATATGAAACACTGATATCGTGATACAGTTTTCAGCCATATCGCCCAGCCCTATGTGAGAGCCAGAAATCTTGCTTGTTTGTAGGTGACCAAATACTTATTTTACAGAGAAATTTACCAATTAATTCTTTAAAAATCCTACAATGTGATTTTCTGGATTTTTTTTCTCATTTTGTCTCTCATAGTTGAGGTATACCTATGATGAAAATTACAGGTCTCTCTCATCTTTTTAAGTGGGAGAACTTGCACAATTGGTGGCTGACTAAATACTTTTTTGCCCCACTGTATATATCAATTGTTTAGACGTTAACATTGAAAATGCAAGGTTGCACTTTTATGCGGACAACACTGTCATCTATTGTTCTGCTCCTACACAACAACAAGCTCTGGGTGACTTATAATCAGCATTTGATATTATTCAGGCAAGGTTTTTTACTTTAAAGTTGGTCTTAAATGTTGAGAAAACAAAATTTATGTGGTTATCAAATTCTAGAAATTCTTTAGATAGCTCTGTTGTTTTCAGTTTCCCTTGCAGAGTTCGGATCGCATTAGTGTCACAGTATAAGTACCTGAGCATCATAATTGATGACACACTACGTTTTAATTCACATATTAATTATTTGAGACTAAAGTTGAAGAAATGGCTAGGACTTTATTTCAGAAATAAGTCTTGCTTTTCATTTAATGTAAGGAAGAAACTTGTGTCTGGAACTTTTTTACCGATTCTTGACTACGGGGATGTAGTGTATCAGAATGCCTCTTCTTATCTTCTTGTCTCCTTGGAAGCTGTGTATCATGGTGCTTTAAGATTTATTACTGATTGTAAATTTTCTACACATCATTGTATACTATATAATAGAGTTGCCTGGTCTTCACTTGCTGTTCGAAGGAAAATGCATTGGTACTTATTGATTTACAAAGCTATTCTGGGTTTTTTTGCCATTCTATCTCTATTGTTTGATTCAACAAAAAGTAGTTAACTATTCATTGCGTTCCCAGTCTTTTAATAATCTTTATGTACCTTCAGCTCGAACTAAATTAGGTAAAACTGCATTTGAATATGCTGCACCGTCAGACTGGAACTCTCTTCAAATGAAACTGTGGCTAAATCAGTTGGTGTCTCCTAGTAATTTTAAAACACTTTTGCGTGCAATAGAAAATGATTTAATGATCTGCAACTGCTTCTAATGCTGTAATATTTTATTGTTGTGATGTATTGATGTTTGTAATACGTGTATTTGTATAACTGGGCCGCCTATCTTGGCCAGGACTCTCCTGGAAAAGAGATTTTTAAATCTCAGTGAGGTTCTCTCCTGGTTAAATAAAAATAAAATAAAAAAAGTAAAGTATGCTGGTAGCAGCCTCATGCTGTGGGGCTGTTTTTCAGCGGCAGGGACTGGGAGACTGGTCAGGGTTGAGGGAAAGCTGAATGGAACAAAGTACAAAGACGTCCTCAATGAAAACCTGTTCCACAGCGCTCAGGACCTGATTGGCCCAAAGGTTCACCTTCCAACATGACAATCACCCTAAGCATACAGCCAAGGCAACACAGGAGTGGCTTAGGGACAACTCTGTGAATGCCCTAGAATGGCCGAGCCAGAACCCTGACTTGAACCCTATCGAACATCTCTGGAGAGACCTGAAAATGGCTGTCCACCGACATTCCCCATCCAACCTGACCGAGCTTGAGAGGATTTGCAAAGAAGAATGGCAGAAAATCCCCCATCCAGGTGTGCAAAGCTTGTTGCGTCATACCCAAAAAGACATGAGGCTGTAATTGCTGCCAAAGGTGCTTCAACTAAGTACTGAGTAAACTTATGTAAATGTGATATTTCCATTTTTTTTTTATAAATTTACAGACATTTCTAAAATTCTGATTTCACTTTGCCATTATGAGGTACGGAGTGTAGATTAATGAGAAAAAGAAAAAAGAATTTAAACAATTTTAGTATCAGACTGCAACATAACAATAAGTGAAGGGGGTCTGAATACTTTCTGAATGCACTGTATACATATAAAACCAAAATACAAATGATCAATTAAAAATAGTTAAACTTCCAAAACTATAATAACCCTGGTGTGTGCGCGTGACCATCTTGTAAATGTAACTATCTGGCCTTGACGAAGCTCCGGGGGATGTCACTTAAGGAATAAAAACCTCCTCCGGACATTCTCATTCCTTTCATTTCTTACAAGCACATGCACAAAGAGGAAAAAAACCTGTCTGCTCGGCACATTTTTTAATTTATGAATACGTGGTAAAAACAAATTGTACAAAAGGTGAAGGCAGTTACTGAGTAATGCTTGAGTATGTGAATTGATGAATGTATCTGTAAATGTAATATTGTTCCTGTAGTGTGGAAGATTTTTATTAATCCGAATATGAATTAATCAAGTATTATCAATGTGAATATAGCCATTTATATTAACAAGATATTCTATTATATTTATGTATTTAACTGTGTGTCCTCAGATATGAGCCGCCATTAAGAGAAAACGTGATGATCTTGTGCTGACATGTGATGAAGTGAGTCTTTGTGTTGCCATCATACGAGGAGGTATAGAATAGGGTCAAAAGTTGATAAACAACAGTGGCCTGTATGATATGTACTGACCCTCCCCTGGGGTAGAGCACATGGAAAGCTGTATAGAAGAGTGTGCAAAGACAAATTCTACATATCACATACTCTGGAGAGTCTCTCAGCTTCATTATCTCCGATAATAAATTCCGTCTTCTGGCATCAAAACCTCTAGAGTTCTAGAGTGATTTCCCACTGAGGAGGCAGAAGTCACAATAGAAGTAGTGATAGTGGGTCGAGGTGGCTCAGTTCCCACTCACTGTTTCTGCTTATCACTCAAGGCCGACACACACACACACACACACCTGCAGAACTCCAACACTTAACACTCTAACCCTTCCTCCCATGAGAAGATCTTCTCTTTCTATTTTCAGTACACAAGTAGACTAATATTGAACAGTGAGATTCATAAACCATATCAAATGACTTGACAAGCTCAGTTTTCTTTCCTACATTAACTAGGAGTCGAGACAGGACATACTCACTCTAATAAACCTTTTGTTAGATTCATCTAGATCTTTACCACGAAATGAAAGTGAATGATGATCCATAGATATAATGGATGGATAACTTGAGATGGATATATTGCATTTCTTGATTGGACAAAAAGTACTTAAGTGAGAGTTTTACTCACATCAGGAAGGACTGTGAGAACTACACCTTCATACACCGTACTGTCAATGTCTTCTGTTCCTCCTGGTGCCACTTTCACGTCAACTGCACATTCTTTTCCCTGACATCACAAGCATTTTGGGTACAAAATTTGAATATTTTCTATCAAATATGCAAAATGCTTCATCAAATGAATTCTGGCATTTTTTGCACATACTCATATATATATATACACATACACACTTACCAGGTTTTTCACTGCTGTGAAATGCACTTTAACTCCAGGCACCAGGAGAGCCCGGTTTCCAATAAAAGCATCGAACACAAAAGAAAACTTCTTCAAATCCTCCCGTTCAATGAAACCACAATTATTCTGAGGGGAAATCAAAAGCAGTTATATAATGTTTGATATTCAAACATTTGAGGTTTTTTTAAGCAAGAAAAGTTCACTCACTCATATAAAAACAAACTGTAGCACAGGAATAGTAATAGTACATCTCAAGTCAGAAAATAATAAGTTAAAATTAATACAGTTTCATCCCCGACTTCTGATTGGTCAGCAAAACATACTCAGATTCTTAGGTAAATTATATATTGTTGCTTTCATTATGGCTATTAACATCATGCACCCAGACCAGGGTAGTGCCACATTTAATTTATGACAGGAATGAAAACAAGGAAAAATACAGTGCATTCAATAGACTGTACAGTTTTTTAATAACAAACCAACTGTTTCAGCTGACAAAACATCTTTACGAAAAAAAAACCAAAAAACTTTTACCTTTGTACAGTTTATGTCTACACCAAGTCTATCTTTAAAAGCCTTGTGTTTATCCACAATTCAATATGGCATCAAATCTAGGTCTATTATTTATTATTAATATAATAAACAATATTATTAACACTTACAGCAATAAGTGAAATTACTCCCAACGAGCGTCCACGAGGTGTGCTGAAAAAAAACAAAAAAAAACATACGAGTTTACTTCAACAATCTCTACTTTCTCAAAACCACTACTGATTTCCAGCAGAGAAGCTATGATTTTCTCTCCAGAACACACAGACATGGTTGAAAAAATTTAAATAACATAAAAAAATGATTACGAAATTACTTTGCAGACATATTCTTGAACGTTGATATCTTTGAAGCCATCGATTTAGGAGGTTCAGTCTTAGTCTCTTTCGGAGCCAGCTGATCTTTTTTCTGCGGAGGTTGGGGTGGACAGGCAGGAGGAGGCCCACTCTGAAATATAAAGTACACAAGACATTGCATTACAGATCTACAACCCATGACAGACTTGATGAAACACAGAGGTGAACTTACAGTGGCACTGAACGCTTAGGTGGTGGCTGTACTGGACCCGGGCCCCGGAAATCAGGTTCCAGTGGTCCAGCAAACCCTCCTCTCTCTCCAAACGCATGATTGCCCTTATTTAAATTACACAAAAAATATATGCTTAAAACTATATTGAGCTATTTTATGTCAATCTTTGTACTATAAGTCTTTGTAGCAGTTTATCCTATCAAGCTCTGGCAATCACAATGGGCCTAAAAGCAAATGAGATATTTTTAGAAAGTCCCGGTCTTCTCCACATAATGAGAAAATATTGTAACCGCTATCTGTGAGGTTCCATTGTGGGGCGGGTAGGTTATTAATATGCATGCAGATTCAGAAGACAATAAATGACTAAGAAACAAAGTTCTGAAGCAATGAGAGTAACACAGTTTTGTCTTTAATGCGTGTCATCGTTCAGGGCAGAGGTGAAATCAATGGTTTGCACATTAAATGGTCAAGACTTGGAAAAATATGGTTTCAAAAGTCACACAAAGTAAAATCAAAGGTTAGCATGCTTTGTGATGTTCCCATATAAACCTTGATCAATAAAATATCCCACTGCAAGCTCATTTCATATATAAAAACAACTTCTATAATTTAAAAAGAAAAATCTGTTTTTAATACTTTTGCACACTCTCCTTCACCATTAGTCCATAATATGACTTTTTTAATTAATATAAAGTCATTCAATAGCTTTTTTCGAAAGACACGAAAGACTTGAAATATAGCAAAAGAGTGATATGGATTAATTGTATGATGCACCGTCATATGAACCAGTCATTAATGCAAGTAACGGTAATTCGTGGTTCAGTAAGTTGTCAGATGTTGATTCAGTAGTCCTTCTGTGAGTTCAGTGAGTTCACTGAATGAAGGATTCGGACTGACAGCAAACTCTTGAATTGTAAGGTTTTTGGTCGATTCATTAAAAGCACACAGTGTCATCCAAATTGTTTATGGGAGCCGTTTTTTGAGTGAATTAACATAACACTTCCAGTGTTGAACACTGACATATAGTATAATTAATATGGAGTGGTGTAGTACAGTTTCCAAACTAATGACCTATAAATCCGGTTATTTTTAAGTGAATCAAAACATACAGCGGGACCAGTGCATTCTGATTCAGGAACAAATCACTCTTTTTAGTGAAACAAAATACTTTTGAATCTCTCGTTGTTGATTCGCTATGAATGCTGTTATATTTTTTAAACATGAATTGCTTAATTAATTACATATTTTGTTTGTTTGGCATTTTATTTAATTTAATTTACAATTACGGTGTTTTAATAATATAAATGAAAGACTATATGTGACCCTGGACAACAAAACTAAAAAGCTAAATAAATAAGCCTTGTTAGCATCGGACAATATTTGGCCGAGATACAACTGTTTGAACATCTGGAATCTGGGGGTGCCAGAAAATCACCTTTAAAGTCGTCCAAATGAAGTTCTTAGCGATGCATATTACTAACCAAAAATGAAGTTTTGATATATTTATGGTAAGAAATTTACAAAATATCTTCATGG
Organism: Onychostoma macrolepis; assembly: GCF_012432095.1. Classification (NCBI taxonomy): domain Eukaryota; kingdom Metazoa; phylum Chordata; class Actinopteri; order Cypriniformes; family Cyprinidae; genus Onychostoma; species Onychostoma macrolepis. The sequence continues at coordinate 6,282,989 of NC_081167.1, read as the reverse complement.
AACATGATCTTTACTTAATATCCTAATGATTTTTGGCATAAAAGAAAAATCGATAATTTTGACTCATACACTGTATTTTTGGCTACTGCTACAAATATACCCCAGCGACTTAAGACTGGTTTTGTGCTCCAGGGTCACATATATATATTGAATTTATAAATGTGTGTATAATACATACACATATATATATATATATATATATATATATATATATATACACACACACACACATGTATGTATGTATGTGTGTGTAGTTGTACATACACATGTAGTTGTTTTTGGTGTTTGGCTTAGTGTTATGTTAGAATCATTATTATACTCATACCTTTTGTTCTTTAATATTTTGAATGGTTTTCAGCTTTATTTTTGTTTTCATTTAAATGTTAAGTTTTGAAATTTTGTTGTATGCATTTGTCATTTTATTTATTTTCTTTATTTTTTAAATGTGTATATATAGTATTTATAAAGTTTTAGCTTTTAGTTTTGGAACTGTTTTAGTTGTTTTAATACTAGAATTGATTGCTTCTGTTGTCCTCATTTGTAAGTCGCTTTGGATAAAAGCATCTGCTAAATTACTTAATAAAATTTATATATATATATATATATATATATATATATTTTATATATATATTATAATATAATTATATATATATATATATATATATATATATATATATATATATATATATATATATATATATATATAAATTAGTCTGTGTAAAACAAGCCTTTTGCAAGAATTGTTACATTAATGTATGATATATGTATTTGGTTCACATTTGAGATGGTCAGCATTCTGTCGAGTCAACGAGAATTACATTTTGGAACAAAACGAATCGTTATGGAACCGTTAACAAGAATCGAACACTTGTCTCGAGTTCTTTCGAAGTGATTGACCCAAACACATTTCGAGACAAAAACATGTACTTACATGTGGGTCCATGTGTGGCATGTAATGAGGGTCTCTTGGACCATATTGCTCCATTTGGTCGAATCCAGGGTTCATCCTGTGGAAACCTGGCCCACCTTCAAACTCAGGGGGGTGGAAGCTCGGGGGTCTTCCCCTAAACTCAGGCGGACAGAAGTCTGGAGGTCTGTCACAATACTCCGGAGAACGGAAACGCGGTCCATATTCAAGCTCTGGATGGTAAAAGCGCGGTGCTGGTTGTCTGTTCCCAAACTCTGGATGATGGAAACCTGGATCAGGTCCATCAAAACGCGGGTGAAATTCATGTCTGTCGGGAAAATCCATCGGGTGATAAGGCCCGTCGTCCATCATGAATCCCTGCGGTTCATGCAGAAACCCTGGATCTTCTTCCATGTCGTCCATCATCATCATTCTGGGGGGCTGCGGTCCGAAGTCGCGATAGGGCGCAGAAAACCTCTGTCCAGGGGGGCCCATCGGGAAAGAGGGAGCAGGACCGCGAAAGCCGCCCTGAGGGGGAGGAGGTCTGGGTTGAGGAGGCACTGGGGCACGCGTGCCTTGTCCAGGTCCCGGAGGTTGAGCTGCTCCCTTTCCTTTCTTGCGATTTTTCCCCATTCCTCAACAGTTTGCGCGTAACTACTGGTCAGTAACAAGTTGCTCAGTGAACAGCTAACGTTAACGTTAGCAAACCGTGTCACGACCACGTTTGTTTGCGCACACAACCATACAGATGTAATACAGTTTACGTCACATCAACGCAAACAATAACATAATAAATACATTTGATTTGAGTTGTGAGCCACTCACTTGACCCAAACTAACGCTGAAAGGCAAAGGTCCACTGCACGAACTTAGTCAAGCAACACAAGCATTGCAGAAATCCAAATGGCCAGCGGATATGACGCAATAGATTCAAAATAAGAGTGCACAAAAAGAAGCATGAATTACTGGTGCCTGATAAACAGACAAATAAATAAGTAAATAAAATATACAGCAAACTCTAGTGTAGACAATAATATTTTAGAGAAAATAGATATGATTATTCACTAATACATAATTCACTAAGTAACATGACAATAAAAAAAGATACATTTAAGTTTTTAATAAAGGTGAGGGCAGAGTGGCAGCTGCAGCTGCAGTTAGAATGAATACAGAATTTTATTAGTCCATACATACTTTAATATATATATACCATGCTACTCAATGGTTAGCGTTGGTCTTTTTTGGAATACTCCTGTCCTGCCACAGGTATTTCATAACATACTTCCAATCTTTTTTTCTTTTTTTTTATTAAATAAAATATGCTTTTATAGGATTAAGGGGTATATGTAACTGTAATATCTTCATGCATAAGAGAGGAGACTGGTACATGTTTAATCACTGAGTGAACTTTCATAATCTTACATTGTCTTAATTTTTCCCCTGAGAATTTAATGGCCTGATCTGTTTGACAATAATTAATCTTGTGTAAGCTCAGCACAAACTGTATAGATTTCTTATTCTTATTAAGACATGAGTTTGGAGTGCGGTAAAGCTTGTTCTGTTTTGAATCTGCGGGGCTTCCTGTTGTCTCAGGTAGAGTTCATTAAGAGCCACACCCTTCTAATTTGAAGCCAATATAAATCAGGTGAGTGGCTTGATGTAGTTGTGGATGTGAGTTGCTCTTAGAAAGGTTACAGACTTTAGGTGATAAGGTTGAAAGTGTCTTTTATAATTCCAAGGGTCTTCTGCTTGCTGTGATACTTGAGTAAAATGGTGAGATCGCTGATGGTTATTTTCACTGTGTTATTAACTGTATTATTATTCCTGCAGTTGACTTGTGTTTGTGTTTTGTCTTGGTCAAACCAGAGGGAGTGTATTTCCATACATATTGGTCAGGCAGGTATCCAGATGGGTAACTCCTGCTGGGAGCTGTACTGTTTGGAGCATGGCTTCCAGCCTGATGGCACCATTATCAATGATGGCAGCTCCCTGGTTGACTCCTCTTTTGGCACTTTCTTCAGTGAAACTGGTGCTGGGAAGTATGTTCCTCGTGCAGTTTTCATTGACTTAGAGCCGACAGTTGTTGGTAAGACTGAACACCATTCAGGCTTCTTAATTATTAGAGAATCTTGTCCCTGTACTTCCAGTGTATGTCTGTTCTTATTTATTTTGTTTAAACTGCAGATGAGATCCGTAATGGACACTATCGACAACTGTACCACCCTGAGCAGCTCATCAGTGGCAAGGAGGACGCTGCCAATAATTATGCTCGCGGTCACTATACCATCGGCAAAGAGATTGTAGACTCTGTGCTTGACCGGATGCGCAAAATGGTGAGTTTACACTTTAAAACAGTGGTCTCAAACTCAGTTCTTGGAGGGCCACAGCTCTGCAGAGTCTAGCTCCAACTCTCACCTGCTTGTAAGTTCCTAATAATCCTGAAGACCTTGATTAGCTGGATCAGGTGTGTTTGATTTGAGTTGGAGCTAAACTGTGCAGAGCTGTGGTCCTCCAGGAATTGAGTTTGAGAACACGTTTTAAAAATGAAGTTCTTTATTGGCATCTACATTTCAATGAAGAACCTTTTAATCATGGGGTTCTCAACTCTGGTCCGCGAGGTCCCTTTTCCTGCAGATTTTAGCTTCAACCCTAACCAAATACACCTGAGCAAGCTAGGTCTTCAGGATCACTAGAAAGTTTTAGGCAGGCAAGTCTGATACAGGTTTGAGCTAAACTCTGCAGGAAAGTGGACCTTGAGGGCCAGAGTTGAGAACCTCTACTTTAATCTTTGCTCTTTTATAGTGGAAAAAGGTTCTTTAATGTTCACATTTAAGAAAAAAAAGGTTCTTTTTAAGAACTGTTCACTAAGTTCTTCAGTCGAACCCAAAATGGTTTTGTCATTTCCTGTGAAAACACCCTTTTGGAATCTTTTATTTTTAAGTGTTGTGACACTTGAAAGTCTCGCATTCCTGGCCAGATCTGAATTCTCTCCCTTTTTCCCCCTGATTTCTCTTTAGGCGGACCAGTGCACCGGTCTGCAGGGGTTCCTGATCTTTCACAGCTTTGGTGGTGGAACAGGCTCTGGTTTCACATCTCTACTGATGGAGCGACTGTCTGTCGACTACGGTAAAAAGTCAAAGTTGGAATTCTCCGTATATCCTGCCCCACAAGTTAGCACTGCTGTGGTGGAGCCCTACAACTCGATCCTTACAACCCACACTACTCTGGAGCACTCCGACTGCTCCTTCATGGTGGATAACGAAGCCATCTTTGACATCTGCAAGCGAAATCTCGATATTGAGCGTCCCTCCTACACCAACCTGAACCGGCTCATCGCCCAGATCGTGTCCTCCATTACGGCATCACTGCGCTTTGATGGAGCCCTAAATGTGGACCTTACAGAGTTCCAGACCAACCTAGTCCCGTACCCACGCATCCACTTTCCCTGGTCACCTACTCCCCTATCATTTCCGCCGAGAAGGCCTATCACGAGCAGCTCTCCGTACCAGAGATCACCAACGCCTGCTTTGAGCCGGCGAACCAGATGGTAAAGTGCGACCCTCGCCGTGGAAAATACATGGCCTGCTGTTTGCTGTACCGTGGTGATGTGGTTCCGAAAGATGTGAACGCTGCCATAGCCAACATCAAGACTCGCCGCTCCATCCAATTTGTAGACTGGTGTCCCACAGGGTTCAAGGTTGGCATCAACTACCAGCCTCCCACCGTTGTCCCAGGAGGGGATCTGGCCAAGGTGCAGAGGGCCGTCTGCATGTTGAGCAACACCACTGCTATTGCAGAGGCGTGGGGCCGCCTGGACCACAAGTTTGACCTGATGTATGCAAAGAGGGCTTTTGTGCACTGGTACGTGGGTGAAGGGATGGAGGAAGGGGAGTTCTCGGAGGCGCGAGAGGACATGGCTGCTCTGGAGAAAGACTACGAGGAGGTTGGTGCGGATTCCACTGATGACGGTGTGGAGGATGAAGAGGAGTATTAAGTATGCAAAATGTTTGTATATTGCGTAAATAAACTTTAAAAGCATCTGAACCCTTTTAGTTTGGTTCTTTGACTAGTTTTGCCTTCATGACCTTGATCAGATGTGGTTTAGTTGGGGTGTGGGGAGCTTAATTGAGCCACAGCTAATCGGAGAAAACAAACTATAGCCCATTATGTGGTAGCATTAGTTTTCAGGTCCATCCTGAAACATTCGGTAGTTCCACAGATAAGAAGCAAGAGTAGCTTAAAACAAGTCTTTCAATGTTTTTCAGTCTTCTCAACCCATACTTAGGATGTGGAACTGCCACTGTAAATGGTTAATATTAAAAGTTTAGATATTGCAGGATGTATGTTGCTAGAAATGGTGTCTCTTTCTACTTGTTTGAAATGCACATTTCTTCAGGTCTTCATTGCCACAGTACACTGACTAATGTTTTTGAGCATTGTGTTGACTTTGGATGCAACTCTAAAGTAACATTGTTCCATATGAAGAGTGCTTAGTCTGGGATATCCCCTTTAAGAATTTTTCCCCTCTTGGTAGAATTGAGGTCTCTATGCATCTGTAAGGAAACTTCCTTCTCAAATGCAAAAAAAAACTTCTACAGAAGTCTTATAAATGGTTTGAAGTGTGATCTTAAGAGAAAGTGAGAGGTGAGAATTACTCCTCTGCGTTACCCAAGTGGACAACAGAAAATGACGCCAATCAACAACCAATGTGACCGTGAACCATCAGGCCATTGTGATGGTGAGGAAAATGAGATGCTCATGAGAAAGGAGAATTTTCTGTTCTAGAATGAAGTGGCATTCATTACCATACGAGACCCTACGTAATATCAAAATTCAACTAAATAGGTTGATCAAACTTCATTCCGTGCGATTAAACATGTCTTAATGGTTTAAAAATAGCACATTATCTGTGCTGTAGAGGATCGTGGTCTTCAGGATCCTTATTTCAGTGGCCTCTTCACTGTTAATCCAGCACCCTGCAGAGATCTCTGATGTACTTGTTTTCATCTGCAGTGCGTCTATGGGATATTTCCTGTCAGATGTTAAAGATTTAGAAAATGTCTTGATTTTCATTATAAAGAATGTATGTAAAATTGTATCAGATGTTTGTACACAGATGTTTTCCAAGAGAAACACTCTTTAAACGACATCTTGGAGATGTATGTGTGCTATCAGATCCAGTCCACTAGAGTCCAGCATCAGGTCACAACAACAAAGTGGAGGTGACAGGTGAGGGGCTACACCCTGCTATAAATAATTGTAGTTGACATGAAATTTCAACTGTTTCTTTTAAAAGGTGACATTTTGAACTGGTTAGACCACTTACAGAATGCTTGTTTGGGAGGATTCGGCTACATCTATGAAGGGAAAAGCTTGAAGGATGGCCTTGGGGTACCATACATTTGTTCTGTCACAATCATGGCTGCTTCAGAGGTTCCTCTGACAGCTGTTCTTGCCACGGCTGCTCCCGAGATTGCTGTGAAAACCTTAACTGTGGCTAGCAGAACTCAATAGGTCTTATATAAGCATTAAAAATAAAACAATATTGTAAGGAAGGTTTTCCTGCTTAGACAAAATTAAACACCCTGCAGTAAAAAAATAAAATGAACTAATCTGGAGAGATCTTCAAAAAAGGACAGCGCCTTGCCAAAATTTCCCCCTTTGCTTATTTATACATCTGTACATTTTATAATCTCAAAAAACTAGAATATCGTGAAAGTTCTATTTTTTTTTTTTTTTGTAACATTTAAAAAAGTGAAACTTTCATATATTCTAGATTCATTACATGTAAAGTAAAACATTTCAATAGTTTTTTGTTTTGATGATTAGAGCTTACAGCTCATGAAAGTCAAAAATCCAGTATCTCAAAATATTTGAATATTTCCTAAGATCAATCAAAAAAAGGATTTGCAAAACAGAAAAGTTCAAGTTCTTTAAAGTATGTTCATTTATGCACTCAATACTTGGTCGGGGCTCGTTTAGCACAAAAATTCCAGCATCAGTGAGGTGTGGCACTGCTGAGGCACTATTGAGCCTTCAGCTCATCTGTATTGTTGGATCAACTATTTCTCATCTTTCTCTTGAAATGGACCAACACCAGCAGACATCACAGCACCCCAAATCATCACTGACTTCGGAAACTTTACACTGGACTTCAGGCAGCTTGGATTCTGTGCCTCTCCACTCTTCCTCCAGACCTTGATTTCCAAAAGAAATGCAAAATTTACTTATATCTGAAAAGAGGACTTTGGACCACTGAGCAACAGTCCAGTTCTTTTTCTCCACAGCCCAGTTAAGATGCTTCTGACGTTGTCTCTGGTTCAGAAGTGGCTTGGTAACCCTTTTCCTGAAGACGTCTGAGCGTGGTGACTCTTGATGCACTGACTCCAGCTTCAGTTCTCTCCTTGTGAAGCTCTCCCAAGTGTTTGAATCAGCTTTGCTTGACTATTCTCAAGCTTGCAGTCATCCCTGTTGCTTGTGCACCTTTTCCTACCCAAATTCTTCCTTCCAGTCAACTTTGTATTTAATATGCTTTGATACAGCACTCTGTGAACAGCCACCCCTTTCAGTAATTACCTTCTGTGACTTTATACTGTATGAATGGTCATTTAATGAAACTCAAATGTAAATATTCTAATATTTTGAGATACTGGATTTTTTACTTTCATGAGCTGTAAGCTCCAATCATCAAAATTAAAACAAAAAAACTTTTGAAATGTTTTACATGTAATGAATCTAGAATATATGAAAGTTTCACTTTTTGAAATGTTACAAAAAACTTATGATATTCAAATTTGAGATGCACCTGTACTCAACTGCAGACATTGAACAATGTGGTCCAGTACACATATTTTGAACATCCCTTATTTTCTTACCAAGAATCATAATTGCCTCTTATTTTCCTTTTCTGAAGTTGGCAACCCTCATTGGGACGCACCTATGACACGACATTTACAGTTTTGGTAACTGGTGCAGAAAAAAAAGAAAGAAAAGAAAATCGCAGCACAACCGAGTACCGATGGCAGACTTCAGATCTCATACTTCTGGGGGTTCTGCATGTGGCAGCAAAGAAACTGGTATTGAGAAGAATGTAAACAAAACGCCAAAGAAAAGTTCTCTCAAGATATTACAGACCTTCACTCTTAAAAATAAAGGTGCTTCACGATGCCATAGCAGAACCTTTTTGTCTAAATGGCTCTATGAAGAACCTTTGTTTCACAGAACCTTTGACTGAATGGTTCTTTGTGGAACCAAAAATGGTTCTTCTATGGCATCGCTGTGAAGAACCTTTATTTTTTTTTAAGTGTTCTTCATTTAGGTTTCTCAGGTTGGTACTCATCCTGTGTTAATGCTCCCGGGAATAAAATGAACAGGTCTTGAGATAGTTTTGAAAGTTGAACTACTAAGGGGACATTTAAACTTTCTAACATTAACGTACTTGATTTTTGGGAGCTTTTCTTTGGATACTGTTCTGTTGCACAAGACGACAATGACAAACAACCCATGTACACTCAATCTGAAGAAAAGCATTTATTTTGTGAGCTGAAGTTCCAACTTCGTTTTTAAGTTTAACAGAGAAAACATTTGAGAAGATGGACAGTATATGAATATATAGGTATCTCAATTCAAAACTGGACTTTGGAAGATATTTTATATCTCCATCTCTATACAAGTGAACATAAACATGTCCAAAAAAAGAATTAAAACTTTTTTTTTTTTTTGAGGAAGAAACTGAAAGCGATTAAGGTATGTTTTGCTTAGCAAATAATGCGACGAGCTACAATACTTTGAAATATTTATTGCCATTACATCTTAAGGAGACAGGCTAAAGTAAAATGTTTGTAGGATTCCGGTGCCTGACACAACCAGCAGGTCATTGAAGCACCATCCTCATCATGGACTAGTCATTTTTAATGCAGCCCTTAAACACGGATGCTGATGTTTTTCTCTTTTCAAAATCTTTGCAAATATTTCCAAATGCTTACAATCATTCAAATGGTGATCAACCAACTTAACGTCATATATGAAGGCATTTAAAGGAATTTAAAATGGAATAAAGGCAAGTGCTTTTGGTATTCAAACTAAATACACAATGCCGACACCTTTGACCAGATATATAAAAAAAAAAAACCAGCTCTCTTAATGTTTACACATCCCTTCTTTTTCAATTTTTGACCAAAAAAATTGTAATTTGTTAATAACAAAACTATAAACAGTTTCAAAAACATAATACCTCTACAATATAACATCAATAATTAAGATCCTTCATTGAACTTGAAGTACCCTCCTCAGCCATGAACGAAGTTACAATTTCGGAAGTTAATGAAACTGTAGCATAAACCTAAATAAACGTGAAATACCACTTTTGGTGTAACGACGAATTTACGCTAGGGCTCAAAGTAGGTGCTAAGTGCGAAGCAAAGACCACGTTACAGAAAAAAAAAAAAAAAAAAAAAAATACCTACTCCAAACTCTGGATTCCCATAACATTTTTTTGTTCTTATATGGGTGTGGAATTTGTAGTGTCTACTTTTACATTGGTAGGCATCGTGTAAGCATTGTGCATCACTCTCAGGGTCATTTAGTCAAAAGGGCTGAAGTCCCTCTCTAAGTTTTCAGATTCGTCATCATCAGAAAAAAAGTCATCGTCGTCTATGTCTTCCTCATCGTAATCCTCATGCCATTCTGGAACGTATTCATCGTCATACTCGTCATCCTCTTCTGCTTCATCGCCGGGGTCCTCACCGGCATTGTTGTTGTTGTCAGAGTCTCCAGTGTCAGAGCCTCCATCAGATTTGGTCCTGAAATAAAAAATAAAAAAGGTAAAGTATGTTGCAGAAGTCAGCTGTGATTCTCTGTAAACGTGTGGCGGCTCACTCTTTGTTGGTGTCTGTGTGGTTAGCCAGATTAGAGGCCTGTGCGGTCTCCTGGTCTGGTCCAGTCTTGGACTGATATCCTACACGGAAGTCCTGCCAAAAAAAAAAGATGATTTATCCCAGATGGTCAAATGAGTGCTTGGAACGCTTTTAATAAGTTCATGTTAAACCCCAAAGAAGTACATACAGGAGTAGGTTTACCTGAGTGGAGTGCTGGAGGATGGCCACAAGACGCTCCTGAATTCGGCGAATGAGCTCCAGGCCAGTGTTTATGTGTTCAGGTTTTAGGAGTCGGACACAGGATGCAAGATCAGTGCACTGCAGCAGCGTCTCCTCTGAAACCAGAATCACAACCAGTTTTATCATCATATAACCAATGCATCAGAACTAAACAACATTCAGTTAGAGCACAACATGTTTTGGAAGTAAAAATCCATTTAATTAAAAAAGGTTTATAAATTGGATACGATTTAAGGCCATGAGCTCATAGCTTAAGTGACGATATGTGCTTCAGCAGAAGACTAAAGAAGCCATTGTCTTGTTAGAAGGAATTGTGGCAATATGATTCAATCCACTGTAGTGTAGCTATGCTTTTAAAAGACTTGTATACGTGAATCAACTTCAAACATGCTGTAATTTATACTTACAGACAAGCATGTTTTCACATTAAATTAAAGTCATGATTAAAAGCAAGTAGCAAAAGATCTTTTTTCATATTGTGATGTACATCTGAGTGTAATGGATAATTGAAAGACAAAATTGTAGGGTGGGGACTTGGTTCTGTCCATCGGTCATTGATTGGATTGGGAGATGTGGACGTTGCTCTCAAAAATAAATGCGAGCTTGTAGTCAATTGTGCAGTCAGGCTTTAAATGATTGGGGAAGTACGGTACATACACTCACTAGAGAAAAGTCTACAATTTCATTGTTATGGCATTTAGACTAAACATTACAAAGTCACAAAAATAATTAAAAAATACATACATTGATAATTTGTTCATAATAGATTTCAGCTTTTTGGTTTGGTTTGTTACTGAAAAATGTTCAGAAATCCCAATTGAGAATGTGAATGGGAAAAGTACTTCCAGAACCAAGGCTGGTGAAAAGGTTTGTGGTCACTGTTGCAGTCCACTGGCAAATGTTTTTAAGGTTTGTTGTATAACATTCCCAAAAGCAATGCCGAGTGACTGACTGGCAGAGTTGAGAGTGAGCTTTCCCTAACACTAACCAAGCAGGATCTGCAGGGCGTTAGTATGAAGGTCCAGAGCTTCTGTCTGTTGCTCCATCACGTCCATCTTCTCAGTGTCCTGGTTGTAATAGCTGTAAACACACGAGTATGCCAGCACCTACATGACAAATTACACAAATATAACGATTAGCATAAAGAAAACAACTGGAAATATATATATATAAAAATAAAAATAAATAAGATTCCCACCTTTCGAGCTTGGGCAAGAATCTTGCAGGCGTCGATCACAAATGTCAAAGACTTCATCTGTAAAGCTTCATTAATAGAAAATACCTTATTCTCCAGATTGATTGCAAAGTCCTGCAGAAAGCAATAGACAGACACTTATAAGAAACTTATAAGAACTTCAAAAGTTTGAACAATGTAATGAATGGCTCCAACAAACCTTGGCTTGGTTATGAAATGTGCATCTCTCATTGTAGTCTTGGAACTTCTTCTCTTGCCTTGCAGCTTTACTGACCTGCGATTGCATATTAATATACGGGACTTTCAGGGCAATTATTTAAAATCAGTGCCTCCAGTTTTAAATCTAGGTGGAAAAATTGTTTTTGGAATTGGTAAGCATTTTGCAAATCAGTTAAACATTCTTTCATAATTGGCACAAAACTGTCTTTCGGAAATCTGAATGTTTTTGGAAGTCTTGTGTGGCCCTTTTTGTGCATTACTTTTAAATAACAGATAAGTAAATATTGCTGTTTATTACTATGCATTTGTGTTAGTGAATATAAAATAAAAATCATTCTTCCTTGTGTTCATTTAGTGAATAAAAGTGTTGGAAATAGGATCACATTGCAATCGGTCTGTGGAAAATTGTTATTAACCAAATATGAAGCAATCAGGTATTCTCACTTTGAATATAGCCATTTATGCATCAAGTTATTCTACTATAATAAGCATGTATTTGCCTGCGTGCACAGAGGCCTCCAGAAGAACGGAATGTGCAGCCATTACAAAAATATATGGTGAAGCTTTCACCTCGTATTTTGACATTAGACTAAATATATGAGGCCACCTCTGATCCCCTTCAAATAAATTGAGGGCTCGTGTCTACTTCCTGAAAACAGATTGGTCTCACAGTCAAAAAAGTTCATAATGACGTGTATAAAAGATTCTACAGACTCTCTGCAGGGATTCTTGGCTTCATTATCTCTGGCATCAAAACCCCAAGACTTTCGAGAGAGATTTATCACAGAATCCCCCACATCTTCTGAAGACACTTACCATGGCTGAGCAGTTGTAATAATCTTTATGAGTTGGCTTCCATGGCTTCAGACATCTCCAGCAAAATCCATGATTACATTTGGCACATGTCATACTGCATGGAGAAAAAGATATAAGGTATGCATTTAGTATTAAAGTTAACCGTTACATAGTTCTTAAATTTAATAATAAATAGGAGACATTTGTGCATGCACACTCACTGTAGGCAACCCTCGTTCTTCTCAATCTGGGCCTGGCAGCTGGGGCATCGCTTGGATATAAGTTTGGCCAGATGTTTACTCTGTGCTTCCATACTCATTCCCTCATAATAGCCTCCATCATCCATCCACTGAGACATGTGACTGCAGCTGGCTGGGTAATGCGCCTGGTGATTGGACGAGAGAGATTACTGAAGCATGAGTACAGATTACACAGCACAGTACAGGTGTCAATCTCAACCGTTTCAGAAAACCAAGGCTTACTCTTAAAGTGAATTCCCATTATTCACAATGAAGAGTAATATAATGCTGTACTTTCTTACTGTATTACAGTCAAATAAATTAGTGAAACAGAAGTTCAAAATATGTGCATTTGTTTATTTAAATAAATTATAGTAAAAGGCAATACAACATGTGACCATGAACTATAAATAATTTGTAAGTATGCGCTTCATTGTCACCAATATAATGCTAAACATCTTAATGGTCCTACTACTGGCCCAAAGTTGGAAACATTTAAGATTTTCGAATATTTTTGAAAGAAAAATGAAAATATTCATGGCTGAATTTATTTGATTAAAAAAAATTATATATATTTTTATTAATTTTGACAAACGTATTTATTTATTATTTTAATGTATTATTTAATTTATTCCTGTGATGGTAAGCTGAATTTTCAGCTTCATTACTCCAGTCTTAAGTGTCACATGATGCTTCAGAAATCATTCTAATACGATGATTTGCTGCTCGAGAACAATTTATTATTAATATTGAAAACTGTTGTGCTGCTTAATATTTTTGCCTATGGTACACTACCATTCAAAAGTTTAGGGTGATATTTATGTTAGGAGAGATGTTTTTCAGATAGATAGATAGATGGATAGATAAATCATTGAACTTTCTATTCATCATATAATCCTGAAAAAAAAAATCCATTGGTTTCAACAAAAATATTAAGCAGCAAAAACTTTTCAATATTAATAATAAGATTCATTACTGATAACTCAGCACCAGTAACACACCTGCATTGGTAAAAATTGAGCAGAAAATCAGCATATTAGAATGATTTCTGAAGGATCATGTGACAATGAAGACTGGAGTAATGATGCTGAAAATTCAGCTTTACTATAACAGGAATAAATTAATTTAAAAAATCTTAAGGTGAGAAAGTTATTGCCTTACTCAGCTGATTGATTACATTGATAATTGCAAAAAATTTATATTACAAGTTTTCTAAAATGTTAGGTTTAGATATGCAAACGAGTCATTATTTAATGAAATTTCTAGTACAAAAATCTAAACACTGGATGACATCAGTTTCAAACGCTTGTTTAATTTTTTTGACAAATTTTGGGTATCTCGTTTTTGTCACTCCATAATTCAGAAAATGCTTAGAACGGACAGAAAACACTACATTTTCACAATTTTTGGGGGATTAAAATGTATATAATCAAGCAAATTCTATATGAACAAATCCCTCAGTAAAAACCTTCAGGATATAGAGAGGAATAAAAATGTAATGTTCGGTGTGTGTAAGTGCTACTGAAGTGGAGATTTACGGCTCGGTGCAGGAGAAAAAACTCATTTTGAGAAAACGGCCTTTAAAAATATGTATTGTAATTTAAATCTATTGACACAAATAGATAAAGTGCTATAAAAGAAACACTTAACAGTGTCTTTTGGATGTTTTCTTTCCACTAGTCTGAAAAAACACTTTAAGGAAAACCAAAAAGCCCAAAATCTCAAGGTGCATGAAAAAACTCTTCCAAACTTCTGACTAGTAGCGTATAGGTTTTGTTAAGCATTCTTTACACAAAATGTATTAATTTATTTATTTATTTTGAGATGAAATATAACCTGCACATATTCTCAACAGGTTTCTATATAGCAGCTGTTCTTTGATGATTTTAGCATTAAATTGAGCCAAATGTACCTCTGGGAAGTTACAGCTGAAACAGGAAGACCAGCAGCACTTGGAGCAGGTGCCCATGCTTCCAATGTTCTCCTTGCACAGGATCTGGTCACAGCCCTGAGGGTTGGTACACCAGGTCAGGTTGGAGCAGCACTCCACGAAGCCTCGCAGAAGGGCACTGTCATACTGCAGGAGAAAGCACAGGATACAAACTCATTCTCCAGTCCCTCAACACACCCAGTACGTGTGCTGACCTGCACATACTTTGGCAATGGTGTCCTTATCGGTGAGGATGTTGTGAAAGAACTTGGAGGTGGGCTGAGCCCGACAGTCTGTGATGGGACAGTCGCAGTTCATCACCAGATTCTGTTCGATACGAGCAGTGAGGTACTCCTGCCAGCAGGACTAAAGGGAAACAGAAATAGCATGACAATAGCACACAGTTTAACATAGCTTCACATAAATGTTTCACATCTTTTAGGGCCAGATTTACTAACAGCTTGGAACAGCACAAACCCTCTTATTGAGTTATGGATTTATTTAAGACGCGCAGTGAAAAATCAGCATATGCATTTGTAGGAGTTTCTCTTTCAGACGTAACATTTACGGTAGGAGAGTATTTAAATGAATCACAAAAGGTGATTTACTAAGGTTTGCATTAGTCAATTTACTGGTATTTGTGACATTATTTAAAGGCCTTTAAAAAAAAAAAAAAGCATATCTTAACCGATTTTTTAATCTGCACTTAATTGGAATCGGCTCTGATTCTTTGTGACCCTACACTAATTATGGAAATTATCCAGCAGTGTCTGTGTTCTTTAACTTGAACATTGTCAGTAGATCACCTGAATAAAAACTTTCCACTCTCATCTGCCCGGTTTAGTAAATCTGACGTATTACATGCATATGCCATAACTGTTGCACCTGTAAAGACTCTACTAAATCAAAATTGGGCTTTTAGTAGCCAGCGATATATATATATATATATATATATATAATAAAATGTGACAAATAATAACAGAACTTGAAAACATTACGTTCGAGCACATATAAAATACACTTTCTCTTCCACAAAAACTGAGTACAAATATTTCTGATCCTGATGTACTAAACAAAATAAAAATGTATCTAAAATTTCATGCTTCATAGCTTTACATGAATTAAAGGGACTGGCTTTTTTTTCCTTTTTTTTTTTTGAGTCTCATGCTTACCAAAGCTACATTTATTTACAGTAAAACAATAATATTTTGAAACTGTATTACAATTTAAAATAACTGTTTTCTATTTTAGTAGATTTAAAAAATGTATTCTTAAAGCAAATTCTATTAAATATATTTCTGTGATCACAAAGCTGAATTTTCAACAGTAATTACTCTAATCAATGTCACAAGAAACACTTCTTATTAGTATCATTGTTGAAAACAGTTGTGCTGCTTAATATTTTTGTGGAATAAATTATAAATTTTTTTCAGAATACTCAGAATATTTGAAATATAAATATTTGTATCAATGTAAATGTATTTACGGTCACATTTGATCAGTTTAATGCATCCTTGCTGAATAAAAGGTAATTTCTTAAAAAAAAACAGATCCACTTTATAATCGTCTTTAACTACTATGTACATTCACATTTGATACAATGCACTTAATGTGTACATACATGTTTTCACAATGTACTTACATTTAAAAATAATATATATATATATATATATATATATAATTTCTGTAATTATATTTATTAATTTCATTAGTTACATCTATAACTACATAATTACCCCTATCCCATAACTGCAATACAACACAATCAGAATGAGTACACTGTAGCAAACAATGCATTATTTTGGAAGCAAGTACATAGTAGTTAAAGCCATCTAATATAAACTGACCCCAAACTTTTGAACACAAACTCAGTGTTTAACTCTGAAAGGTTTTAGCCCTACACTCACCCTGCAGCAGTAGTGCATGCAGCAGAGCATGGGAGGGGGGTCACTCTCTTTGGACTGGGAAAGGCACACGGGACATTGGGCCACGGGGCCTGGGGCCGGCTGGGGGTTGCGGATCTTGAGGCCAGCAGCCAGGACCAAGGCGTCTGGGTCGTCTGTGTACCGTTGGATCAACAAGTCCACGTTCCATTTGCAGTGAATAAGAAGGTGCTCGGCCCGGTCCAGATCCAGGCTCAGGGTTCCCGCCACCTGCTGGACGGTGCGCTGCATCAGCTGCTTGACCTCCTCCTGAGTCATTGTGCGACCCATGGAGAACAGCACGGCCTCCAGCACGCCGTCCTCCGGATGCTGCGGGGGAACTATTAGGCCTCCCAGGCTGCAGAGGGAGATATATATACACAAAACGTCATTATGTGGATGTGGACTGGGAAATCGCTGACTTTCAGGGATGGGCATTTTGAGTCTTAACAGCAGGCCCAGACAGAATCTGCAGACTTTTCCACATTCGGGAAAATCTGTTTAACGGATTTAAATGTGGTAAAATTCAATACTATACTTTCATTGGTAGCTGGAAGAATTATCAAATTAGCCAAAATATTTAATTTACCAACCAAAAAAAAAAAAACTTATTTCTAATCTTCTAATTGTGTGAAACTCTGCAGTGCTCTTCCATGTGGACTTGCTCAACATTTATTACCATATAAAAGCCATTTTAAAAGCCACATTTATTGATTTTATTCTGGTCAAATATAAAAATGAACTCCCTGATATGCACCACTTTTAATAAAAGGCAATAATATAGTTATTCCTTTGCATTGATTAAAATATCATTTGTTAATTTTGAAAAATGTATCACCTTTAAAATGATATCAGCTAGCACAACCTGTTTTAGACAAGTATGAATGTTTGACAAGATACTGAACCATATAGCTAAAATTAATTTGGAAATTTGATTTTTAAATAGAATAAATGAGCAACAAACATGATTCAAAATTTAAAATGTCTTTATTTTTTTTTAAAGCGGTAAACAAAAGTTGCCTGTTTCAAAATATCTAGCATATTTATGCTAAAATTCTGTACTGAAGAAGCATGAGTATGAGTTTTTAAAAAGTGGACAAAAAACAAAAGAAATTCCCAGTAGACTCCGTCTTTATGCAGTAGTTCACCCAAAAATGAAAATTCTGTCATTTACTCACTCTGATGTTGTTCCGAAACCCATAAGACTTTTATTCATCTTCAAAACACAAATGAAGATATCTGAACAGATTTTAATTTAGCCTTTTATTCATATATAAACATTGATTAATGCACAAACATAGCACATATATGGTAAATGGAAGCTGAAATGTGCTTGCAAAGAGATTTGTTTTTGTGTGTCAAGCAAGTTCGTTTGAACTGCAACTGACCATATGTGATGTGCTCTATGCATGTGTGTTTTTTCATGTGTGAATAAAAGACAAAATTAAATCAGTTTGTGTCTCTTCAGAAAACTAAACCATTCGATTCATAGAAATTACTTTTACAATGTCTAAAAATATGTATTAAAGTTTTGGTTGCATAGCCTTTCAATGGATGGGGCAAAAAACAAAAGATATTAAAGGGGTGGTTGATTGAGATTTCACTTTTTTAACGTTAGTTAGTGTGTAATGTTGCTGTTTGAGCATAAACAATATCTGCAAAGTTACGACGCTGAAAGTTCAATGCAAACGGAGATATCGTTTTTTAAAATTATGGCAATAATTTAATGCCTACAATTACAGCTCATAGGGACTACAACAAGTTATTTCTCAGGTTGGTGACATCACAAACCCTGAAATTTACATAAACCCCGCCCCTGGGAACATGCAACAAAGGGGGCGAGGCCATGTTGTGCTGCTTTAGAGAAGAGGAAGAGAAAACTAGGGGTGCACATAAAAATCTATTCATATATGAATCGCTATTCTGTCTTCTAACGATTCTAACGGATTCTAAATCAATGTTCTAAAGCAGCGGTTCTTAATAAATGTTCCTCCCTGCTCTGCATTTCTCGCTCTCATTCAGATCATCAGCTTAGCTCTAATGAACTGTTCCAATTATACATTCATTTTCACATATCAATGAAAAGCGTTATACATGCGTGCGGTTGCTGTGCTGTATTAAAGCTTTAATCAGGATAAAACTGTATATTAAACGCTAACAGAAGCAGTAGCATTTACAAATAACAGCGTATCTGAAAGTATGAGACGACAACAAACAAAAAAAAACATACCATTAAGAGCCGCGCTTGCACAGGTTCTGCAAGATCCTTTTCACTAATATTCTCTCTTTGTCAATCGGGCTCTTAAAAACATTAATAAATCTAATACACTTCAATAAATCAAGCACATCCCATTTTGCAAAAGTCACGTTACATGATTTTACTGATTTGCATGTGAAATTGGGCTTTTATGGAGGAACGAAAACGCACCGCTGGAAAGGGGGCGGAACGGGGCGCAATAATTGTTTAATCTTGATTATTGTATTGTCATAATCGTTGGAGGCCGAAATCGAAAAAAAAAAAAACAACAGTCAACCATCCCTTTAAAAATACCTTCATTTGCGTACTGAAGATAAACAAAAGTTGGGTTTGGAACTACATGAGGGGGATTAAACAACACTTTTCATTTACAGGTGAACTAACCCTTTCACTACGGCACAGACAAGAACTGAGCAGCCTTCATTTAATAACAGGACTGAATTTCAGTCCACCGGTGATCACAAACTTTAGTGCTATTTACAAGTCTTGCAACATAAGAAAAAGAGCATCTCATAAGGCATTCCATTAGCTGACGCAAATATTCATTCTGACCAATGAGGAATGGACTAGCTCCGTCCTTGAGCAGGTCACAGTTAGTGCAACTGCAGACGTTAAACCAGATCAAAACAGATAAAAAAATAAAAAAGCAAGCAGCAAAACACTTCCTGTGCCAGTGAAAATGCATTTGCCTGTATTCGCCTCAAATACAGACTCTGCTCTGAAACCTAGTGAGCTGCTTCCCTGTTTACTGCCGACACAGGCAGCTGTCTTCTCAGATGAATGATTTGGAACGCTCTACATGAGCAGCAACTCCACATATCCCACAAACAGCTGTCTGGCTGCTGAGAGTTTGATATTAGCTGACGACAAACTGTCACACATAGTATATAGATGCTGCATATCTTTTACAATAGCATCAGGAGCCCGTCTAGGTAGGAAACTCACTAGGTTTTGAAACAGAGCTGCACACACAGGAAATATAAAGAGCTTTCAACAAATAAAGCAAAAGGATAGACAAGCTACTCGCCCCAATGAGTGCACCTGTTCGGTATCAGTGCATCTCTCATTTCAGAAAAAAAAAAAGAAAAGCCCTGAGAGGGGAGAAAAACGTCAGTGAAAGCCACGCTCTCTGCCTCCTTTCTTGCACGGGGGTCTAAGGATCAAGGGTTAAGGGTCATCAGCACACCTGGTGTCGGCTTTGCTGCCGCCGCTGCTGCTTGCGGAGCTTTTTTTCACGTCCATCTTAAAGGAGAACTGCGCCTGGCCTTTGCGGGGTGTGGACGGGTCCTCCATTAAGAACTCCACGATGTGTGGGCTTTCCTCGTTGCGGCGAAGGTAGCCTTTGTTGATGACGTGCATGATGCAGGACAGCACGTCTGTAGTGCTGCAGCTGAAGCGAACCGAGGCACGAGTCCGACTCGCCTCCTGCTTCTGACACCGGTCCAACACCTGCAACGCATAGGAAACACGCAAAAAGCACAAAAACTCATCTTTGGTAATGTCTGGTTTTTCTATCACTTTTGTTTAGGGATGCATGATATTGGATTTTGCCGATATGCTGATATGCTTCAACTCATTTTGACCAATACCGATATATTTCCTTTTGTTTGGAAACAACAAGTCTCTCCTGTACAGAAATTATAAGCAAATTATTTTTCATTTTGATTAGTTTTTAACAAGAACTTTTACTGTTTACTGCTATTACTGTTTACTCTATCACACACCGAATGCTTCATTCTGTACATGCTTTCACAGATTAAATGCAGCAATCCAAAACAGTTAATCTAATCATCATTCAGACAAAACTTTGCTTCAAGAATGAGACAGACTGCTGACATGATCTAATCACTAGCACACCCTGAGCACATGTGAGTTAACCCATTCCCTCTTATCGGCAAAACATATCCGCATTTTTTTTTTTTTTTTTACATTGTTTTACATTTAAAGCCATTATCGGCTGATTTCAATACCAGTCTGATAATATCGTGCATCCCTACTTTTGTTCATAATTAACACTAAAATCTAAAGAAAAAAAAGAAAAGAAAAAAAACAACATACAAAAGCACATTTTCCATAGAGACAATAAAGTCTACTTTTAGAACTATTCGATTTGAATTTATGAAAATAGTTTTTTTTTTTTTTTATTATTTACATACAGCATTTTTTTTTTTCAGTATACAAATTAACATCAAAAGCAATCTGAAGATTATTCTGATGATTAATTGCGTAATTGGATGATTATAATTAATTTTTTTGTGGTAATAATAATAATAATAATAATAATAGACCTTATCGAACAACAGCTATTAAAATACATATATAATAGTAATGAGGCAATCATATTTAGTTCAAACAAAGTATCAAAAGCAAGTAATCATGTGGTTTTATTGAACAAAACCGTATGTATTATAAACAACTGATCTAATGTAGCATGGCAAAAAAAAAAAAAAAAAATCGGCACCCTTGCAATTCTACCAGAAAATGGAACCCTTCTCTCAGAAAATTGTTGCAGTTGCAAATGTTTTGGTACTCACATGTTTATTATTTTTGTTTGCATTGGAACAACACAAAAAAAAACAAAAACAAGAAAAGTCAAATCTGATACAATTCCACACAGAACCCAAAAAATGCATTGGACAAAATTATTGGCACCCTTAACTTAATATTTGGTAGCACCCCCTTTGGAAAAATAACTGAAATCAATCGCTTCCTGTAACCATGAATGAGTTTCTTACACCTCTCTACTGGAATTTTGGACCACTCTTCTTTTGCAAACTGCTCCAGGTCATTCAGACTTGAAGGATGCCTTTTCCCAGCTGCTGTTTTGAGCTCTCTACACAGGTGTTCTATGGGATTCAGATCTGGACTCATTGCTGGTTATTTCAGAACTCTCCAGCGCTTTGTTTGTAACCATTTCTGAGTGCTTTTTGAAGTGTGTTTCGGGTCATTGTCCTGCTGGAAAACCCATGACCTCTGGTGGAGACGCAGCTTTCTGACACCACCACTTCTTTGGTAATCATCAGATTTCATGATACCGTTCACACAGTGCCAGAAGCAGCAAAGCAACCCCAAAACATCTTTGACCCTCCACCCTGTTTGACTCTAGGGACTGTGTTCTTTTCTTTGAAGGCCTCATTTCTTTTTCTGTAAACAGTGCCATGATGTCTTTTTCCAAAAAGCTCTACTTTTGTCTCATCTGTCCACAGTACGTTCTCCCAGAAGGATTGTGGTTTTGTCACATAAGTTTTGGCAAACTCCAGTCCTGCTTTTTTATGCCTTTGTGTCAGCAGTGGTGTCCTCCTGGGTCTCCTACCATAGCGTCCCTTTTCATTCAGATGGCAACGGATAGTGCGAGCTGACACTGTTGTACCCTGTGTCTGCAGATCAGCTTGAATTTATTTGGAAGTTAATCGGGGTTCTTTATCCACCATTCCAACAATCCTTCGTTGTAATTTTTCATTAATTTTGCTCTTCCGTCCACGTCCAGGGAGGTTAGCTACAGTGCCATGGGCTGTAAACCTCTTGATGATATTGCGCACAGTGGACACAGGAACATTAAGATCTCTGGAGATGGACTTGTAGCTTTGAGATTGTCCACGTTTTTCCACAATTTTTTCTCTCAAATCCACAGACAACTCTTTACACTTCTTTCTTTTCTCCATGCTCAAGTTGACTCAACCTTTGTGTTGTGTGTCACACTTTCTCCATTTTAACTGGTTGCAAGTGTGATTACTATATTGCCCACACCTGTTACTTGCCACAGGTGTCTAAATACGAATTACAGGAGCAACACATGCTTGAAAAGCAATTACTTCATACAATTTTGACAAGGTGCCAATAATTTTGTCCAGTCCATTTTTGAGTTCTGTTTGAAATGATCAAGTTTGACTTTTCTTCTCAGTTTTTTTGTGTTGTTGCAGTGCAAACAAAAACAATAAGCATGTGAATACCAAAACATTTGCAATTGGAACAATTTTCTGACAATTGTAAGGGTGCCGATATTTTTGGCCATGACTGTACATTACACTTTATAACAAATGCCTGCAGCCAATGGCCTGACAATTGTTTTTCAACTTTACTGCGCAATCTAATCCTTGTTTAATATTGACTCGGCAAATGTCCACTTCATCTTTAATATTTGGCCATTTCTTTACGACAGAAATACTACAGCCACTGGAATGTCTTAAATATGTGGACATCAAAACGTCTAAACTCAGAACTCAGAAAGAGAGGGTTTAATTTAAAAAATTTGGAAATTGCAACGAACATTTAGCATATTGAGAAAGATATTTATGTATTCCCGTGTTTGCGTAGGTTTTTAAATGATTTACCTAACAAATCTGATGAAATGTCACACATTGCGTTTCCGGATGAAGGTTATAATAAACCCAAACACAACAATATGCAAAGATGGAGTCTGAGACGCTCCATACATGTAAATGATAACAGTCCGCATGGATCAGCATTTATTTACTGTGAACGGAGCCGTTCTGAGACACACGTAAGTTGCGTAACCTACACACATGTAAATAATTAAAGAGTATATATTAAACCTGCATCGCATATAGTTGTTTAATTCAATCGTAACATTTCTGAATTCACAATAGCATTATGCTTTATTATGGTTTTTAAATGGGTTTAATATGTCATGCAGCCTTGGAAAACGGTCTTATAATGCATTTCATGGATTCTCGTCCGTGGATTGTGCCACTTCCGGTATTTTGCCGCTTACTTGACATGGGCAAAATGCAATAAAGGATTTTTTTAAATAGATTACTCAAATTGAATCGAGGAACAGTGACAGCCCAAATTATTACATAAACCCTATACAATGTAAATTTATTTTCTATATATATATATATATATATATATATATATATATATATATATATATATATATATATATATATATATATATATATATATATATATATATATATAGGCCCCATGCAAAACAATCCATACTTTACCATGAACACTAAATTGTCAATATGCATCTCCTTCTCATTCTTCATGATCTGCACAATGAGACAGTAGACGTAGTTCCTCTTCCTCTCTAGTGTGAGCGCAGCATCTTCATCTACATTCAGGTAGGTTTGCTTGGGAAGCAGGAAATGGAAACAGTGTCTGTCTGAGCTCTGTGAGAGGGTCTTCTTGTTCAGTCTCAGGACCCCTGAAAAATTTAGAATTAAATGGTTTTCAGTTAGATTTTTTGTACATTCAGAATTCAAAGCACTGAAGCCTGAGCAATTCAAACATTGAACTTTTTAAATGCATTTACACTAAACAAAACACTAATTAAGTTTGGAATAATTTGCTTTATGTTTTTGAAAGTCTCTTATGTTCACCAATGCAGCATTTATTTGATGAAAAATGCAGTAAAACTGTATTGTGAAATATTTTTAGAATTTAAAATAAAGAGTTTTCTGTTCCAATATATTTCAAAATGTCATTTATTAAAGCTGAATTTTCAGCATCATTACTCCAGTCTTCATTGTCACATGAAGCTTCAGAAATCATTCTAATATGCTGATTTAAAGCCTAATTATTACAGATTTCTTATTATTGCAGGGTTCTAGACTCATTCTTCCCACTGGTCGCACTTTTGCGACTAACTTTCTCAGTTGGTCGCACGAGCACATAATTTGGTCACAATTTTATTTATTTATTTTTTTGCTACAACATTTGATAAATCAATGCATGCTGATGAACTTTTACCTTCACGCTCATGCTGACGTAGCGAGTATAAACCAGGCTCTACACCTGAAGCGCTGAAAATCTGACTCCTGCTACAATGTGCTGCGGCTCTGCAGCGCGCGCTGTATGAAGCAGACGCTTTGGAGCTGCGCAGACCATGCACTCGCACACATGCGACCACGTCAAATTTTTACTCGCACATTCTCAAAAAATGGTCGCAGTCTAGAGCCCTGTATTGAGTTTCAAATCAGCTGCCAAAAATTCAGCTTTGGCATTACAGAATGACAAAATTTAATTAATATATATATATATATATATATAAATGAAAGAAAATAATATAATATTTAACAACTTTAGTGTTTTACTGTATTTTTGATTAAATAAATGCAGCCTTTGTGAACATAAGAGACCTTCAAAAATAAAATAAAATCTTAATTATTCCAAACTTACTGTATATTAAAATACTTCCTCTATTGTATTCCTCGATGCACTGAATTTTTAAAAATCAATGCATTAAGAAAACAGACATCATCTCGTTCTGTCGTAATGAGGATTTCTCACCTTTCATGGGGTCCTGGCTGGAGCTGGTGTGAGTGAGAATCCCCTTCTCCCCTGCAGTGAGAGGTTTGAGGGCATGGCTCAGCATGGCTGGAGAGAGACCTGTGGCCTGCTGCAGCATCTCCACATTCACATCCTGTAGAACAGGAAGAAAGTGAACAATTCTGATATATAAAAAATTAATATCATGCCCAGACTTGTTTTGGTCTTCAGATAGTACCTCATGTTTGTTGAACTGTAGCAGGATGTACATCTGCAGTGTGGAGACATAGAGAGTACAGGAGCCGTACTGAAGCTCAGCGTGGCCGAGCCAAGTCCATTGCAGCCGCCGAGGCTTACTGTGGGTCAAACCATACATGCGCTGACCTACAGGACAGATACACACATACAGATTAACTTCAAACTACAACAGAACAGCCAGAGAGAATAGGTCTTACTAGACAGTATCATTGGCATTTAGAGGTCGACCAATTGATTGGCCGTTAAGCAGTTACGAGCAGCAGGATGTGTAATATGTGTGAACTCTTATTTTTGTTATCACTTAGATTATGGCCATTTCACTTATAGCAGTGTCCAGTGTTTCCCATACTGGAACAGTTATTTGTGGCGGCTCGTCATATATAATATCAAAACTGACCGCCACAAATAGATTTTACAAAAGGCTTATACTTCTTTGAATAAACTGAGCACTGCACGTTTCAAAATTAAAATGCAGCACGGGTGTTTTTATATGAATGTATCATTGAAAAGAACCGACCGTCTTCAGAAAAGCTCGATGTCAATTTCATTTCGTCTTTCCTGTAATGCCTGATAAAGTAGAGTTTGTGAGCACAGTGCTGATTTGATTACAGCCGTTACCAGGGAAACCTCTATCTCTCCTGCTTCAAAAGCGCCTCCTGCTGGTAGAGAATTTGCATTTGCAAGTCTGTGGGAAACACTGGTGTCTGTCAGCAAACATAAATAAAAAAATCTCGCTTCAGAACAGTTTTGAGAAGGTGCTTAAGTTTTGAGCCATGTATTATTACTATGAATTAGGCTGCTACTACTGCTACTACTACTCCAACTCTCTTTTATGAGATTAAGGGGTAAAAAAAAGAAAAGAAAATCGGGCAAAAAAATCTGCATCATATATTGGCCATTGGCTGCCCTGATTTCTAAATATCGGCATCGGCCAGAGAAAAACCAATATCGGTCGACCTCTATTTGCATTGCCAGAGATCATGGATATTTCAGTTAGTGCTGTCAAACGATTAATCGCGATTAAATCGCATCCAAAATAAAAGTTTGTGTTTACATAATGTGTACAGTGTGTATATAGATATATATTATGTATGTATAAATACAAACACATGCATGTATATATTTAAGAAAAATATGTTATGTTTATATATTAAATATATTTAAATATAAAATATAAGAATAAGAATATATAAATGTAAATATTTTCAAAATATATTCTGTATGTGTGTGTATTTATATTTACATAATTATACACAGTACACATACATATATAATGTAAATAAAAAAACTTTTATTTTGGATGCGATTAATCATGATTAATCGTTTGACAGCACTAATTTCAACTAACCATTGGCATAAAAGTCTGTGAATTCAGCCAGGTAATTGCAGAGTTGAGCAGGGAAGTGTTTGCTGGGGTTCTCAAGGTAGCAGGGAGCCGACACAACCCAGCAGCGTGGGGACAACACCAACACTTTCACGTCACTCTCTTCCTCGGGTTCAGACACGTCTTCATCCATCATCTGATCACAAAAACATCACAAAACACAAAATGCACAGCATCAGCATTTAAAAGGACAAAGGATTTCTAGAATGTCTGTTGGCATCTTCCTAAAATCACAACTTAGGTACACATATAATGCATTGGGATGTGCATCAAACATTTCATCATGATTTTGGGATGTGCAACAGTGATCGAGCACTCGGCCCGGCCGTGACAGCGATGATCGATCATGAAAAAAAATAAATAAATAAAATTCTGATCATTATAGCAGCACTCTGGGCGGCACCCAGAGCTCTGATTGTTTAGCTTTTAGATTTTTCTTTTAAATAAAGATTTTATAATAATGCAGCAGTGCTATTTTCGTCATATTTGTAGGCATACTTCAGTACGCATACTTCAATTAAAATTGTTTTCGTACTTCGTATGGCTTCGAAAACGCACAGGCAACTTCAGGAATCACTTGATAATGTAGATGAAAATATAGCACAAATCTGCCATAAACATAGCATTATAATGGGAACATTATAGAATGTGAAATCTATAGTAAATTCTGACTGCTTTCCTTGCCCGTGTTTCAGCGCGCTGTTATGAAAGTGCATCACGGAGGGAGCCCTCTCTCACTCTCTCTGTGAATTTCAGTGAAACTTAAATTTCACTGGCATTTGCATTCTTTTGTGCAGATACAAGTTGTAATGTTACGTCGATGTTATGCATCTAAGTTATCTGATTAATATCATAGGATGTGTCATAGAACGGGCTTCAGTTTATTGGCATAAAGTTACTCTTCAGCTTCACCTCAGGCAGCTATTCCTTTTTAGATGCTTCTTTTTTAATAACACTGCTGCATCATAATCATAATCTAACAGTGTTCTAATCATGTGTTCATGTTTTCATGTCTTATTTTTATTTTGAACATTATTTTGTATTTTCATAAGTCTTCAGATATTTTCATTATCTCCATTACAGTCATGCCCCGCCCCAGAGTACTCATTTTTAAAACATATCGATGATCAAAATGATAAATTGCCAAAAATGCCCATCCCTAATCATATGATATGATCTGACAGTGATACAATATTGCAGAAATCTCAAAACATGCCATATGATATGATTATGATATAATTACATATAGGAGCCTGCAATCAATTTATATAAATATTACGATGTTGTGCCCTTATTTTACACAACTAGTTAAATTTTTATTAACTCACAAATGCAACCTACAGTGGGGAAAATTATTTGATCCCCTGCTGATTTTGTAATTTTGCCCACTTAAAAAAAAGAAGGGTTTATCATTTTAATGGAAGGTTTATTTTAACTGACAGAGACAGAATATCAAACAAAAAAAAATCCAGAAAAAAGCAGCACACAAATGTTAAAAAAAAGATTGACATTTTACTAAGTCAAATACGTATTTGACCACTTCGCAAAACATGACTTAGTACTTGGCGCAGAAACCCTTGTTGGCAATCACAGAGGTCAGACGTTTCTTGTAGTTGGTCACCAGGTTTGCACACATCTCAGGAGGGATTTTGGTCCACTCCACTTTACAGATCCTCTCTAAATCATTAAGGTTTCTTAGCTGTCTCTTGGAAACTCGAAGTTTCAGCTCCCTCCACAGATTTTCTATGGGATTAAGGTCTGGAGACTGGCTAGGCCACTCCATGACCTTAATGTGCTTCTTGAGCCTCTCCTTTGTTGCCTTGGCGGTATGTTTCGGGTAACTGTCATGCTGGAAGACCCATCTATGACCCATCTTCAGTGTTCTGGCAGAGGTTCTCGTCCAAGATTTTAAAATACATTGCCCTGTCCATTTACCCCTCAATGTGGTAAAGTCGTCCTGTACCCTTAGCAGAAAAACAGCCCCAAAGCATAATGTTTCCACCTCCGTGCTTGACTGTAGCGATGGTGTTCTTGGAGTCATAGGCAGCATTCCTCCACCTCCAAACACAGCGAGTTGAGTTGATGCCAAAGAGCTGGATTTTGGTCTCATCGGACCACAGCACATTCTCCCAAGCCTTCTCTGAATCATTTAGATGTTCATTGGCAAACTTCAGACGGGCTGTACATGTGACTTCTTGAGCAGGGGGACCTTGCGGGCGCTGCAGGATTTCAGTCCTTCACGGCGTAGTGTTACCAATGTTTTACTTGGTGATTGTGGTCCCAGCTGCCTTGAGATCATTAACAAGCTCCTCCCGTGTAGTTCAGGGCTGATCCCTCATCGTTCTCATGATCATCCTTACCCCACGAGGCAAGATCTTGCATGGAGCCCCAGACTGAGGGAGATTGACAGTTATTTTTGTGTTTCTTCCATTTAAGAATAATCATACCAACAGTTGTGCTTCTTGCTGATGGTCTTGTAGCCCATTCCAGCCTTGTGCAGGTCTACAATCTTGTCCCTGAAGTCCTTTGACAGCTCTTTGGTCTTGCCCATGGTAGTGGAGAGGTTGGAATGGAAGATACAGATTCTATGGACACGAGTCTTTTACACATACAGTGAGCTCAAATTAGGAGTATCGTCTTAAAGTGACAGGACTAATCTGTGTTACACATGTGCACACAAACAATCTGTGGGAGCCAAAATTTCTGCTGGTTGTAGGGGATCAAATACTTATTTGACTTACTAAAATGTAAATCTTTTTTGAAGATTTGTATGCTGCTTTTTTCTGGATTTTTTTGTTTCTATTAGTTAAAATAAACCTATCATAAAAATGATAAACCCTTTTTAAGTGGGCAAACTTACAAAATCAGCAGGGAATCGGATAATTATTTTCCCCACTGTAAATATAACAGGAACATTTCAAATGAAAATTGCAAATCCCAACTGGGACATCCACAACAACAACAATTAAATTTTCTCAAAAATAATAGAGAACAATAAATAATGAAAGTCCAGCATATCATTAATCATTTGATGACAGCTCATCATTGGTTTGTGCAATGAGATAAGCAATGACAAGTCAGGAAAGTCTTTGTCTTCTTCACAAAGCATCAACTCCAGTCACCAAAGAAAATAAATAAATTACATTTACACAGAAAAATTCTTTAAAAAGGAACTCAAAAGGAACACAAATATTTGATAGTTTATTTCTTCGGGAGATTGTGTGCAGATGTGACTTCAAAAAAAAGTGCATCTTAAAAGTCTTATAGCCTTCTTATAATCGAACCATAAAAACCCTAATACTGGATATTGACCACACTGTCTGAACAAACAGACCAGCAAAAAAAAAGTCTAGCACTCAGTATTAAAGACTAGATTTCAAGACAAATTAAAATTGGGTAGTGTTTAATGATGCATTTATACACTTTCAGCCACTTCCAGAGGTAGTTGACAATGCATTCAAACGGATTAACTTTGTAATGTAGATGTGCAGTGTAGATTTGTGCAGCCACAAATGAATGCCTCCTCTACGCTTACTGACCTAACTCGGAAAACATTACGGGACGTGTTGTTAAAGCACACTAGGCAAATGGGATTTAAACTTTGAAATCACAAGTTTGGTTTGAAGGTGAAAAAAATGTTAAAAACACAATGTTCTCTATTGTGAAACACTGTGTTTCAAAGTGGAGATACAATATATATCTCCACCTATAGAGTTGACAAAAGAGATGGATTAATACCGGCTGTAAAGCTGTAGTCTATTATTCTCACCTCCTCAAAGTTCTCCAGATTTTTGTCCAGCTGCTGTAGACGGTAAAGATGAAACTCCTGCTGAAGCTCCTCAGATTCACTGAGGTTGGTCAGCATCTGCTGGGGAAACCGGTTTGGGAAACAGGTACCGATCTGCTCCACCACAGCGTTCTCTAACCACACCTTCCCCTGACCCAACAGCCGATCACCCAGATAGTACCTGAGCACAGAAGAAGAGAAGTACAATGTGAAAAACAGGGTGAACCATAATAAGCGCTAGTATTTTCCCAGGAAAGAATTCTTGTGCAATGCTTTTTAATCTTATAGAAATAATGACATTTCATTAATAAAAACAGTTAAGTTGATCACCCCTTTTTAGAACAAATACAAAAATAGTGAATCAAATATCAACAATTATAGAAATGAAAAATGTTTATATATCATGGTTTCTGAAATATCACTCAGCCCTAGTTAGCAGCAGCTGTTCTCATACCTGTAAAAGTGCTCAAAGGTGTTGGCCAGCTCCAGGCCGGAGAGGAACAGCATGGGCTCCAGGAACTGCTGTAGCTGGTTCAAGGTGTCCACATTTCCAGAGTCCACTCCACTTTCCTGGATCATCTTGTCTATGTACTGTGCAAAACGTTCACTCACCTTCAAGTGAGTTATTAAAAATAAATAAACAATTACTTTTGAACTCATTTCAATTCAAAATATCATAATGTTCCAAAAACAAACCCTAATTAGTTCTTTAATTATGAATTAGATTACATGGGCAATATGATAGACATATTCTTGACAGTTTCACAACATTCACTCAAGTATTCCCTGTTGACTCACATGCATAGCGGTGAGGATGGACAGCTGGAGCAAGGCGGCAGAAAAGCCCTGACGGAGTGCAAGCACAAAGGCAGTGTGCTGGCCAAAAAGTTCCTCCATGGTGTTCTTTAGCCGGAGGAACAGACCCCTGTAACGCTCTACGAAGTCAGGGAGGCTGCATGTCAAATCTAGGAAACTCTTTACCTGGAAAGAGCCAAACAAAAATTACTCCAGAATTATAGGAATTGATAAGTGTAATTTTGCATTAGTACAGTTCATTTCAGGCTGAGACACATTGATGGTCAATCAACATGCTTTTAATTAAACTTTTCTGAACGATTTTTCATTTTGTTCAGGTATTTTGACTAATTTGATTATACATTCACCTACTAAAAAAAAAATCTAAAATAAATGTCTAACCTGTCGCTGAACGACACCTTGCCAGCACAAAGCGATGCCTGCAATGCTGCTAGTGTTCTTCACTTTCGGTTTGCTAGAAGATGAAGATGAGCTTACTGCTGTCGTTTCCTTATTCTTTCCCTCTTTACCATCTGTAAAACAAAAAAGTACATTAATTAGGACTCTTGACAAGTTGCTCCAAATTTCAAAACCAATCACACGTCATGTGGCTACCAACCAAAACAATGTGCCAGCAATTAGGGCTGCACAGTCAATCAAAATGTTGGTTCCCTTTAAATCTGTAGTTAAATTCTAACATGCATTATGAAAACAAAGAATGTCAGTGTTTATTTTTAATTTCAAGCCTTTTGGGCCTCCACAAATCACATTAAAAATTGTCAACTACAAGCATAAAAGGCTTTGTTTAAAAAAAAAAAAAAAAAAACAGTTTTCCAATGCAAAATAGAATTGAAATACTAAATGTTACATAATATTACATTTTATCATTACTACATTATAAAAAAAAATATTCAACTTGACTAGGGAAATTTAAAAAAATAAATAAATAACTTCAATGTCAAGTTTTGGCTTCAATGTGACTGCAAAGAGAACAGTTCATTTTCATTGGATTTGATTTTCAAGTACGAAGTTTGGTTCTTGTTACAAGGACTCAAGTGTGAACTCTTTGTACTGGCTGCAGAACATGGACAAAACAAAATCATTTTGGAGATAAAAAGGAATGAAAAATTTGCAATTTTTAAAATTAACAATTTTTCAACACCCTTATCAGCATGAAAGCTGTTGTTTCAATATGGTTTATGCTTTTTTTCTTGATATTTTGTTATCCAAGCAACAGAAATACATGAAATGTTTTTTTTGTTTTTGTTTTTTCAAATTGCAGTCGTAAATTATCAAATCATGCAGCCCTACCAACAATTTAAATGGGAAGCCAGAACAATTCAAAAACAAATTTAGAGACAGCGGAACTGAATTAATGAAAAAAAATTATAAATAAAATAAAATAAAATAAATAAATAAAAAGCATTGTCATGGTTAGTTTGGAGTTCAGATGGATGGGGTGATGCAAAATACATAAAATGAAGTCAAAATAAAATAACATTAGCATCTACACTATTACTTACTCTTCAAATCTCTGCTTCTGTTGATACCTTCTGAAAACAAGAAAAATACCTTGAAATACAGAAGCCTTCATTTAACACAATCTACAGCAGGTGGTTTAAAAATAGCACACCTGTTCTCTGGCTTACCAGAAAATACTTAGGACCAACATTAAACTAAAAAATATGTCTCATATAGGGTACAACGGGGCTAAAGGCACACCTTGAGAAAAAATGTTCTATTCACTGCGCCTAAAATGTATAATTGCAGAAAAAAATTGTGTGGGAGCAACAGATTTTGTGTGAAAATAAATCATTCAAGTTGTTTATTCATATGTATGAGGTGGCAAGGGGGGCCTTTCCCCCCCACACACGGGGTATTAATACAAATACTTTATTAATGTTTTGTTTAATAACGTCCTAAGTTAATACTACTTTTCAAAACAAATCACATTAGCAAAGTTTGTACTATTTTCTGCTTATTTAAAAAAAAAAAATTTTTGTTCAATAAATATACTGTCATTAAAATGTTAATATAAAATAAAGATTCTGAAAGCACTGAAGGAAATCCAATAATAATTGAATATATATTTACAGTAGTAACAACAAATGATATTTTATTACATGATATGATTAATATCAAGTTTTTAAATATGATGGTTTCATTCTAAACATAGTGAGTATCTCTAATATGGACACCCAACATAATGTATGATATTTACCATCTGAATCTAACCATGTCATGTCAACAAATGGAAAAGTCAGCGATCTATTAATTATCATGTTAATTACTGTGCGCCTTTAGCCCCAACAGCAGGGGCGCTTTTTACCCCAAATACCATACTTTTACATATCCTTTCGTTATTTAAAAACTGCTGCTTTAATTATGTTAAAACTGAAAATTGTTAAGAAGACCTTTGTCTCAAAATATATGCCTTAATTTTAGCGATTCTAATTTGTTACTTAAATCTGCAACATTTTAAAAAACATAAAATATTACATCAAGTAAGCACAGAATCAACTTCGCGCTGTTGTGAGCGATTGAGTCAAGGATCAGACAAATATACACGTGCAACTTGAAAAGTGGATGTTTTGGAAAGTGCTACGCCATGTTTTTGGTTACGTTAGCGGTTTATATGAAAATAATATCAAATGGGCCTTTTACCCCGTTGTACCCTATATAAAGTACTCCACAGTAGTGGCACTAAAGTCTCTAGAATGAAGTATTGTAGATTTTATTGTTTTGAAGGCACTCACTGGATTTGATGGGAGGTTTGAGCTCTTCTGTATCAACTGTGCTGGTGTCCACATGGACAAGCAAATGAGTGAGACGCCGCACACGGGAGTTGAAGATGGAGGCTGAGCTCTTACATCTCTTGGAGGATTCAGTGTTCTCCAAATATTCATTCATCAACCAGGACAGAGGGCTGAGAGTAGAAGTCTCTGTTATAAAAATGAAGATCAGAAATTCAACCAAAATGACCACCCAGTTTATACTGCACATAAAACTGAAGATACCGGATTGATAAAAGCACTTTTCAGAAGACTGACACCATAATTTGTATAACTGTTTTTCAGCATTAAATCTATTATTGTGGCATAATATATTTCACATAAACCGTTCTCTAACCAGCATGAAAAAACGAAACAAAAACTGGGGTTTCCTTCCTTTATAAATGGGTGGTGGTACTTGGCCAGAAGAAGCTGGAAATTGGACCAGACTTCAGTCAGCTAAGTGCTGGTTACCTGAGATAGTGATGCTCTGTACGATGGGGGTGATGAGAGCTTCCCAGCAGGTCCGGCCTAAAGCCTCTGCGGCCTCGGCATCAGGCAGAAAACGGTCAGCAAACATCTGCTCATGTTTCAGGGCACTGTTTAACCTGAAACCCAGAGAGATGCACAAAAATATAAGGGGTTTTATTACAAATCAGCAACAATAACAACTCCTACCATCTTAATTGCACTCTATAGCTGTGGCAGAAGGTCTCACTTGTTAAAGAGCTGCAGCAGCTGGTTCTTGTCCTCCAGGATCTCCTGGCACCAGGTGTGAGCTTTTGTCGTATAGAAGAGATAAGTGCGGCAGCATAGCTGCTCCTTAAACACCGGCCAGAACGTGGGCTTTGGCCCCAGAACCTCAAACCCATGCACTCGTGTGTCAATGCCGCCCTGTTGACAGAAAGAAACATCATTCGTACTAGAAGTGGAATAAAGAACATCTCAGGATTTACGTACAACTTCAGGCAAGTTCTGCCACATTTCATTCTATAGGTCTGACCTGTTGACATCTTTTGACTCTGATCTGAATGATGGGCCAGAAGCGGGTCATATTCTCCAGCAAAACCACATGACTGGCGGAGGGTGCCACATTTACCTGTTCAACACAAAAAAGAAAAGAAAGTATCATCTTAAAGTTCAATGTGCAGTACCTGCAAGATGGAGATGAATGAGAAGGGCTTTCTCACAGTGTTGAGTTCAGTGTTGATGTTTGTGGGATCATCTCCTCCTAGGACTACAATGCGAGCTGGCATGTAACTCGAGTCCTCACTGGCTACAAGCACAGTCAACTGCCTGTGAATGAAGAAAATAATAAAGCATCTTCATCAGTTGCAGTGACAAATGTATTCTTCCATTAAAGGGCAATTTTCTAGGGTTTCTAGGTCCAATGTTTTATAAGAGAAAATATTTATCAACCCATATCAAATATATGCCAGTAAGACACGATAGGGAAGTTACAAATGAATGAATGGCGTGCAGTTTTGAATATAGAAATCCACCAGAACAAAACAACTGACTGTTTTTATGAATGGGTTGTTCGAATGTCCATATGAATACGGTTACTACCTACTATATTTTACTAACTAAAACGGAGCAAAAAAGAAAATCTTGACAATATTGTCACTGAAGTTTACTGAACTGCAAGAAAACACATTTTGCTTTTTACACAATTATGCTGATATTCGGGAAAATGGCACATTTGCTTGTGTGATTATTGCTTAACTGTGTCATATGTTGTATTAAAAAAAACTCATGTAAGGGATTTTTTGTCCCTTTATCTTGAATTTGAGGTATTCATTTCCAGCACCGATTAGCTGTTGCTGTAATGATAATCTAGAGTTTCTTTTAGCAGCATCCACTAAATAAAGAGTAGTTAGGCCAGCATACCTGATGATCACCCCTTTGTGCATGTAAATGTTGATAAAATGGGAGCCGGTACAGCCGTTGGATTCCCAGTAGGTTTTGGGGTTTTTGTCTGTCAGTTTGTTAGCTCGATGGTGATTGGAGGAGACCTCCACCTTCTCCCAGCATTTGTCCTCTTTCAGTTCCACACTGGAGCCTGGAGAACATCACACTCAAATCAACGAAAACGTTTGGTAACTGGAAAAGTTATAACTAAACCTTTGCTAGTAACAAAGCACAGTTGTTCTTAAGCAAATATGGTCTTAATGCATATTTTTAAATCATCTAATTTTTACCTTTAGGTGAAATATTAATTACATTGTTAGTACATATAGTTCAAATTATTTTGTTTTAGTAGGTACAGTACAAAAGATGATTTTCTTTTCCATACAATGTGGATGATGATTCTCACACAAAGCCATCTCAATTTCAGAAAACTTTGAAGTCATGATGAAAGGGAAGTAGCTACAGATCTTTTCTTCTGCATTGTGTCATACATCCCTGTTTAACGAATTATTGAACAAAATATGCAGGTCTTGGTTCTATACATCGGTTAAAATAAAAAATTCAAATGAGTGAATAATGAATTGTGTTTTATGAACATACCTTGGCACAAGTTTCGCAGGAACACATCAAAGAAAGGAATATTGATTGGATGATGGCTGCGACGATGCTCTTCAATCTGACCAAGGACCATCTAAAGATACAGACATGGAGTATGTAATTAAGTGAACATGTCATTAAACATTCTAGGAATGGACCATCCAATAAAACCTGCCTTTTTAAGCTCCACCTAAATGTTTATGTAAAAGGCTTCTAAGGAACAAGTCTGTTCGAGGTCAGGTGACCCAGAAACCAGCCTAATTATATAAGGCTTGTTCAGGCAACTCAGACTAGTTGATTTCGAAAATATTTATTTTCAAACAGGCCACCCTTTACCTGTATACATCCAGCCAGCACACTGGTGGTCATTTTCTTGTAGAGGCTGGCGTACTTCTCACAGTCGTTGATCAGGTCCCGCAGCTCTGTAACCATGAGCAAGCTGGTGCTGTGTTTGTCCATGGCTTTGATAAGAGCCTCTTTGGTGCCCAGCCGACACATCACAACAGCATAGTCTTTATTCAGAGATGCAAGTCGATATAAGAAGCGGATAAACTGCTGTACGACCTAAGTGGGGATAAAGAGGAATTAAATACTAGCGTTATGAAACCATGATCTTATGAAGCTAAATGAAGGGAAAGTACCTCTCTGTCACTGACAAAGGCCGTCATAGATGACAGGCAAGGCTCAATACTCTCATGCCACGGCAACAGATCCTCCTGGTAGTTATCCAAAAACTTGTTTAAAATCCTGTGGAGTATAAAATAGTAAATATATCATTAGCAAATAAAACAATAATCAGTACAGTCACGAAATCAAGACTTTAAGTAGTTCAAGGACTAAAAAAATATTTATTTTTCTTAGATGTCATTCCAAACTCATATGACTTTCTTCCATTAAAAAAAAAAATTCTTGTGATATGATATACAACAAAAAGATGAACAGTAACTAAATTGTGATCAAAAGAAGAAAAAATTCACAAAATTTATATTAAAATAAATGAAGCATTTTTACAGGACTTAATTTCATAATGTCAAAATCATAATGCAAAGGAAATTATATATTACTAATATATAATAATATTAACATATAATAATATATTATTATTATAATAATGTAAATACTAATATTTCATGGTAATAATGGTATTGCCTTTAGTTTTTTTAATTTGTTATGTATTTATAAAAAAAAGACACATTAACAAAAGCATTAATTCTGCTGTAATAGAATAAAAAAAACAGTATTGCAGAAATGTGAATTTAATGACTATATATTAAGGCTGGGACGATAAATCGAATGCATCGCGATTCCTCTGGAATAGATTCTGAGCTTAGTTTTGAACAGCAGATGGCGCTGCATGCTTTAGAAACAGCCGTACTCTGCTTGTTTCCAAATCCTTACACACACTTGAACCTAAAATAACCATTCAAAAAATTAGAAAAGGTTGAAGTGAATTACATGGGTTTCACAGTGGTTACATTAATCTCGCGTCATAAAAGCATTCTGAGCCGAGGTGAAATTACAGACTCAGCCAAACGCACAAGCGCTCTTCAGTGCTCTTCTTCATCAGCAAAACTAGAGTAGAGCATCATCTGCTGTTAAAATCTAAGCTCAGAATCGATTCCAGAGGAATAGCGATGCATTCATGAATCGATTCTGCATCGATTTATCATCCCAGCCCTACTATAAATACACACATAAATATACAAATACACACACACAAATATACACATATGAATATATATCCAAGCTACTTTGAGGTAATGCGCACAATTTCTTTTTTTTTTCTTCTCAAATCCTTGGATTTTATGGTCAAATGTGACCTAGACATGTTTTTATGAGTACATCTACCTCAAAGTAGCTTGAAATAGCTGTTAGCTATTTATTACCTAAATAAGTAAAGGGCTCACCTCAGGATGGACAGCTGTACAGCGCGATCCACTCTGTGCTGGTCCATGAGGCGGATGAGGTCCTGGAAGGTGTCTCTGCTGCGCGTTACCTCGTTTCTCTCATCCTCCAGCTGGGAGGTTTCATCACAGAGCAACTGCTCCAGGGTCAGTATAACCTCTTTAGTGGCTGGCATTTCCTTCAGACTCACCACCAACATCTTCAGCTCTGTGTCCTTAAAGTCATGCTCATCTTGAGACTCTACAGAGGCGAACAGAGCTGTGTGTTACTTCAAATAAGGTACTAACGTGTGTAATCCAAGTCAAGAATGAATGTGCATCGCTTTATTAACATACTGTTTATTACAGGAGTGTAGAAATCAGTGTGTTGGAGATGACTATATATTTTAGCCCAATGCCTTTACAAATGCAGGGCTTTTTTAAAGCAGTTCAATTTGGCAAGCAGTTAAAATAATGCATGATGGTACCTTTTTTCTCCAGTTTGTGAACCATGGAGATGTGGTTGAGGGCGATAATAGCCAGCATGCTGTGTTGATTCTGAGCAGAAAGGCACTTCTTTAGCGTGGCACTGACATTGCAGGCGACTAGCTGCTCTGCCAGGCTCTTGTGGCTGGAAATCAGCATGACGATGACCAGCAGCCCGTTCCGCACGGACAAACCGCAACTGCTCAAACCACAGGAGAAAAATGAATGTGAATTCAGCAAACAAAGATCCTACATCTCAAGCAGACTTCAAGCCTCTTACCCTGCCGTGCTGAGCATGAGGTCAATGGCAGAAGGGATGGTACACAGGAGCCCTTTGGAGCCTTCAGGTGTAGCAGAGCCTATGCTCGCAAAAATCTCCAGCATCATCTGAGTGCCAGATTCGGAGAGGGGCAGACAGCCACCCACACTGCGAGGGTCATGTTTGCTGGCACCTGTGATGACCTTCAGAGTCTGGAGAAAGCAATTCATTTTTATTTCAATAGCATCCTTCAAATGTACACATGCAATGTACTGACAACATGATTTAAAAAAGGAATAGAAGTAATAATTCTGGCCCCAATTCTAGTTAACAATACTTAACACATGGGCATCCCAAGGGACAATTTTGTCTTTTTTTTTTTTTTTAAAGTAATTAATTTTTTTAAACCGAAAAACTGACTAAATCATAATTTGTATACAAACAGCATTTTGTATAAAAAAAAAAAATAAAAAAAAATAAATAAATCACATTTCAATTCACATACAAACAGCATACATTTTTTCAGAAATGTGCATTTTTATTGGAATTTTAATATTTCACCTTCATTTGCTTTCATAGATCTATTTTACACTAGTAACAAAACACAGTTACACTCAGGACATTAAGGACAAAAACGTCCCCATTAAAACCACAATATTTAATCTCTGTGCCATTTAAGCAAAAAAAACAAATCATGCATTCTTTGGCAATAGGCTTTCATTCTGTTAGCAAGGCTTCAAAATGTTTACTATATTTAACATTTTTAAGAAAATTTTCTATTTTCCACCCGATAGCACAATTTTTTTGTGGCATTACGTACACAAACTGGCATTTAAAGGGTGAACATTTTGAAAATGAAGTTATGATCAGGACTGAGGTTGATAAAAGATCTATGGCAATCAAAGCGAAAAATGTTTTATATATATATATATATATATATATATATATATATATATATATATATATATATATATATATATATATATATATAAAAATTTTTTTATATATATATATAATTTTTTTTTCGCATCTAAGTGACCTCTAAGGACCTCACTTTAACTTCTTTAAATTGACACACAGTGGTTATGAATTCAATTAACATGTCTTTTCTTATTGAGAGTCTGAATTTATTTCTTTTTTTTTTTTTAAACAGCAACCCTCATACTTAACCAAAAACAATTATGATGTTCATTAATGTTCTAATTACACTGATTCAGTAACTTTGGTTTTATATGACTGGATGAACAGTGAAATTCTGGACAGGAGTAACTCATAAACCTCATGCCCTTGAAGACATAAGAATTTAGTTCACATAAATCCTCACTCACCGCCAGTGCAATCTGCTGCACCTGTATACAGGTAGGATACTCCTGCATGCAGCACAGGATGGCTTTAACACCCCCCTCTGTGGCAAATGAGACCCTCCACTCGTATTTCAGCATTAGACTGCGGGTCAGCAGCAGCGCAGTGACAGCGTTCTGCTTGGGCTGACTGCCAATCATCTCCACCAACATCTTTAAGACTTTGTCACTGAAAAAGACAAGAAAGTTATTTTAAAACTATTTGCAATATAAACTACAATCATGTTCCTTTACGGTACATTAGGGCTGCACAATAAAGTTTAAATGGTAGATCACAATTATTATTATGATTATTGACTTAAATTCTTTACATTTCATCAGAATTACTGCATTTAAACATAAGCACAAATCAAGAGAACGCTAACTCTCATAGTTTGCTCACAGATTTAGTCAGAAAACAGCGCAAACAACCACATTAAAGAAAACAGACTGTCTGTGTGCTATACTTTTATTTGCACAGAATACATCAATAGAGATCGCTAAAACTCTAAATTACATGTTTGCAAGCGTTTTCAGCTCATCAGTGCTTTTTTCATTATTGAGTTATCCATTATCCAGTCCTTTATTGAGATCGGGACATATCAACCAGTAATTTCATTTGCAGTAATGGACGGTAGAAAGTTCAGAAATCAATGGTATGCGATTTATGACAATAGTCCCACAATTGATCGCACATTTCTGGTTAAAAATGAAAGGCCATCAACTGACACGTAAAACGGGAAGCACCACCATTCAAATCAGCAGCAAGAGTCAAAGTTTCACAGTTTAGTAAACGCAGACAACCTCTTTAAGTTATTCTTCACTGCGCTGTATTGACAATGCATTGCAATATAGTAGCGCATTGTTTTGATGCATAGGCAACATCCGAAAAAGATTATTTTTTATTTTTCTTGCCGCCCCCGACTCGAGAGTCAAATGTCGCCCATGCTAGTAATCATGTAACGGTTACATTTTATTTTAAGGTGTCCTTGTTACAGTGTATTATTTTCAAGTTAATTTTATGGGCTTTTAATGCCTTTTTATTCCGATAGGACAGTTGAGAGATGACAGGAAATTACTGGGAGGAGAGAGGGGAGCGGGATCGGCAAACGACCTTGAGACGGGAATCAAACTCGGGTCGCCTTGAGCGCAGTTGCTCTGTATGTCAACACATTAACCATGAGGCTATTGGCGCCAATGAATTGATGTTTAAATTAAGAGTAATTCAGAAAGACATTCCTTTACAGTTATTGAAATTAGCATAAGAAACCGCCGAGCTGAGAGTAGACGGTGTTTATGGTCTCTGAGTCTCACCGGATGGTTTGTGCCGAGTCTGATCTGAGGGTGCTCCTCTCCTGAGGTCCCTCCTCCTCCAGAATCTTACTGATGACCTTCATGCCAGCGAGCTGCAGTCCTGAGTCTGAGCTGCTCTTCTTCATGATGTCCACCACCTCCCCCATCTTCTCTAGGGAGCTCTTCTTACCCTGCACCTTTGGACTGTTGAACACTGCAGAGAACAGAAAACACTTGCTTAGAGGAAGAAATGTACATCTACTTGCTCTAAACAGTTCACTGCTTTTATCAAATGAACAATTTTACAAAGAAACTGCTGGATGGATGTGGCTGTATTTTGTTCACAGAATTTTACAACACTCAGAATAGCAATTAGCATGAAAAATTGTCTGTAAATGGACAGGTCAGGTACTATTAATTTTTTTTAAGATTCGTCATGTCTGATGAATCATCTGCTAACTGTCTGCTGAATTTACACATGGAGGCACTATTCATAGCACTGGTTAGGATGTATCCATCACAGTTTTTTTATTTTTATTATTATTATTAAAATGCAACACTTTCTCACTGTGAAGTGTAGAGGCAGTTGCAAATGGTTAACTATATTTAAGGAAGACAGATTATTTACAAATCAGTATGCAAATATAACTGTATGCAAATATCATTGTCATCATCAAGTCAATGGAAATCAAATTCTGAGAACTGAAACTCAGCCCAATGGACGATTCAAGAATGAAGTATGAAGAACACTTATTAGCTTACAAACAGTTATCTTATGCTCAGAACATATTCTGTGAAATGCATCATTTCCTGTTGCAGAGGGAAAAAAATCTAGTCAATAATCATGTCATTCAGCAAAAGTCATGCTGGATAAAAGTATCTGTTAAATGAATGAATGTAAACGTACAAGTGCAAAATGGATACTTCTGATCAGACGAGTCACTGTAAAATAGCCAATATAAGACCCTATGAAATTTTTCCTAAATTAGGTTTCATTTTTTCTTGATTCTGTTTTATGATTTAATACAAATTTATCAAAATTCAACAATTCCTTTATTTTTTTTGGTAAACAAAGCACTGCACAACTTGGTTTACCTACTGTTTAAATTAAACTTTGAACTAAAAACTGTGTGAAAATTGCTAGAATATGTTTTAAACACCATGTTGGATTACGTGCAGTAGATAAAACTACGCCACTCGCTCACTCAGCCATGCATATTTCATATTTAAATAGCAGTCTATGCAGTTCAATATTTACAAACACTAGTCCATATCGATCTGATTAAGTGTGCAGCCCTACTTCTGATTTATTCATCCTAAACTTCAGTTCTGTAAGATTCTATATTATGCTATAAATTGCATTTTTATGACTGGATTCCGCAATTCTGCATGCAGTTTGCAGAAATCATACAGCCCTACCAATATAAATATGCACATCGGTGATGGCAATCAGCTGAACTCTGTATTATTAATGCAGAAAGTTCTGACATTAATACTAAACTCATGTTTTGTGCCTAACAACACTCCTTTAAAGACAAATTCTTGTTTGCCTAGCAAATATATTATGAACAAAACAAGGGGTTCCACTAACAGTCGCATCCACAGAAGAGCCGCAACATGTATAAAACAAAGGCTTGCCTTTCATCTTCTCCTCCAGGTCATCAGGATACTTTGTGTCATCTTCAGTGGGAAGTTCACTCTCCGTCTCGCTGCCACAGCTGCCAGTGTCTGCTGGGATCTCTTTCTTAGCTTTCTTGGACACAGAGCCCATGGTGCAGGAAGAGGCTGAGGAAGAGGACGATGCTGTGGCTGAGGACAACGATGAAGAAGATGAAGCTCCTTGTCCTCCGAGCGAGCTATCCATCAGCATTTCCTCATCCTCGAGGCCGGCACCTCCACAGTTCAGGTAGTGCTTGGTGAAAGTGTGGGAGCAGAGCAGGTCACCCAGACAAGACGCTTGCAAATTCTGTTTCAGGTAGTGGAGGACTTTCCGCGCCACTTCACTCGAGAGGGACAGCTGGGTGAGAGTAGACTCATCAAGCTCTA
Source organism: Onychostoma macrolepis (assembly GCF_012432095.1). NCBI lineage: Eukaryota > Metazoa > Chordata > Actinopteri > Cypriniformes > Cyprinidae > Onychostoma > Onychostoma macrolepis. The sequence continues at coordinate 6,239,362 of NC_081167.1, read as the reverse complement.
CCATCTGAAAGATACCAGGAGAGAGCGGAAAAGATAACATCAATAACCCCGAACAGGCTCATTTAGTAGAAGGAATTAGTCATTGCCTTGTTCATTTGTAGACTGACATTGCCAATGTGAGGAGATATATTCTTCATTTTTTTTTTTTTCTGTGAACGGCAAATAGTAATACTGATATCTAAGTAACAGGGTGGCCAATGGCCATAATAATACAATATACACATAACAAAGATACATATTCCAAATCATTTATACAATATAAAACAAAAATTTGGGGTCAGTGAGTTTTTTTTAAAAACTATTTTCTATGTTAATTAGGGATGGGTACCGAAACCCGGTATTAAATTGGCCCTGGTGCTAAATTAAGAAAGACCGGAGTATCGATAAGCTCTGACGTTAACGGTTCTGCTATCGGTACTGGAGAAATGAAGAAAATACACATACCTTTATTATTGTTATATAGACATTATCTTGCAAATTCTATCTCGCCAGAGTCGCCAGCTGTTTCTATATTCTGCAATAATATTAGGACATGCATTTTTGCTGTTGCAATTCAAAAGAGAGATCGCGCTCAAGTGGAGGAGCTATTTAAGCTGTTTAAATGTGATGACAGAGGAGAGAACTAAACATTCAAACGTCTGCTTACACTTTAGGCCTGTGGCTGTGATATAAAGCCAGTTTTATTGTTGATTTCGATTTTGGCTTCCAAGGATCATAAAAAAAGTCATGAGATAAAACTAGCCGCATTTCTAATAGCACAACTTCTTTCCCTTTACAGCAGCGCACATTCGTTCCTCCCTAAAACCCAAACTATGCAGTGTGATTTTACTATTGGTTATTTTATTACATTTCTTTTGTAGGCGATATTACTTATCTGAATAGTAATGTTAGTAGACCTGCATGAAAAATTTTAAGCACTGTTTATTTAATTTGTATTTTTGTTTTATTGTATTTGCCAGTTTGTTTTATTATGTTTCCTTGTTTAAGCTCTTCATTTGTTTTGTTTAGATTTCGATTAATTATCTACTAATTTATCAATTAATCGATTAAAACTGTAAAACTCAATTAATTAGACAGGCTTTTGATTAATAAAATTTTATTTAACCATTAAAACAGAGTATGGAAAACTGAAAATGGAAAAAACTGAATTTGGAAATAAAACGGATTTCATAGGGCCCTATAATTATAATTCATTTTGTGTAGTAATAAAAATAGATGTAAGTGAACAATAGCCTTTAAAATTACTTAAAATACATATATAATAGCAATGACGTAATAATAATTAGTTCAAATAAAGTATAAAAAGCAAGAAATCATGGTTTTACTGAACAAAACTGTTAAAATACATAATGTATCAAACAATAGAGCTAATGTACATTACGCATTACAACAATGGCCTGCAGAGGGCGCCAACGGCCTGACGATTGTTTTTACACATTACTGCGCGATCTAATCCTTGTTTAATATTGTCCAAGCACCATTTAATTCAAATTTCCACTTAATCTTTAATATTTGGCCATTTCTTTAGGACAGAAATGCTATAGCCACTGTAATTAAATGAATATGTGGACATCACTCTGAGTTTACACGTTTTGAGGGTTTGAGCTTTTATTTTGAAATCGCGATGTATTCTCCTGTGTTTGTGTAGATTTATAAATTTTACCTTTACAAATCTGATGAAATGGCGCACGTTGCGTTCCCAGATGAACGTTATAATAAACCCAAACTCACAACAACATGCGGAGATGGAGTTTGAGTCGCTACACACATGTAAATGATAACAGTTTCTGTGGAACTACTGTGAACGGAGCCGCTGTGTGACGCACGCATGTAAATACTTAAAGCGCATATACTGTATTAGAACTGCATCGCATATAATTATTTAATTAATTCGTAGCGTTTGTGAATTCACAACTATGTTCAATTATGATTTTTAAATGGGTTTACTGTGTCATGCAGCCTTGGAAAACAGTCTAATAATGTGTTTTATGGATTCTCGTCCTTGAAATGCGCCACTTCTGGTATTTTGCCGGTTAGTCGACGCAAGCAAAATGAAGTCGAGGATTTTTAAAAATCGAATAAAATCAATGAATCGCGACAGCCCTAGTTAATATATCTTAATATGTAATGTACTCCTGTGATGTAAAGCTGAATTTATCATCATCATTACTCCAGTCTTCAGAGTCACATGATCCTTCAGAAATCATTCTAACATCCTGATTTACTGCTCAAGAAACATTTCTTATTATTACCAATGTTAAAAACAGTTGCTGCTTCATATTTTGGAAACTGTGATGTAGAGGGCTGCATTGGGTTTGGGCTCCCGCGGGACCCAACGCAAATCTCGCGGGAGTGTTTCACCTTTGCTGTGGGCAGTCAGGAAATTTCATGGAAGACCCGCGGGGAATGGTGGGATTTGACGTGTAATAGAAATTAATTTAAGACATTAAGTTGAGAAGAAAATTAAAGCGTGGGAAAGAGTTGAACTTCATAAGTTGCAATAAATGTGCAAAAGTTTACAAATTTACAACGGACATAAATTTGGCACCTCTGCCCTGAGGCGACATGTCTATTTTCTAAGTTCTATATGTTTATTTACATAAGTTAAAGATATTTCATATTTTGCTTTGGCTTATTTAGCCTACTTAAACTGTTTGTTTAGATAATCGTTTGGTGCGTGTGTATTAAGCAGTGTAATAAATACGTGTAATAAGACCTACACAATCGAGAGGTTTCATGAGATTTAGGCTTTGAATGTTTTTGTTTGTTTTAAATGTGTCTAAATCCTTTGTTTTAAATCTTTCTTAAAAACATTGTAGGGGGGACGAACTGAATACATTTTTATTAAAAAAATAATAATTTAAAAAATTGTTTGAATTGTAGTTTTGCTAGACTGTATTCTACCCAGCGTGAAGAGTGTAGGAGAGATGTGAGTACCGGTTCATCGAGGCTCTGTCGCAGGATGTTGTTGATCTCCTGCTGCTGCTTGGGTTCCAACTTCTTGATGAAAAACAGCACTTCCCACCATTCAGCACGGCTCAGGGTGCCTGTGTCATCCAGAGAGCCCTCCATCAGGTAAGGCAATGTGTACAGCCCACCAGGGGGCTTTGAGAAGAACGTCTGACTCACTGCCACGTTCACAAACAGAGAAGAAAACACTGCTGGTTTCATATAAAGTGATAGACACACACATAAAACAATCATGTGGTTGAGGGTGAGAGTTACCAGTAGTGAGTTTGATTGTCTCTGTGAGGGACGAGGCCTTCTCCTGAGTCTCTTTCTCTGCCTGTCCTCCGCTGCCGTTGCCCAGAATTTCAATCATGTGCCAGTGCACCCAGTAGGTCCTGGACAGGGAGTTCCAGTACACCTGCAAAAGACAGAACATGACAGACATCAAGGTTTGTACAGGGCAGGCAGTATTTCTATAAACAGTGTAATTAGGGCTTGAATATCTGTGTAGTGAAAGGAGATGCTTCACCTTCAGATGTGACTAACTGCCAAACTCAGGAGGTCGCTTTATTTTCTATTTGCAATTTTTGCAACTCTTACCAAAAATTTAAAACATGTCTACATAGAGTTTAAATACCTGATGTGTGATCATAATTGTATTTTTAGCAATAAATATTATAAACAATAGTAAATATGCAAAATAAATCACATTTAACTACAAAAGGGGAAAACCTATGCTAGATTAGGTTGCAAATGCATCCTAAATTAAGATGCCAGCGAACAGATGCTAGCTAGCTTGGGATCAAATGTTGGTTTGTTTGTTACTAATATACTTATATTTTATTTGCCATTTACATTTGCGTATTTGGCAGATGCTTTTACATAAAGTGACTGGTATTGCATTCAAGGATGCATTTATGTCAGTGCTACTAAATTAAAGATCTGGTCTGGTCTCTATATTATTTCATTCCCAGTGGAGGTCTAGATAATACTTTCTTGAAACAGTTACACATTCCCATCTGGGCAGCGGTAGTACTTTGCAAAAGAAAAAAATCAAAACAGTCAAAATAGTCATCAAAGATGAGGACATTATTGGGCCAAAGCAGTGGTTTTCGAGTAGTTTTCTACAAAACAAGTTAAAATATTTCATGAGTTGAGAACAGTTTATATGAATAATAAAAATGTAAGATCGGGTGTTTTATTAGGCTACCATTATTTTTTATATTGAAGTACCTATGTATGGCAGAAGGCCATATGGCGCAGTAAAGTTTAGAGTAAAGTAAAGTCTAGACCATTTTACATTTCATTACAATACGTATTTACTAAAAAAAAAAAAAAAAACTATGTACAATCAAACTGCTCTCATCATGAGCAGAAAACAAATTCAGCTAGTAATTTCAAAATGTTAGTTGTCTTTTCTTGCCATCTACAAAATTGTTTTCCAATTATAACATTGTTTATTATGAAATGCTATTAACAGGCTGATTAATAATGCTTGTCATAAAAGTTGTCACAAACTTGGTTTATTTGTGTTTGCTGCATGTTCGTTTAGTGAAAGTATCAATTTTCACTGCTCACTGTGTTTCTGCTACTGGTGTTAAAATAACTGTGATATCTCTTAGCGCATCACGTCCTTTAGAGGGGGAGAGAAGCAACCATCACAGAGCGGAAAGGGCTTGAGAGGTTTTGGTTTTCTATAAAAATATTAGAGGATATAACACAGCTCCATTGTTTTGACACTGACGCTGCTCACTTTAAACTAGAAAGCATAAAATGGTCATCCTGTATCAATATGTCTGACAAAGCATCTAGTCGTCAAGCATCCAAACACTATATATATTAAAAAAAAATTATATTAGTGGTGTCAAAATTAGCACGTTAACACAGGCAATTTGTTTAATGCGTTAAAAATTAATGCAGGGGCGGGGCTGAGGTTGGCCACCCCACTCACAAATGCTGTTTCTGTCACTTTTTCTCTCGAGAAGAAGTGCATTTGTTCAGTCACAGAACGTCTTTACGACCACATCAAACCGGAGACGTTTCAGACGCGCGCTCCACTTCACTTCAGCGCCAGGCGCGAGTCAAACGAGAGCGGAAACGGTTTAAAAAATAAATAAAAATAGGAAAAAGTAACTTTTATAGCTTTAAGGATTCATTTAGAATTTAGTGTATGATAACTTCAATTTCTGTATATTTCTGCTGAATGGCACAGGTAAATATGACATTTATTATAATGGGTTTATGTGAAGGACTGTTTTAAGTTCACTTAAATTAGAATTTAAAAAAAAAGTGTTTATAAGTCTAATAGATTTTAAAATTGATTGCTCAATTATACTGTAATGTTGAATGGCTATAGTCAATGGTTAAATATTGGGAGGGGGGCAATTTTATAGAGAAATCAGTATTGTATCAGTGATACTGGCCTTCAGTCATAAAAAAAATATGCCATTACACAAATATAAAAAATATATACTGTCTATGTTGTTTGTACATTAATTTGAAGATCGAATGTGAAATTATTGCAATATAAAAGTATATTTAAAAACGTTAGGTGGGATTAACGTTAAAAAATGTTAGGTGGGATTAATCGCGATTCATTTCCGAAAAATGTGCTATTAATTAGTGAATTTTTTTTTAAATCGACTGACAGCACTAATATATATAAATTCCAAGAAAATTACTCGGTCATTGAAAAAGAAGCGCTTGCTTTGATATGGGCTCTTCAATATTTCGATGTGTATGCAGGGGGTGGGGCTCAAATTGTTGTTTATTCAGATCACAACCCGTTGACTTTTCCGCATTCGTTGCAGAGCCCCAGTCAGCGATTGATGAGGTGGGTGTTGTTTTTGCAACCCTATAATCTACAAATTGAGCATATTCGAGGCAAGGACAATGTATTTGCAGACTCTTTGTCTCGTGCTCAATGCTTTGTGTGATGGGGGAGAGGTTGAGTGAGAGTCTCTTGTCTGGTGGTGTTCTTGTGCCGTTTTTCTTCCTTCTCCTTAAAAGTGCTTCTAGGATCCGGATTGCTGGAGTGTGGGAGAGATGGGGCAGGGGTAAGCTGAATCTGGATGACTTTTATCTGACTGCTCGTGTTTTGACATTTGACCCTAAGAAGTTTATATGGGCAGTAGCCTATTGATGTTGTAAGGGTAATAATAATAGTAATACGGAAAATATTTTTTTTTTTTGTGGGTGGGAGATGTTATGTCCCAGTGAGTGCTGGGCCTGTGTTTTTCTTGTTTTGTTTTGGTTTACAGGTGTTCTGGTTATTGTGGGTGTGTCTTTCCACCTGAGGCTCATTATGCAGAGCTATAAAGACTGCAGCACTGATGAGGACGGGGGTGGGACGATGTGACCACGCTAGCTGGGCTTGCCGATTGATCTTTTGTTTTGTTGTTTATTTTGTTCGCATCCAGTTCAGACCTTGACCTTACAGTCCACTGTCATGCACTCTTCAGTACTGACTTACATTAACACTGACTACTGACTGTTTGAATACTTTATGTTTTTGTTAAATAAACTCTTTTCCTTTGCTATTTGCTGGTCCGCGTTGGCTCTCGTTCATGTTGCAATGTGGAGCCGGTTGTAACTCGGGGGGTTTTATTTATTTATATATATATATATATATATATATATATATATATATATATATATATATATATATATATATATATATATATATATATATATATATATATATATATATATTAAATAAATAAATATATATATGATTCATTCATCATTCATATGGTCAAAGAAGGCTCTGAAAATAAACCTGCATTGTTAATCCTTTTGATCTTTTATACAAAAAAAAAAAATACAAAAATCTAACCTTTCATTAAACTAAAACAATTGAAAATGGGAAAAATTTTATGAAATAAATGTTTTTCTCAAATACACGTTGGACACAATTATTGGTACCCCTAGAAATTCAAGTAAAATATCGCTGAAGTATATTCCCATTCACAATTTTGAGCACTCCAGGGTGATTATAAACATGAAATTATCCAGCCATGGCTTCCTGTTTCACAGAAATATAAATAGGAGGGAAAACAAAGCCAAAATTCCCTTAATCGTCCATCACAATGAGAAAAACCAAAGAATCTATTTCTGATGTGCAGCAAAAGATAATTGAGCTTCACAAATTAGTGAAGTGGCTTTAAGAAAAGAGCTAGAGCAGTGAAAATTAACCTTTTCCACCATCAGGGCAATAATTAAGGATTTCCAATCAACAAAACGTTACAAAACTGCCTGGAAGAGGACGTGTGTCTATATCGTCCTAATGCACGGTGAGAAGGAGAGTTTGAGTGGCTAAAGACTCTCCAAGGACCACAGCTGGAGAATTGCAGAAAATAGTTGAGTCTCGGGGTCATTAAAAACTTAAAAAAAAAAAAAAAAAAAATTGTCAAACAGCACCTACATCACCACATGCTGTTTGGGAGGGTTTCAAGAAAAATTCTCCTCGCTCATCCAAGAACAAACTCCAGCATATTCAGTTATCAGGATCAAGATGGGTTTGGTGAACACAGGGATAAAAAAAGTACCCCATGTGTACAATGAAATATACTGCTGTATTTTTGATGTTGTGGGCCTATATTTCTGCTGGAGGTCCTGGACATCTTGTTTAGACACATGGCATCATGGATTCTATCAAATACCAACAGATAAAAAAAATCGATAAGTGACTGACTCTGTTAGAAATCTTTTAATGGACCATGTTTGGATCTTCCAACTGTACAATAATCCAAACACAAACCTCAAAAACAACACAAAAATAGGTCACTGAGCACAAAACCAAGCTTCTGCTGGCTGTCCCAGTCCTCTGACCTGAACCCTGTAGAAAATGAGTGAACTGAAGAGAAGAAGCACCAACATGGAGCTGGGAATCTAAAGGGTCTGGTCTCTGATCTCTTGTCAGGTGTGCTCTAACCTCATCAGGCATTATAGGAGAACATTTAGAGCTGTTAAACTGGCAAATGGAGGTTTCAAAAAGTATTGAATAAAAGGGTGATTTCTTCTTATCCAATGAAAGGTTAGATTGTGAATTTTTTAAATAAAAGATCAAAAGGATTAACAATGCAGATTAATTTTCACAGTCTTCTTTGATCATATTTACCAAGGGTACCAACAATTCTGACCACATGTTTGTGTTTGTGTGTGTGGAATACGATTGGGCTAGTTTTGAGTAGCAATTGGGCGGGTTTTGTTGTGAAAATCTGGCAACCCTGGCACGCTACACGCGGAGTAACAGTGTTACGGCGCATTTCATTACTGAAGATTTCGACCTTAAGATAATAAATAAATATATATATATATATATATATAATAAATGTAATATATACAGTATATTCTTATTTATTTATTTAAAGTCTGTCCAAAGTTAACAGACCGTGTTTAAAAAGTGACATCCACATGTTTACATGTGTTTATTACAGTGACTTTGAATTACATAAAAACTGAGTGTGGTAAAGCAACAGATTTGTTTTTATATTTCTGCAATCTACTTTAGTTTGTGTGATTTGTTACTGACTTTCACATTAATGTTTACACAAGGCTTATTTGTCAGTGCTTTATGTTGTCATAATAATTATTAGCCTACATGCTTACAAGGCTGGAAGTTCAACAAATCAATCAATATACTACTGTGATTGTAGTTGTTAAACAAAAATCATAACATATAGGCCTGGCCTATAGAAAAGAACATTTATGTTTAATCTATCTAATATTGTGTTGGTCATACTATACAATGATTTATTGCTTGAATTGTTGAATAATACAGAACATAAAGAGTTTCAAATTAACTGGATATTAAATCGCAATATTGGTAAAAAAAACAAACAAATCGCAATTAGATTTTCCAAAATCGTTCAGCCCTATCTCATTCATTCACATATTACATAAATAACAGGTCAAAGTTCAATGAATAATCAAATGTACATATACAAAAACAGCTCAGAAGTAAACTACTCTAAGGTAAACTGCTATAAGAAAAATGGCAGCAAATATTGCATTTCCATGATTTTCCAAAATAATTATAATCAATTGTTTTTACACCACAAACAAACGAAACTAATTCTGGATCTGAATGAAAATGCTAATTAGTGGCCATACAGTACACTTTTAATAACTGGTAAATTAAGTGAGAATTCAACCCAAAATGTAAGTTTGCACTGTTTATGTATTACATATTACAGGTTTGCATAAAATGTATTGTTTTCCATTGTGCATTTTTGTGCACACAAGAGGAGAAAACATACTGTTGCAGAAAACAGCATCTGTCTGATTTCTATATTTAAGCAGCATAAACATAAATGTAATTCAAACTGATAGTTTAACAAACCATTATATATTTTTTTCTTATCGTTAAATGACCTATATGCACTACCACATTAACTAAAATTGGCTGTTTTTATTTAATAAAAATAATTTAATGATATGACAGCAGTTCACAATGCAATTATCTGTCCAAAGTAAATAAGCGTGGAATTACTGAAATATTTCGCCAGTGCTTGTAAACCATACATAACCTAAAGTTTTTCAGTGTCTACACAGAATGAGTAGCAGCATATAAAGTGTTCGATACTGAGCTTCATGCATTCTCACAGCACTAACCTGCACCGGCGGCGAGCCGTCGTTACTGTAACGAAACTCTCCTTCATCCCCAGCGCTGACCTCCTCATAGTCCTCCAGCATACGGACCATCATGCCACTCTTCAGGTTGTCCTGTACATACTCCACATAAGCCGAACGAGAAGTGAAGTCAGAACGCGTCTTGAAACCATTTGCCGTTTTCTTCTTCTTTGGTGGCGTGACCGCAGCCATTGCTGTAGCGGCCATGAAGGAAGACGAAGCGGAGAAGCGCGGCTGAAAGATGGAGCGGACGGGGTGTTTCTGGATTTCGTAATTCATTTCCTCAACCCTTCTGCTTGCGCTTGTGGAGGTGAGGGGCAGCTGCCGGTTGCGGTCCCAGCCCATGACGCGCACCAGCTCCGAGATGAGGTTGGCCATGGCCATGGTGAACTCAAACTCCCGCTGCACACGAGCGTGCTCTGATTGGTAGGCTGCTGTGGAGGAGGAGGGGCCAACATCCTGACGCTCAGAGGACGACTCCACCCCCGCCGTGTTCAGCTTGTCCATCAATGAAGTGACGCACAAGTAACGCTTCACCAGAGAGAAAAGCAGCTTGCCTGGAATCTACAACAGACAAACAAATTCTTAAACAAAAAATATGTACAGTGTCAATGACAGAAATAGAAACAGATCTTAGAAATGTAATCTTTGGATATAAATTTCAAATCAGTGTTATTTTAGATTCTATTATAGCTTTTCTATTTTTGTATTTTCCATTTTTTATTTGGTTAATATAAAATGCTATTTTTTGTCATTTTTTTAGTTATCGCTTTTTTAATGTCTATATAGTTTTTATTAATTGTATTAATTTATTTGAATATAAATTTTTGTTATTTTAAATGAAAATGAGAAATGTTTCTTTGGAAACTAGCTGAAATCAAATAATGTCGTCACATTTTCTTATATCTAATATTTTATGAATGATTCAAATATTTATAATATTTAAACAAAAATGCTTCACTGTTTGTTTTTCTAAGAAATAATAATGAAATATGGTGCCAATCTACTTTTTAATTTCCTCTCACAGAGGCCTTTTCTTCTCTTATAATATCAGGACATTTTTTTAATTTCCACAACTATACCACATGTTTTTAACTTATCATTTTTAATTAATTAAGAGAATATAAAAGTATTTTTAAATTAAAGGGTTAGTACACCCAAAAATGAAATTTCTGTCATTAATGACTCACCCTTCTTACAGGTTTGGAATGAAATGAGGGTGAGTAATCAATTATATAATTTTCATTTTTGGGTGAACTATCCCTTAAAAAAAAACAGATGAAAAAAAAAAAAAAAAAAAGAGCTTTGTGTCACTAGCACACAAGCTCAACAATATATGTCTACCATTGATAAAGGTACTCTTAGCAAAACCTTGCAAGTTGCCTACTTAGGCAACACAGGTGCATTTCCAATATGAAGGCTTATAAGACACCTTGTTTTGTCAAATTAAAAATCAGTTGTGCATTGCATATCATGCACTTCATGGAAGTAGTATTTGGTGTGTTGCATGAGCTGCTGCCAATGACAACTGTCACTTATGGGCTTCAATCTGGGTTAGCACACTGCCAGACAACAAGGTACCTGACTAGGTTTTGGAGAGTTACTCAGACTAGAGTGGAGATGAAGATGAGTACCTGTGGAAGATGGATGCCCTCAAAGGAGATGCCGTGCTCCTCAGAGGAGGTGGTCTCTGCAAAAAGCTCCAGCAGAGTGTAGCGGTTGTCAAAGTCCATGTGCTGCTCGATGCCATCCTGCTGGCTGAGGGACAGCAGCACATAGGCACGACTCCCTAAAGACAAACAACATCAGCCTTATCAACACTGACAGATTTTTACAGACCCATTTTATTTCCTGTATTTATTTACATCTACTACACATTTACTTTAATAATACTATTTATTCAAGCATTATCTGGGAATCAAATCCTTGAACACCCATTAAAGTATAGAATATCGCAGCAGTATGGGTGTATTTAAACCATTTGTTTTTTACTCATTTAAAAACAAATAGGCAAAAAAAGCTTGATTTTTCATATATTCATGGGTAAAAAGAAAAACAGATTTACAAATGGCTGGGCTGTTTCTTAAAATGGGTGAATTCAATAAGATTTCCCCACTGTTGCTCACAATAATTAGGCTTGTCTAATACTACATATTAGCATTTCGTCAAAAGGATTGATTGTTTGACTGGTGTTAAGCAACTGGATAAAAGCTATGATGCAAAATATATTAGACCAATAAGATGAAAAACATTCAAATCTCACCCACAGCAAAATGCACTGACCAGGTCAGCAACTTTTGTGCTGATACTTCACTATTCTTAGAAACCACTTTCTGCAAAATCATCCAGCCAAAATGCATTCATCTACTTTCTGCTTTAGTGTGAAACCATCAGTACAGTACAGAATAATGTAGTTATGCTACTTCCTAAAAGTTTTACTACTTAGTTGCAACTGATCATAGTAATTTGGATGTTAAAATACCACCTCCTAAACCAGTTTAACATGCAGCGTCAACTATAAGGAAACTGAAAAGTGCAAACACTGAGGTGCTATCTAAACATTGCTCTGTTTGTCTTAGAGGCCGGTCTGTCCTGCCAAATTCTGCCTCAACCACTACCTTTTCACAACCAATAGCAGACAGAAACCCGTTTCAAAATAATCACAATTCAGTTTACACAGTGGTAGTTATTTTTGGTTTGAATATTTAAATCTCAATACTTTTGAATTTGCTTTGAAATGGTTAACGAGAGGACCTTTTTTCTATGTTGCTTCATTTTATATTGCCAGCAAATTCAAATGCAAAAATACTGAGGGGTTTTTAATATTCTATAAACCTAGATATAATATAACTGTTATAATGTAACATATGCCTTTATATTATGTCTGTATTTATAGAATATTCAAACACCTAAATACTTTAGCTTTTGTATATTTTCAAATACTTTTGAATTAGCTTTGAATGGGTAACAAGGGGGGTTAATATCTATGAATATTAACAGTGTTAATTGATTTCATATTATAAATGAATAAATCTATTATATAGTGATATATGACTAATATGTCATGAATGTAACATCAGTGATCACGTGTTCAGGATTCCTCGGGCGGCTTAACAAGCCACATGCCTGTGGTCTCTGTTACGCTGAAGTAAATGACAAAAATGCCTCAGCATAATCCGAGGAACAAGAGACGAATAAGTACATCCTGTGAAAGAGCATGAATAAGAGTTAAAAGAATGAGGAGGAACAGGAAGCCCCCCTTCGTAAGGAGTCCATTTCCTCTTTCAAAAAAATACAAAAATTGAAAAAAAAAAAAAGCGCAAGCATGAATAATCACAGTAAAAGTTACGTCTGACAACTTTGCCTCAATGAGTTCGATTTATTAACACCACTAGTTTTTTGTTTTCATTTTAGGCATGGCTCTAAAACAGAAGCTTTTTCGAAATAATTGAGCATGACAAAAGAGCTCAATCGAACATATGTTGAAAAATACAGTGTTATCTCATCTAGTCCTGAAGGGTCCTAAAGCATCAGTACAATCTTGAGACACTGCCGACACCCAATGCTGAGAGCGCTATGACACAGCCCTCTCTCTCTGTGCCCTTCACTGATGACTCACATTACCCAATACCTCACAGCCCACTGGCGGGAATCTGGCTTCAGCAAACTCGGCACGCGGTCTAAAGCCAATACAGTGAGTCTTTACTTAAGGTTCACACTAGGCTTTGTGCTCCACTCACTATAATCCATTTGCATATGGCTAGGTGATGCCGTATAATTTTTTTCATATCAGTCATAAACGATAATTATCAGGTATTACAGGCATGATGAAATGGAAATGAAATCGACCAATCACCGCAGATCAGCGTCACGCAAAGGTAGGGGTTTGGAAAAATTCATCGTTGAGTGAAACTTTGAGCAAGTAAGGTAAAAATAAATGTATATTATAAGACAATGAAAGGGTTTTTTGACCTTGCATGCATGTCAACCTTTTGTTGGGGACTCCTATAACCAAAATATGAACCTTTCATAACCCATTATAGGGGCACTTTAAATCACAAAAAATAAAAAATTTAATATGTGTGTATGTATGCATGCATATATATATATATATATATATATATATATATATATATATATATATATATATATATATATATATATATATATATTTGTATGTAAACACTTGTTGTTTAATATTTTATATATAGATCTAATTTATTTTTCCTTAATATATACATGTGTGTGTGTGTATTTATATATACACAATAAATATACACAGTACACACACATAGTATGTAAACAAATTTTTATTTTGAATCGATTAATCGCGATCAATCGTTTTGCAGCCCTAAATATATTCCATTACTCCTTTAATACATTTAATTCATATAATGTCACATTATTAATATAATAAAATTCAATACAAATAACCACATTTCTGCCGCAATACCATGGTACAGTTAGTGTTACTACAGTAAATCCGTGGTAAATGATGTAGACTGTTTGGACGATTTGTAGACTGAAAAGGGCTGCGATGCGATGATAAAACGATTATCGATGCATCTTGTTTTAATACAAATTTTCTTTTTTCTTACTATCTGACTATTAAAACAAAGTATCTGGAATGACCCATAATGAATTTAGCCTACTTTCAAGATCTTTTATTAATAAAACAAATGGACAACAAGGTTACAAAGAACCAACGGGAAATTAAACATGTGCCTGTAGCAGCATACTTGCAGTAAATTAATACAGACTTAAGGATATTCTGTAATATGGTTTCACATATTTGTTGTGTTTCCAAAATATTTTAGTTTGGCTTGACACAACTTGCATATGTGACCCTTGACCACAAAACCAGTCTTAAGTGTCAATTTTTCGAAATTGAGATTTATAAACCACATGAAAGCTGAATACATAAGCTTTCCATTGATGTATGGTTTGTTAGGATCGGACAATATTTGGCGGAGATACAACTATTTGAAAATCTGGAATCTGAGTGTGCAAAAAAAAACAACTAAATATTGAGAAATCGCCTTTAAAGTTGTCCAAATGAATTCTTAGCAATGCATATTACTAATCAAAAATTAAGTTTTGATATATTTATGGTAAGAAATTTACAACATATCTTCATGGAACATGATCTTTACTTAATATCCTAATGATTTTTGGCATAAAAGAAAAATTGATCATTTTGACCCATACAGTGTATTTTTGGCTACTGCTACAAATATACCCCAGCGACTTAAGACTGGTTTTGTGGTCCAGGGTCACATATAGTGTGGCTGTTGTCCAGGGTTTTGTCGCGATGCATCTAAGAATTGAATTTTTCCCCCACCCCTAGCTGTTAATGCTGTTTCGTTCTGTTTTTGGCACATAAACATTATATATCGAACATTTATCGAACTCTTGATATCGTTTTATCGAGGAAAACTATATAACGATAATTATTGTAAATAAATTTACATAATAAATTCCTAGACAAGAAAATGCTGCTTTTTTTGCAAACTTAGTGATATTGTGATTTTTTTTGTGTGCATTATTCACAGCATGGATGGAAATATTGTCTTTGTATGGAATAGAGTTTAGGTCAATATTGAACTAATGCACACTTGCTTTGTTCTTATAGGGTAAACGTACATATTAAGCTCACCAAAATCTACATTGAGACATTTTTAGTGCACAAGATATTGGTTTCAGTACAAAAAGTTGTGTTAAAATAAAATATTAATCTCTCACACAAAAATATTTTATTTTATTTTAAATGACAAAAGCATTTCAATTAAGATATACATCATTAAATTAAAAAAGTCTGGCTGTGCTCAATGGGTACATTTTTGTACCCTTTAAGCACACCCCTGTTCCCAATAAGCTCACGTCATGTTTTATTAAAAATTATTTTTTATTATAAGGAAAATTAAAGAATAATTGTGAAAATATATATTTTTGAAGGTACAATGTCAATCACAAAAAAAATAGAACACTAAAATCAAGCAACAAGGCATTCAGGTCGATCAGTTATATATTCATAATGAAGTGTCATTCAAGCACATATCAACATCTAGACTAGTCCACGTTCAGCTAAGTGACACATTCAGAAATCAAATAAAACATTTAATTCATGGGGATGAATACAGAAACTAGCCTCATTATGAAACCTCTTTTTAAATGGATGTCAGCTTATCTATAGTCTCTTAAGGCTGGAATACACTACATGATTTTTGCCCCGATTTTCCACAGATTTACAATCTGGAGAAGTTGATGCTAGTTGCCAAAGGTCAACAGAATCCATAGAAAATTGATTAACTTAACTTGAAGTGACAATCATCACTTAATATTTAAAGTCTGCTTATGAAGTATTTACATAGACGTTCAATGTGGAAGAGCTTAAAGAGAGCACACTGAGCTTAATTGGAGCAGCAACAATTAATCAATTTCATGTAATATTTATTAAAATGACAGGATTTTGCTAAATAAATAGTCTAAGTCATGTATTAAGTTCATACATATCATCTCACAGAAGGATGTATGATATGGCTTCTTTTACACAGAATAAGGCACGCAATATATTTCATAGTATTCTAAGCAGTGATAAAGGCATTGCATTATAAATATACTTTATTATAATGAAAATGATAGTAATAAGAACTCAGATAAACCATATATTGTCGTGTGTTTATTAGTCACGTTATATCAGTTAAAAAAAGCAGGTAAATCTTCTGTTTATTCAGCTGTAGTGGCCGTATTTGGAGTTTCAGCATGAGAGCGCCATCTGGCCTTTGGACGGAGATTTACTACTGATCACAGAACCGTGCTTCACTGAAAGATACGCATGACAATAGCAGCTTCTGCCTAATCGCGATTTTGATTTCATTTCGATTTATCATGACAATGGGCATAATGCAATAATTATTCAAATAATGCAAATAACAAATTTCAGAGAAAGCTATTCCCAAATATACAGCTATTTAAAATTGTGTCTTCCATATTTTTCATTTTGCTGCATCAATAATTAAGATCAAGGTTTGAATGACATACAAGTATTCAGCGGTATTACCAACAGTTTTCAAGGAAAGTGACTTTAGTTTTACTTTTCATTCAAGGGAAATACCCTAGGAAGTGAGAGTTTTACTTTGAACCACTGGACACAACAGCTCTAACAGAGCACCCGAGGAGTTTCAAAAGACCTGTGATTATTCAGAGGTTGTCAGACAAAATAACCACGAGTTAGATGGAGAAACCAGACTGCAAAAAGCCAGACTCACCCGCATCGTGAGAAGCCAGGGCTCGCAGCATCTTGCCAGCGCTGCGTCTGGTCTGTCGCTCCTTGTTGCAGAGCAGCTCCATGAGCAGGTCGAGAGCGCCGGTCTCCTTGAAGACTCCTACCAGCGAGCCGATACTGGCGTAGGCGCTCAGCACGTGGATGGTGTGCGTGATGCTTATCCCGAAGTCGCTGTTCTTGGCCATCTGCTTCCGGGCGCGGCGCACGAGATTCTTCACGTCGTCTTTCATGTCCAACAGCTCTCCCTCGTCAAAGGTGACATCTGTGGGGAACTGGCCGCTGGGCCGCTCCTCTTCCTCCAGCAGAGGCCTCTGGGAGTCAGCCTTGCGCTTGCCTAGCAGAGTGGGGCAGTTGGCGTAGACGTCTTCTGTGGACATCCACATGAGGATGCTCTCGCTCTTGCTCTCTCCTGAGGTGGAGCCACTGGAGCCTCCGCCGCCCGAACTGCTGCTGCCGCCGCCGCTCGCCTCATTGCTGCAGCCTAAGCTGTTGCTATCATCCACAGCCAGCAGGCTCCAGCGAATCAGGTACTCCGTCTGACCGTCGTGAGTCCTCCTCTGACGGATAAGCTCCTCTGGGTAAGCCTGCAGCTTCGGGCCCAGCTGAACCAGCAGGTTACCGTTGCGGCGCTCACCCACCATGGTAGCTGAGGATACAAAGAGTGATATAATGAGGATGTGTGACCCGTGCTGGCAAAAAGAGTCGGAAGTGCACCGTCTGAATTTTGAGCTACAGGCAAAAGTAGTGAAAAATGTCACTACTGTTTAAGGTTTTCACAAAAATTAGTTCGTTAAGCCCACTTCTAGCAATCCCAATTTTCTCTGCTCACTTCTGGACAAGTAGTAGTAGTAGTATATATTTATTTAATGCCATGTCAGTATCTTAGACTATTTTCATGGCAAAAACCATTTAAAAAAAATACAAAGTACAATAAAAACCAGCAAACAAGTTGTTACACAAGATTCTTTACATCAACATATAATAAAAATTCTACAACTTTTTCTGTTTAAAGTGAGTTCCTAAAAGAGTTTTCTACATACATTATAAGCTGGACAGTCCATTAAAACATGTTTGACAGAAAGGGGAATCTTGCAAAACATGCATTGAGTAGGGTCTTCACCTTTACGCATATAAAAACGCACGAGTCAGTCTTGTGTGACCTATGCGACATCTGGTAAATACCACTCGATCAAATCTAGTTTTAAAAGAGATTAAAAATCTGTTTGAAATTTCCAGATGCATTTCATGTAAACGTTCAAGACGACATCGTCAAAGTAATCCATATGAATTAAGCAATTTAATCCAAGTCTTTTGAGAAGACATGATCGCTTTATATGACAAGCAGATTTAATGCAGGCTTTTATTCATATACAAGCACTTATCAATGTACAGTTGGTAAACAAAAGCTCAACTGTACTTGCTTGACAACCTCATTGGTTCTCAGCATGTTGGAGTTTTTGTTTACCATATTTGATGTTTTTATTTTGTCTTTCTGATCTTTTTGAAGCATTTAAAATTTTTGCACATCAACAAGCATGTTTGAGCTTCAATATAAAAAATAATAATAATAATAATAATTGGGTCCCACTTTATATTAGGTGGCCTTAACTACTATGTACTTACATTTGAATTAATAATTTGGTACAATGCACTTACATACATACATACATGTTTTTACATTGTACTTATATTTAAAAAAAATACCTATATGTAGTTACATCTGTAATTACATTTATAATTACACAGTTGACCCATCCCTTACACCTCAACCCACCCTTAAACCTACCCATACCACCAAACCTGTCCGTAACCTACCCGTATCCCACCTCAATAGCAGCAAAAGTGTTTTGCAATACAGTATGAACACAATAAATACATTGTACTTATTTTTTTTTTATGTAAGTACATAGTAGTTAAGGCCACCTAATATAAAGTGTGACCAAAAATTGCATTTGTGTTTCAAGGGAAACAATGTTGTATGAACCTTTTGAAGAATTTGGGTGAATGGGCTTTCAGTGGGGGAGAAAAACCTCTCAGGTTTCATTAAAAATATCTTCATTTGTGTTTCTAAGACAAACATAAGTCTTACGAGTTTGGAACGATATGAGAATGAGTAAAAGGTTTTGGTGGAACTGACTTTCAACGGAGGCACAGACATTTCTAGGTTTTCTTAAAAAGAATCTTAACTTGTTTTTCGAAGATGAACAAAAAAGTTGGGAACGACGAGGGTGAGTAAACGACAGAATTGTCATTTTTGGGTGAATTATTACATCTGAAAATTTCAAGCAAGATAAGACAAGACTAAGGTGTTAGGATGTTTCTGTAATATGTCCATAATCAAGTGTCACATTGAAGAGATGCTTCACACTAAAATGTAATTTCTGCCATTGACTACTCAAGCCTCGTATCGTCCACCAATCCCGTATCCTGCTATTTTTCCATAAAACACATGCATAGTAGAAGCTTTGAAGAAATGCATGGTGACCAATGCTGCAAGGCACCAAAACTACCAAATTTTCTATACACAAGTCTAGGGTATTAGTCATTTCATCTAACAGTTCATCATGACTCAGTCATGAATGACCCAAGGAGAGTAAAAAAAAAAAAAAAAATGACAGATGCTTTATTTTGGGTCATTTTGTTTGTTTGCTAGCATCACCAGAACATCAATTGTTATTTATCTCTAACAAAGTTTAAACTTTATAAAGAAATCTTACGTACGTACACAGTTTACATGTCACGAAGTCTATTACCTCTCACAGCTGCTGTCATCCGCTAGCGATGCTGCTAAACAGCGGCATGTGGGCCTGATGTCCTCTCGCGTGTTTGACTAGCGCTCAGCGGAGGACTCACTAACCTCAGCCCGCTCTGTGCTCGCGTCTGACGGCGTCTAAACCCGTCCAGCCGCGCTGCTTTTTCTCCTGAGATGCTGTAAAAGAGCTGAGCTGAGCAAGTGCGCATTAGCGCTAACATCAACACTGCGAGCGGGCAACGTGACGCGACGCGTCGAACTGAAACGAGTTATTTAAAAAAAATACAAACAAACTTTATAGAGTGAAAGCCACGCGAGGCAGCGTCGTGCGGCTTCGAGGGCGTTCTAGTTAGTTGCGTCGCGTCGCGCCGCTAGCAGGATACATACGCTGTAACTAGCTGTCAGTGCGGCCTCTGTGTCAAAAAGACATAAAAAGCCGCGAGGGAGCCGCAGAGCTCCGCTTGGACTCACCTCCGGTGTTGCAGGGCCTCCCCTCCTTCTCGACTTTCCCCCGGGGTGGATGGAGTTTTCTTCTCCGTGGTAGCGTATCGTTGCCCAGCCTGAAGTCGTTTTGCTGCCTGTTGTACAGTTAAGTGTAGTCCACTCCTGCTTCCTGTGGAACAGGTATGAGTTCAGCTCGCCTGTGCGCCAATGTCTGGGTGCAGCGACACATTATTGCCATCTGCAGGCGTGGAGGAACAACAACAGCCCTAATACTTTTTATTATTTATGCTTTATTGTCAACAAATATAGCATGTGCAAAAAAGCTGCGCACCAAACGAAATGCAAAGTTCAAGGTCCTTTGAACAAAAATGTATTCCTGAAGAGTAAATCAAAAATAAAGTGCACGTGCACAAACAAAAAAAGATTACTTATTGCATTTTCAATTAATTGTTCAACTGATTCAGTTAATCATCTGATGTCTCATCTGTTTTGTGCCTTGATTTCCTAAATTGTTGTAATATTTAGCACTGAAGATAGTCCAGCCAGGACTGAAACGTTTGCTTGTGTGTGTGTGTTTTTTTGTTTGTTTGTGCACTTTTTTGTTCAAAGGACCTTGAACTTTGCATTTCGTTTGGTGTGCAGATTTTTTTGCCTTTGCTTTTTGTATTTTTCTCTATTGATTGAATCTACTCACCCAATTATAAACATATTATTTTTGTTTTACTTACTTAGTGCAGAATTTGTTCGTATATTTTTTTAACAAATAGCATGTACAATGCCATCTCCCACTGTATAACAAAGAACATTTCACATGCATCAGAAAGAAGGAACAAGAAAAAAGAGGGGGGAAAGGAGAGAGGGCACAGAAGCATCTGTTTACAGACAAATATATATAATACATATTTTACACTTTATATATTTTACACTACAGAAAATGTACTTTGCAGGTAAGCACCATTAAATGTGTTTTTGTTTTTATGTGAAAATGTTAAAGGAGGAGCATATAATTGCTTTTAATTGATTTACTATTTTTAGATTTTGACATGACATCTATATAGAGTTTATTCTCTTTTTCAAGCACTATAAACTTTGTAAACTTGCATTTTTGAATGTGAAATTTACATAAAAATAAAATAAAATGTATAATAAAACCAACATCCGTTAAAGAGCGATCCCTCATACAATAACCCAAAATCACATGTTTATAAGATAAGGAAAATGTTTTAAAAATATTATTAACAGCGAAAACCTCCACATCATTCAAAAAATGCGAAAATGAAAATAAATGCGAAAATGTTTCATTCACAAAAAGAGCATTTTAAATCAATATCAATTAAAATTTTTGCAGAAATTTTGTAAGATAAATTCTATTAATTAATTTATATGAGATTGCCTTAACCTTATTTGTATAGGAATTTTTGAGGTAATTACCGAACTTGAGTCCAATTTTACATTATTAAAGACATTATTCCAGTAGAAAATAACAGAAAGCGTAGAAATATTCTCTTTCAAAAACAAGGATCTAATTTTATAGTTGTTAGGAGTAGTAGCCCTTGCAAGCTAGTGTTCCTTATTATATGTTTGTGAATATATAGCCTATATGTATATCTTATAGCCTGCTTCTGCATGTGCATATATATACATGCATATATAGCTGATAAATAATGTCACAAAAAAATCTTAATTCTCCAAAACTGTACCGGTTTTAATGGAATTCACCTTTAATATTGCATCTACATACATTTATAGTTTGTATTCTACTTTTTAAACACTGGATGGCAGTGTTGCAATTGAGAGTCTGAATAAAGTTTGCAAAAACAACACCTAACCTGGGGCCTGTACCATGAAGCTGGATTAGCTGGCTAGCAAGGTAAATTTCAGTTTTGTTTGCTCCAATCCTGGGTTTTAGGAACCATGAAAGTGGCTTGGTTTTAGCTGCGTTCATTGCCACAGTAACTTACACTCCACAGGTAACCTGCTCTGGGGCGGTTTATGTTCTGAGTTAGAGATCTTAAACTGAAATTGAACCAATCAGATGTGAGCAAAGTGACACATGTCTGACACAAAAAAGTCACTCCACCAGTTTCTCTTGCTCCAAATTAAATGTCACTAGTACTAAAAGAAAATGGTCTGGCTTTAATGATAATTACTCAGAGTTATTTTATAGGACTTATATAATTAAATGACTTATATTATTATGAATCCATTACACACAAGCAATTTTAGTTTAACAGTTATTATAAATCATTTATTTTAAATGAATGTTAATATATATATATATATATATATATATATATATATATATATATATATATAGGCTACAGATCATATATAATATAAATAAGCTGTATAATCAATAGATAACGCTTTAAAAATAACTATGTGACCTTACATGTTCGAGTCTCTATCGCTGTATATTTCCAACTATATAAACTAATTTAACAAGTTTCACTTGTGACTGCACTGATAAAGCAATATAATTCTTTTATTTGTCCTCTTTCATGAACAAGTACTTTTTTCATTGTAAATGCATTTAAATTCATCATATTCTTCAATATTTTAACCTTTAGCAAAACCCATTTACCTTTAACCAAGGCTCGTGATTGCCAGTGCAAAATAATCATCTTGATATACTCATATTTTCATGCTTTCTTGTCTCTTGCTTAAAAAAAAAAAAAAAAAAAGTATTAATAAATAGGAATCAGATTTGCTTGTAAGAAAATGGGTAATCAGAATCAGACATGCAAAATCAAGATAACTGCATCCCTAAATTTAAGAATGTTTGAAATGAAGAATTAAAATGTAAATATTAGTATTGCAATTTTACAATGTGATAAAGATTAGCTTAAATATTGCAGCTACCTTTGAAGTTCTTTAATTTAAATAGCTATAGGTAGCTGACTTAATGTTTTTTGTGCAATATACTCTTATTTATAGGCTATTGCAGCCTATGTATTATGTGTTTTATGTCGTAAAGCTATGCAGTTTCTGTGTGAATGATCAGTGGTGGAATTGGCTGGCACCAGCTAAAATCTTGCCTATAGGGCACCAAATTGGTCTCTGCACACGAATCTTAAAACAATAATTAACATGCAAGTTTTTGACATTAAGATTTAATGTTCAAACAATATTGATGTAGACAGCATTAAAAAATGTCACTGTAATTTGTCTTTTTAGATTGTGGCTCACAGCTGGATAAAACAAAGAACAGGACTAATTTTGGAAGGAAGGTAAATATTTAGCCTATCTTCATATCTCCTCCATCTATATTTCATATATTATGGTGGCCGAGAGAGCTCAACGCGCTGCAACTTCAGAAAACACATGCAAATAGAAAAAGCACCAGCAAATCAAGAAAACATCTTCTTCAGTTTGACAGCAGGTGGTGCAAATGCTCACAACACAACCAAATAAAGAATTTTATTTGCAGCGCGTTTCTTTGTTTGGTTGTGTTTTGAGCATTTGCAGCGCGTGTTGTCAAATTGATGAAGTTGTTTTCTTAATTTGCAGGTGTTTTTTCTATTGCCTAATATTAAGATTTTATTTGATTAATTTGTTTGTCTATGCACATGTTGTCATAATTTGATCTCAATGTGTGATGGAATTTGTTTAATTTATAAACCAAAGTTCTGGTCCTGGCTTCTGATTGGTCCTCAACACACATATAACAGCGGGAAACTCAGCAGTTCGCCATTTCACTGTGCAACCCCCACAGATATTTCCCCCTAATAAAATAGTTTATAGCTTAATTATAATGTGTATTATGTGGCAAGACTTTAATAAAAGCAATAAGATATTGCTGTTTCGTGAATATAGTTATTACATAATATAAATCATAACATAAATGATATGCGCTGTTGTTGTATTGTTACCTAGTATAAATATGAATCAAGCACAAGCAATAAATAAATATATAAATTATGAAAACAAACGGCCTGTCCTGTGCGATCTTTAGGACCCAGGGGAGCTCGAGCGCATCCGTATAAAGACCGCAGATGAGGAGAGAGCAAGTGCATTATAGTGCTTGGACATCAACAGACTCGACGCGTCTTTTCGCTTTATATAACTAGTCTTACCGCAGTCGTATTAAAACGGCTGGCAAAATGCAGTATAATCGACATCGTGTCCGCATGAAAGGTTTTTGCTGGTGAATTTCTCCTCCACTCTTGATAGATGACTTCTCGAAACGGGGACAAAAACTGGTCACTTGCACTTTTTATTCATTGCTCTGCTTCAAAATTAAAATTATAAACGGATATATGCAGTCATTGAGATTATTCGTTGTTCAGATGAACATTTACTGACTGCTATACCATCTCACCTTGGAAGGTAAGTTACCAGTCTGATCACGAACTTGTACAGCAAATGAATGATTGCACCAAGATGACATCAGTGCATCACAGCCTTTCTGAAGCCTGGCAACAGAAACCTTTCTCGTGGTCTTTCTCTTCATCTCATTCTTGCACTGGTGCATTTTACGCATAGGACCATAACGCGGAGCTCACTTGATGCGCAGGTTGATTGAATGATGACTGTAATGGTGAAGGATCATACTCATTAAATAATTAATCTTGCATTGATGTGGTTCTTCTGTGACATATTTACAAGGTTCTGTGCCTCAGCCAGATTTGACTCCATGAACAGCTGTAGGACGCAGGGCTGTTTTTGTTTGCTTTGTTTTTTCAGAATTGACTCGCAGTGCAAAACCCTTCGGATTCATGTTTTGGTTTGTGAAAATGATATATTTTAGTTTTGAAATGAGTTTTAATTGTGTGTTTGAGAGAAAATAAGAGTTCAAATTACATAAAACTGGTCTGGAAACAGAAATCACATAATAAAAAAAATCAAATTGTTTCATTACAGAAAAACTTGCTTTGAAAAATTAAGGAGTGGGGTTGATGCTGGTGTACTGAATAATAACGGCCTATTGCCATGTGCTGTTATTTAACGGCATACAGTGAAAGTTGTTATACATGTTCCCTGAACAATTAATTAATTGTACTGCAATTTGGCAAGCAAGTTGCATACATTTGTTCTTTGCTTTACTTGTCACCACGCAATGCACAGACTAAATGCCGGTCTGGATCGGCGCACAGGGTGGAGCGGAGCCACAGAGCTTTCCTTCCCTTCCGCTCAAAGCCTTAGTGATGATTGGGCTTGAGATCCATTTCCGGTTTTTCATTTCCCAGGTGAAAACGTTAGGGCTGATTTTGAATCGACTCTGATACCTGGTTCTAGAATCAACAGAGTTGATTCAATTTCTGATTTTGTATTCTTTTAAATTTTATATATATATATATATATATATATATATATATATATATATATATATATATATATATATATACTGTATATATAGTGGTGCTGTCAAACGATTAATCGCGATTAATCACGTCCAAAATAAAAGTTTTTGTTTGCATAATATATGTGTGTGTGTTTTGTGTATATTTATTATGTGTATATATATATATATATATATATATATATATATATATATATATATAAATACACACACATACAGTATATATTTTGAAAATATTTACATGTATTTATTTATATTTATATTCATATAATTTATATTATAAATAAATACATTTAATATATAAAATAACATATTCCTCTGAAACGTATACATGCATGTGGTGTGTGTTTATATATACATAATAAATATACACAGTACACATACATATATTATGTAAACAAAACTTTTATTTAGGATGTGATTAATCGCGATTAATCATTTGACAGTACTTTTTTTTTTTTTTAAAGACTGAAGGAATTTTTTTTGCCACCCAACACCTCGGAATCAAGAAATCAATTGTCAGACGTCTGTTTAGTTACTGAGAGAAAAATCCGAAGCTTGACTTTCAAAAAGTTGTCATTTTATTATGTGTTGATTTGAGATTACCCACATCAGCCGATAGTCATTCCACCTCATTTTCTGTTTTTATTTATTTATTCAATTCTATTTTATGAATTTTGAGTAAAAGAGTGGTCATTTAAATTGGACAGTTTTGTGTAGGTGCACAGTAAAAAAATTAAAGCTGCTTCAACTAATTATTATTTAGTACCTAGTTCCACAGAAATGTTACTTTCAGTCAATTTCTCTCCTCAAAGTATTATCTGAATTGTTATTTTTAGTTGCCTCAACCTTTTAGTCCATTCAGCTAAAATGTTTTAATTGGTCAAACATTTAGAAACTACAGCAAGTTATGTCAATTAAAATTTAACCATTTACTCTATGTGTTCTATATGTTACCTCAAATAAGATTTATTATTTGGGCATTATAAGAAATTGCTGTGGAACTAGTTATTACATTTTGTATATTTTTATAGTTTAACAAGATTATTAAAAATGATTAACTGGTGTCTTTCAATCACTAAAAACACACACATTGCAACACATAATAGCAATCTATTTAATAACAATCTGCATTTATAATGTATTTTAAACATGAAGAAAAAAAAGTCACCTACACGTAGAGGCTAGTGATAACAGACTAACATGGTCTGTTTGGATTTTGCATTTAATACAGTCGTTGTAAACAAAAGGAGGTTTTTCTATGCATTTATAAAGCAAGGTGGCTGTTATTGTATAGGCTACATAATACAATTAAGTAAAACAAATGAACTGAAAAGAAACATTTACAGTAGTAACGGAGTAACGTTTACTCCGAAACATAAATCCATTGACAAAGCTGTCAGTAGAATTTGAATCTTACAAGTGTGGAGATAAACACCTCAGTTAATTAGGCCTAACCCAGGGCCGATAATCTGAAAACAACTAAATATCATTGAATTAAATGACCTGGCTGATATATAGGTCCAATGCTAGTGTTTAATGTTATATTCATAGAGTGTTTAATGTAGTATTGATATTTTTCACACCAGCCCTGTTAAACTGATATATGTTTGCTTGGAGGCTATCCAGCGCTCTTTAGGGTGTCTAATCCTTTTCACAGATGCCTTTACCCTTAAAGGGCTGATTTAAATTGTGATATGTGATTCACTCATATTCAGACATCAGATTTGTTAAAGCTGTGATGAATCTGCCTGTGATTTTGAAGGAAACACTAAAAACTGATGGTCAATGTGCTGCGTTCACGTACAGTAGAGCTCTGGCACTGAAGCATCTAATTGCTTACAGGACGCTGCTGATGGTGTGATGGATTTTCTGTGCTCATGGCAGTAGACTCTAAATCAGATTATAGGATGCTGTGCACCCATTAGGTGCCCCCTGCAGCATCGGGCACAGCTTCTATTCGGCACACTGCTGAACTTAGCAGAAAAGAAAGTTTGTGTATACCTGACCGTAGGGTTTTGGATAATGCGGTGGTGCAGAGTCTGAGATCAATGGCTTAGACATGCATTAAATAAGAGCAACCAACAGTCGCATGGTTGGGAAACAACAATTCAAGAGTCTTTTGAGAGTTTGGAGGAAAAAACAAATGAAGTTGGTATTGAAGATGATTTTCTGGCAGCTTGAGAACAGCAGACATTTGTCCATCATTATAGTTGTCCTCTTTACTTAGAAATTACTCAAATTAAATCTGTGTTCATCTGAAAAAAAAAAAATTGATTGTAAACAGAGTAAATTCAATAAAATTGAATTCCGATTTATTACAGTTTCTTCTATTAATCTGAATCTCAGAAAAAACAACAACAATATTTTGCATAAAGAAAATTAAGCCTGAACATTATAAATGCATTAATCTCATTAAATGTTTCACAACAGCTAGGCACATTTGAACCCAAAATTTTCATTTCTGTCATGCATGTGGACTTTTTAATTTTCATTCCTTAAATTGTCAATGGTGTTTCTCAATAGTTGAAATTTAATAAAACCTCTTTTTAGAGCAATACATTACATGTATACTGGCGTTTCAGGAAAAAAAAAAAAAAATCATAACAACAATAATAATAATCATCTATTGTTATAATTGTTGTTTTAATTCTATTCATCTAAAATGATGACGGAAATATAATACTGTTGAAAGTTACAA
This sequence comes from Onychostoma macrolepis, assembly GCF_012432095.1. NCBI lineage: Eukaryota > Metazoa > Chordata > Actinopteri > Cypriniformes > Cyprinidae > Onychostoma > Onychostoma macrolepis. The sequence goes on along the minus strand of NC_081167.1, from coordinate 6,211,296 downwards.
ATGTATAGTAAAATTAAAATGTATTATTAATTAATATTAACATAATATTATATATTATAATAATGCTTTTACTACAATTTACAATATTTATGCAATAAATTCTTCACTTTTTGTTACTTCAAAAAGATATTTCAGTCTTATTTAGCCCATAAAAAGTAGTTTTGGTAGTATAAATTAATATATTCAGTGATATTAAATAATATTTTTGACTTGAATACATGCAGTTAATTTAGATGTTACTGGGGGGTTTTTTCAGTGTAAAAACTTAAACCGCAGCCATTGATTTGTTAATCATCCCAAACTATGTGTCAATTATCGTGCCACCCCAGATATTTATTTATTTAAATTTTATATCGGATGTAATTAATTATTAGCTTTTCATCAACTCATGAAACCCATGCAGTTCCCTCAAGAACCCCGTTTGGTAAATCCTGGTGTAAATGTATATACATATGACAGTAATGAGATTAATGCAAATTTTTTTTAAGGTGCAGAATTTTTATGGTACTGAAAATAGGGGATACACAAAAATGCAAAATGAATTGTCCTGTATGAATACACTCTTGAGCAAAATATAATTTTCAATTTTCTTTCACTTGATTTTTGGGTAAAATATGACAAGCTCTTGACAGGTTCTGTGATATACAACCATTCACCAACATATTTCTTCCACTACTTTCATTATTCTGTGTGACATCAAATTCTCCCATCACAGTTTTATAACCAGACGGATGTGGTTTTTGCAGGAAAGAGGGGAGTGATACTTGAACCTCATGCCTCCACAAAGCCATTCATGAGGCAAGGCTTCCTCCACACCAACAGACCAGCATGGAGAAAGACCGTCTTACTCAAGGGAAGACCCCATTAGCGGGGAGTGCAGACTTGGGACATGAATGTTGCAAACGTAATGGTCTGATCAATACCCACAACCTGATGGTGGAGACGAAGGAAGGACTGGTGTCGGTCTATTCTGCCCCACAGTACCAGGGCCATGTGGTGTCCAAGGACATAAATGGGACACCGGATGGTCGAGGACCCCCACAGTTGCTCAACCCCAGCGCCCTGCCCCAGGCTATAGACCCTTACTACAGACCCAACCTGCTTCTGTACCCCGAGAGCGTGTTGAGAGCATGGGGAGAGGGGGGGGACTGCTGCGAGACCACCTTCATTGAGGAGATGACCCCCGCCTCGTCCGGCTCCGCTGTCGCTAAAGACGGGATTCTGTTCACTGACAGCAAGCTGCTGGATCTCTCTATGGAAGACGCCAAGATCCATACGCTCTCCTATGATGTAGATGACGATGATGATGAATTTCAAGAACTCGAGGTGAGAGATTGCATATTAATACACTTTTAAGTATAGTTCATCCAAATGCACAAAAGGGCACATAAGAAGTTTCTGTGCATGTAGTTAAAGTCAGTGGTAGGGCTGCATGATTTGGTGGGGGAGAGTAATCGTGATTTTTCTGATAAAATTTTGATTGTAATTTAAAATTATAAATAAAAAAATAAAAAATCTGCATTTGTGGTTATATCAATGTGATTGTAATGGTTATTAATTATTGCTTTTTATTATGATTATTTTTCTTACTAAATAAAAATATTAAACAAAATAAAAATATTACTATGGTAAAATAAAAATAAAAATCAAGTATTTAATAAAAATAATAGTAATTATTTTATTTTATGTGCAAAAATATTTAACAAAATAAGAAATATTACTATTAAAAGATTTTATTGTAAAATAAAAAACACGTATTTAAGAAAAATACAAATGAAATAGTTATTTTATTTTAAGTACATATAAAAATATTGAAAAACTATTGTAAACATTTCATTGTAAAATTAAAAATCAAGAATTTAAGAAAAATATAATTTAATTTTAAATACAAATAAAATATGAAATAAGAAATTACTATTGTAATATTTCACTGTAAAATAAAAATCAAGTATTTAATATAATAATTATTTTAAATACAAATAAAAATATAAAACAAAATAAGATATATTACTATTGTGATATTATGATTGTAATATTTCACTGTCAAACAAAACAAAAAGAAAAATAATAATATTTTACACGAATAATACTAATTAGTCTTAATTTATTTGTTTTAAATTTAGTTTGTCTTAATTTATTCACTTTCAGACATTAAAACAAGCTTTAATTTTGACTTCTCTTTTATTTACAACATCGAGTTTATAAGCACTTCTCATTGCCAGTTCAGGAAGATGGTTGTGTTTCAGATGCATGCTAAAATAACTCAAACTCAGAGCAGATACAGAAATAAGTTAGTGTGTTGCAGCATTTACTATGAACTGATAAATTTCGCAAGGCAGATAATGAGAAGTTAAAAAAAATAAATAAATAAATTGTTGGTGAGAGGGATTGATGCACTGGCTTTGAAGTTTGCACGACCTCACAAACCTGTGAGGGGACCAATGTACATTACTGGAAGTGCTGTGATCACGTAATCATATATGCCACTTTTTTTACACTCTAATACATAGACCAGGCTTTACAATGCTGCCCATGCAGGCAGCTCACTAGGTTTTGGAACAGAGCCAGCTGGATTTTCAGTCTTTTCAAATAATTTATGCACCACACAAATGTTTTGTTTAGAGGTAATTCTTACCAATGTAAACCATACTGTTATCCAGTGCTATAAGGAAGGTGTGAGCTCCGTTTTTGCCCCTACTTTAACAGCACCCTGTCATATGGTGCTGCTGATCTGAGCGAGCACGTGTCTGGAGCTCTTGCCAGATGACTGGGAGAGAGAGTGGGTGATCAGAAGGCTGTAGAGAGTGTAAAGAGAGCTGGTCTGGAGAGCCAGTTTCCTGCTGCTGCCCGCCTGTTTGCACCACCTGTTCTGAGGCCGATGTACAGCTTCACACAGTCCTGCGCGAGTGGCCAATGAAGAACACAGCGAAACTGCAGATGTGCTGCAGCCTGTGTTGCATCGAGTTCACTTTGATTTAAAATACATGACCCCCAAAAAGCCTTATCTGATTATACAGTCAGAAGCTTATAAATTAAAATTTGGTTATATATATATGTGTGTGTGTGTGTGTGTGTGTGTATGTAACATCTTCCTGTAGCTTCTTTATTTCATTTAACAACAACATATAGTGACTACATCCTCCAAGATCAAATAAATAAGTACAGACCAAATATACCATAAAAGTATCATATACTGTTGGGGATGCACAGTATATTGATACAATATTGGTTATTGGTCATCCATTTTCATACTGTTTTTTTCATTTTAATATTGTGAAGCAAAATTGACTTGTTTTGAAGCATTGTAGTTTTTTGTGTTTTATCTTTATGCAGAACTACATAAACTACATAATTTTTTATTTATTATTTTTACATTTTTTAAATATTTTAATATTAATAAAGGCCATTTATCAGTTATTCACCATAGCATGAAAATAATTATCTTTTAATCTGTATGTGTCAGAATTTTATTTTGAATTATAATTTTAACTGGCATTGTATGGAAAAGAGCTGTTTGAAGATTCTTTTAAAACAATCTTTATAAAAACAGGTTTGTATGAAAGCTTGTTTCCACCACGGGATGGATGGATGGATAAATAAACTCAGAATTGCGAGATGTAAAGATGTTTATAACTCGCAATAAACATTAACTTACATATAAACATGCAATTGAAGAAAAAAGGGTCAGAATTGTGAGATAGATTGTAATAACCTGTATTTTTTTTAATTCTGTGGTGATAAAACCAAACAAACAGAATTTCAAGGAGTAAAATCAAAAAGGTCAGAGTTGTGAAAAATAAACTCTGAATTGCGCAAAGAAAGTTAGAATTGTCTTCAAAAAGGGCAGAATCGACAAACTCAGAATTCTGAGAAAAATTACCTTATTTACCTTTTTACAGTTGCCTTATTTATTTTTTCATACTGTCACAAACAAGCTTCCATAGGTTTAGAAAAACATGCTGGGGAAAAAAATCATTTTATGTGTCAACTTTAAAGTGGTTATGATTGTACCATGGCCTATAACTTCTCATTTTAATGGAAAATTTTACTCACAGCAGATTCTTTTGTAATTCTCATGGAATATAAATTTTAGGAAAATTGTCACTGCATGTGATTGCTTGCAGCATGTTGTGATAGTTCAATTACAGCTGAATACACTGCATAATCCTCTGCAGGCACTCTCATTTCTCTTTTGGGTATTCCATAATACAACATTAACGGCTAATCAAAAATGTAATTTATGGAGAGATTAATCAGTCTATTAAACGTGGGGAATGAAAATCTGATTGAACTGGTCTGAAAAAACATCACATCATACAGCACGGGACAGCATGTGCAGCCGCTCCGATGACTCATGTAACACTTTCCCTTATTGCTTTCACAAGTGCTTCATTTTTTTAGTGAGAAGTGAATTTACATCTGCTGCTTTCTTACCTGCAGAGAGAACTCTATCATGCCTTTTTTCATAATCACAGCCTTTAGAAGCTCTGGCCTTTTTGAAGTTCATTCTGGAATCAAATTAATGGAACACTTGACATTCCTATTATGCAGACACACACTTCTCAGTCTGTTGCACCGTTACATCCTCACACACACGTTGCATCATATGACACGCTGTTTGGAAAACGATGTGCCAGGTTTTCAGAGCAACTTGCCACTTCACAACAGAAGCCAATCTGAGCAAATGAGATCTTGCAAGATGTGAGCTGAGCTTTTGTGGATGAGGTCACTCTGGAACTTGGCAATCAGACTGTTCAATCTACATTCATCGCATTTGCATGATTAGAAATATGGTGTACCCAGATGATACAATCAAAAGAATATTAAAATCCATTTGTCATTTAATTTCTACAAGCTGCCTCGAATTAAGGACTACAGTTGAAATATAACTTTTAGCTAATACAGTTATTATATTGCCTGTGTATTGTCCTTGTACGTATAAGTGAATATTGGAATAAATACACTGCTGGTGATTCACAGGGGTTTAGGAAACAGGTCTTGTGTTTCAAACATTTTTTGTGTTAGAATGAATCAGAGGAATCTTACAAAAACATTCCCAGGTAACTTTTCACGCCAAAATTAAATGGCTTTATTATATTGTATTTTATATGAACTTTTGCCTTTTTCCTCTCATTACTGTAATAGAACATTTTAAATGATCTGCGCAGGCGCGAAGGCTGAGGATCCAAATGCAGCTCTTTATTGAAGGGTAATCCAGAAACAGGCATAAGGTCATGCATAGGGCAGTCGATCCAAACTAATACAAACAAACCAACAACCACGACAAAGGAACCAGAATCCGAGGGCTAAGAAAAGCAGTGACATTAAATGGATAGTTCACCCAAAAATGAAAATTCTGTCATCGTTTACTCACCCTCAAGTAGTTCCAAACCTGTATGACTGTCTTTGTTCTGCCGAAGTTTGTAACCAGGCTATTTTGGGGCACCATTGACTTCCATAGTAGGAAAAAAATACTATGGAAGTCAATGGTGCCCCAGAATTGCTCCGTTTTGCACATTCATCAGAATATCTTCCAGAATATCTTCATTTTTGGGTGAACTATCCCTTTAACAAGACTAAACAATGAATGAGAGGAAAACCAGGCTTTAAATAGGGTGAGACTGATGAGGTACACTCTCAGAAATAAAGGTACAAAAGCGGTCACTGGGGCAGTACCTTTTCAAAAGGTACATGTTTGTACCTAAACGGTCGATTCTGGTACCTTAAAGGTACATATTAGTACTTAAAGTGTACATATTTGAACCTAATAGGTACAAAAGTGTACCTTTTGAAAAGGTACCGCCCCAGTGACAGCTTTTGTACCTTTATTTCTGCGAATGTAACAAGACACAGGTGAATGCAATCAATGATCAAGAGTCCAGGCAAAGGATTATGGGGAATGTAGTTTTGAGGGAGTGAAAACAGTGTGAGGTGGAGTGCCCTCTGGAGGAGCTCATGGGCACTCCAGCCGGTGATCGTAACAGTTTTCAAATAAAAAAAAAAAAAACAGTTTTGCGAAGAAAAAAATTGGTTGCATAGAATGACAGCTTCAGAAAGCTTCCATCCAGTTGTTGTGCCACACAACGTTTGACTCTCCATAAATTTGGAAGACTTCTTGGGCAATCGTGACATCGTGTACAGTAAAATAATCCATATTTATGACTCAAAACAAAAACAAAAAAATCCCTTTTTTTTACTACTTCCTTGCAAATGCTTTATTTAATATGACTGTATCAACTTGACATTACTTTAAACAAAAGCCTTTTTTAATTGACAGGTCACATTGGAAATTTCTTATTAAGACATCACTGTAAAAAATGTTTGTCATTTTTACAGAAAAATACAGTAAAAATGTTACATTAAAAACCTGTTAATTGGTTCAATGTAAGTCGCATATACAGTGAGAATTGTAATGTTATTGTAAGAATTAATTTACTGTAACATACATTACAGTGAAATACAGTAAAGGACATTCTGAGAATGTCCTGCATCACATTGAAATAAATTTCATTATTTTTACTAGCAGTAGGGTGTTTTGTTATATCGTTACATTTTCTCTTATTTTGTTTGTTTATAGTTTATGTTAATGTTTATTGCATTTTTAGTGTCGTGTGTAACCCTGATGATTGTCACATTGGTGAATTTCTGGCAACCACAGCCACATTCATTTTAAAATTTTAATGGCAAGCTATTTTTAGGGTTAGTTGACCCAAAAAGGAAAATTCTGTCATTATTCACTCACCCTCATGTTGTTTCAAAGCTTTCTGACCCTCCATAGACAGCAACTACCACGTTCAAGGCCCAGAAAAGTACTAAGGACATCGTTAAAATAGTCCATGTGACATCAGTGGTTCAACTTTAATTTTATGAAGCTACAAGAATACTTTTTGTACGCAAAAGAAAACAAAAATCTCTCTCCAGCCATCTTCTTTCAGACTGTGTGTGAGAGCGAACTGTCGTCCGGGTGCTGCAGGTCACTGTGCCCTCGATGTGTTAACATATGCAGAGGGCATTTTGCTGCAAATTGGTGACAAGAGAGCCAGGTTGTGCAAGCTGTTTATGTCCTTGTGCGGAGGTGAAAAAAAGCAACATTCATCTGCATACCGTTAACACGTGCAAGCTGTTATTACATACACAAGAACATGTTAGTTGATGATAAAAACCTTATTAAAAGTAGAGAAAAGTGATTTTTCTTTAAGAACGACATTCATAAATGCTGCATGAATTGTGGCTTCAGTCTGTAATACAGGCCTCTGTGAAAAGTTTCATCAATATTCATTTACAAAGATTTTATTTCGGTATCATAGCTATTATTAAATATTACAACATTCGGAATGATTGACATGATTGAAACTCAGTAAGAGTTGAAATTGTGCTTTTTCTATTGTCAAAAAAATTCCCATATAAGCTACAAATGTACTGCAACACAAGTCAACACAATTCTGCGTTCACATTTTTACTTACATAAAGTGGAATATTTCAAGGATATTCTTCAAGAAAATAAGACTTTTCCCACAGTGAATTGATTGGATCATAAAATTCTATTAAACATATTACTTTTGGGGATATAAGACAAGTTGGAGGTTATCTACAATGATTTTTAAAATAATTCTTTTTAGGAATTCAAATTCTTCTTAGGTTTTGTCTTTAGAACAATCTTTAAAAAAATATGTTTTTAAGAATACTGACTATTCTTGATTCCTTAGTAAGAAAATATGAAGAAGATGGTAGTTAAGAAGAATTGTACTCTATTAAATTAAAATTAAAATGAACTTTATTCTAGTATTTTTTGGAACAGCATACCTTTGAACAGTGTACAAAAAGACCAGGTACATTAAGCAAGAAGTAAAATCGATTTTAACCCTATAAAAGCACTCCAAATGCAAAATGTGTTACTATGTTCATTTTGACCCCTTATGCCATGGTCTGTCTGAATACTCGATTCTGATTGGCTGGCAGGTGTTGATTAAATTTGTTTAACCGCACAGGTAGTTCCAGGTCAGTTTAATCACGTTCTATATTAATGTGCTTCCTATAAACATTGGTAACCGTAGTAACATACAGTTACAAGTTGAATAGTAATACAGACGAAAATAATCGTCATTTTTATCGTTCCGGTCAAATATTGCAGTGCAAATATTATTACCATCTTTAATATGTGAATGCTGGCAAATGACCATGGCATAAACGCTGCGCGTCGGGTGGTTCTTCGCCTCCACGTCGTGCATTCAAATCGTTTAATGCACAGCTAGCCGTTGATTATCCCTTACATGTAAGAATGACTGTCTCAGGCCTCCTACAAGCTTGTTGCCATTATTACTCCACTTTTTTGGTCTTCCTTTTCCCTGAAAAGATGCAGAGAGATGTGAAATGGAGAGAGTTAGATGAAAAGCCGCTCTGTCATCTGATTCATTCAGTGTTTTGTGTGTTTTCTGCAGAGCGAGTACTCAAGTGATTCAGAGAGTGAAGACAATTTCCTCCTGATGCCTCCGAGGGACCACCTGGGCCTCAGTGTTTTCTCCATGCTCTGCTGTTTCTGGCCCCTGGGCATCGCAGCTTTCTACCTGTCTCACGAGGTGAGAAGATCTCCATCACAACCTCATATGCCAACGTAAATGCCAGTGTTCAAGAAGTAGTTACAGTTATTAATACTAATAAAATGAAGACTAACTATACACTCTTTAAATAAAGGTTCTAAAAGCAGGTTTTCACAGTGATGCCATAGAAGAGCCATTTCTGTTTCCCCAAAGAACCTTTCAGTGAACAGTTCTTAAAAGAACCGTTTTTTAGTTTGAAGAACATTGTAAAAATCGAAAGAACCCTTTTCCACTATCCACCTTATTCTTCACGTAAAAATGGGCACAGCTATTTGTAAATTTTATGGGTCTTGCTTCCGGTCTCATTTGGCTGTAAAAAAAAAATGCTCCTTTTGCTGCTTGATATTCCAAATTGGTGTGTCTTACCATATTATTTTAGTGTATTATTTTAATTATGAACACACTGGTTTGTAATGCAAACAGTTTTACCGTTTACTGCACATTGTTATTCTTCTCGTTATTTCCCTATAACGGCTAATCAAGCGGAAGTCTTGCACATAGGCTTACTTCCGCGTTTAGGAATAAGGTGGATAAAGACTCTTTTGTGGAATGGAATATTCTGTGGATGTCTTATTTTTTAAGAGTGTAGACTGTTTACAGTTGCCTAGCAACATATCAGAACTGATGCATGGTCACAGGTGTGCATACAGTATAGTGGCTACTTTACAACATCATTTGTCTGAACAATCTGTTTTATAATAAAGCAATAAGCCAGAAGAGTTGTTATAGAGTTGTTTTACAAAGGGCATTAAATAATTATTTTTTGGTGCAACATTTTTGGAGAAATTGTTAGACAGGTAGGATTGCTTTTTTTGTACATTCCTGTGAGAATACAGCTCACTCATTTTTTTATTTAAATAAATTTATATAATTATAACAGCAACAACCTTTACATAAAGTGTTACCATAATAAGTTTTATCTTTATATTATTTATCATCCGTCTATTCTCCAAACTGAGGCATATTATTATTATTATTATTATTATTATTATTATTATTATTATTATTATTCATGCAGAACCAATGTAATTAATTAATTAATTAATTAATTAATTAATTAATGTAAATTAATTTATGTAGTAACAACAACAACAACAACAACAACAATAATAATATTATTATTATTATTATTATTATTATTATTATTAATGCAGAACCAATGTAATTAATTAATTAATTAATTAAAATTAATTTATGTAGTAACAACAACAACAACAACAACAATATTATTATTATTATTATTATTATTATTATTATTAATGCAGAACCAATGTAATTAATTAATTAATTTAAATTAATTTATGTAGTAACAACAACAACAACAACAATAATAATAATTATTATTATTATTTTCCTCTGTGTTATTATTGTTATCCTTCCATTTTCCAAACTCAGGCAGGGTTGGTATTATTATTATTATTATTATTATTCAATCAGAACCATTGTATTTAATTTATTTTTTAATTAATGTATGCAGTAATAATAATAATAATAATAATAATATCCCAGACTGAGTTTGGAGAATGGATGGATAATAATACTACAAAGGAAAATTATTATTATTATTATTATTATTATTATTGTTTTTGTTGTTGTTAATTGCTTAATAATAATAATAATAATAATAATAATAGCACATATAAAAGAATAATTATTATCATAACTACATATTCAGATATGTTGTACTTCATTTTTAATTAATTTATATACTACTACTACTACTACTACTACCACTACGGCTAATAATAATAATAATAATAATAATAATAATAATAATAATAATAATAATATGCCTCACTTTGGAGAATGGATGGACGATAAATAACATGAAGATAAGTTATTATGGTACAGTAACACTTTACTTAAAGCCTTTATGTATAATGCATTATAAAGGGTTATTAAAGGGTATAATGCATTATAATTATTCATAACGTGTTGTAATACATCATATCCTGTCATAAATAATTATAACTGAATTTGAAATGCATAGTGTAACAATGAATTTATAAGTGTTATAATGTATTAACTATGGTTACATTTATTCATGAGATTGTACAATGCGTTCTAAGGCATAAGTCATGCATTAAAACAACTTTTATAATGCATTATACTTAAAGGCTTTAAGTAAAGTGTTACCGTCATGATTGTTATTATAAGTCCTTCAGATTAGAGTTTTATTGATACTTTAACTATACTTGTCCCCTATTATGTCTGATAATCCTGGGCTTTGAAAACACAGTCCCGAGGACAAACTAAAACTGTGGAAGGATGCATAGCTAAACAGTAGATTTCCACAACTCACTGCGCACACTGTCAGGGAAAAGCTTTATTCATGAGTTTGAATTATACGTCATTGAGCTTTTAAAAACAAATAGGTATCCATTATAGTCTAATGTGTGCTGCAGGGCAAAAGATGGAGCATTCCCGGGTTTGTTTCATAAAGGTGACTATAGTATGCTGCAGTGTCAGATGTATTTATAGCATACCGCAATGCTCTTGAGAGGAGAGAGATTGCTTACAGAAAGAGTGCTGAGAGAGAGAGAGGTCATTCGTCTCAGACGGGAACTGTACAGAGAAGTGGTAATTGCAGCATTTTCACTCATTCCCTCTCTTATTTCAAAGCATTAATGCAAAACAGGAAAAGATGGTGTTCATCTTCCATTTCACCTCCAAATCAAATAAAAATGAAACCTATACCTATTTTTGAATCGTCAATACTGTTAAACATGACACTTTTTAAAAAGCAGCATAACTAATGCATAATATAAACAATGCATATTGTAATCTATTCAATATCTTAATGGTGGCAAAACAGGCCTCATTTTCATAAATCGTAATTTCTTTTGATTTTGGGCTGAAATATGTCCTGGATATGTGCTTGATGGGTTTTGTGTGATTCATCGTGTGCTTAAACTTTCAATGTTCACTTTTGACACTGGCTTTAAAAGCAGTTTATGGCCCTCATTCTCTGTGTTTCTCGCTCTGTTTCTCTCCGTCTTTCTCTTTCATGCGGTACATCACGACTCAACACCCACAGCTCTCTTAATTCTCTGCCTGAAAAAAAAATAGAAATCCTTTCTCAGCCTGGTTCTTAAAATCTAAGCCTACACCAAAATCAATTCACTGCAATCCTTCTACAAACCTCAACAGATTTGCATTATTGCAGAATGTTTTATCAAGTAAAAATGTTTTAACTCTATAAAATAACTCTATAAATATCTGAATGCATTTATGCATATCTTCTAAAAGATGCTAGATACATCGGTTACACCTATTAGTTGCTTATTAGCATGCATATTACCAGAATATTAGCCATGTATTAGTGCTAATTAAGCACATATCAATGCCTTGTTCTACATCCCTAATCCTACCCAATACCTAAACTTAACAACTACCTTACTAACTATTAATAAGCAGCAAATTAAGAATTTATTGAGGGAAAAGTCGTAGTTAATAGTTAACAAGTGTTACCGATACATCTTGTAGACTATATACAGAGCAGTTTGTAGTAGTGAGTATATTGTAGACATTAAATTATGCTGCTATTTTGTGAATGCACTGTAATAATATGAATGCTTGAATATCTAATCCAGGTGGTTGAAATAAATTAATTTCTTGCGGGTTTTGTATAAGAGTGAGTCACGACAAGAACAGTTTAGAAGTGAGTAACTCACTCTGTTTTTAAATCACAGTTTTGCACTTGATTTCAGCTGCAGAGCTTTCAATTGGTTTTAATTGGTTTAATTGGACTTTTCCTGCAATTAATGATGTCGTTTTGAGCAATTACTCAGCAATCAATAGAACACAAACTCCAGATACTGTAAGTCTGCCTCATCAAATCAACATTTCATGACTAAAATCTTTAAATAAAACTTTAATGTGTGAAAACAACCTCACAAATTCAGGGGTATGATGAAATTTCCACATTATAAAAGTGGTCAAATCGTACAATTAATAAACATCCCAGAAGAGGATCATTAAAAAACAAAACAAAGTTTATTTAACACTTTTTGTAACCACATAGCTGGATATTTTGTCACATGTATGTACAGGTGCTGGTCATATAATTAGAATATCAAAAAGTTGATTTATTTCACTAATTCCATTCAAAAAGTGAAACTTGTATATTATATTCATTCATTACTCACAGACTGATATATTTCAAATGTTTATTTATTTTAATTTTGATGATTATAACTGACAACTAAGGAAAATCCCAAATTCAGTATCTCAGAAAATTAGAATATTGTGAAAAGGTTCAATATCGAAGACACCTGGTGCTACACTCTAATCAGCTAATTAACTCAAAACACCTGCAAAGGCCTTTAAATGGTCTCTCAGTCTAGTTCTGTAGGCTACACAATCATGGGGAAGACTGCTGACTTGACAGTTGTCCAAAAGACGACCATTGACACGTTGCACAAGGAGGGCAAGACACAAAAGGTCATTGCAAAAGAGGCTGGCTGTTCACAGAGCTCTGTGTCCAAGCACATTAATAGAGAAGCGAAGGGAAGGAAAAGATGGGGTAGAAAAAGTGTACAAGCAATAGGGATGACCGCACCCTGGAGAGGATTGTGAAACAAAAGCCATTCAAAAATGTGGGGGAGATTCACAAAGAGTGGACTGCAGCTGGAGTCAGTGCTTCAAGAACCACTACGCACAGACGTATGCAAGACATGGGTTTCAGCTGTCGCATTCCTTGTGTCAAGCCACTCTTGAACAACAGACAGCGTCAAAGCGTCTCGCCTGGGCTAAAGACAAAAAGGACTGGACTGCTGCTGAGTGGTCCAAAGTTATGTTCTCTGATGAAAGTAAATTTAGCGTTTCCTTTGGAAATCAGGGTCCCAGAGTCTGGAGGAAGAGAGGAGAGGCACACAATCCACGTTGCTTGAGGTCCAGTGTAAAGTTTCCACAGTCAGTGATGGTTTGGGGTGCCATGTCATCTGCTGGTGTTGGTCCACTGTGTTTTCTGAGGTCCAAGGTCAACGCAGCCGTATACCGGGAAGTTTAGAGCACTTCATGCTTCCTGCTGCTGACCAACTTTATGGAGATGCAGATTTCATTTTCCAACAGGACTTGGCACCTGCACACATTGCCAAAGCAACCAGTATCTGGTTTAAGGACCATGGTATCCCTGTTCTTAATTGGCCAGCAAACTCGCCTGACCTTAACCCCATAGAAAATCTATGGGGTATTGTGAAGAGGAAGATGCGATATGCCAGACCCAAGAATGCAGAAGAGCTGAAGGCCACTATCAGAGCAACCTGGGCTCTCATAACACCTGAGCAGTGCCACAGACTGATCGACTCCATGCCACGCCGCATTGCTGCAGTAATTCAGGAAAAAGGAGCCCCAGCTAAGTATTGAGTGCTGTACATGCTCATACTTTTCAGTTGGCCAAGATTTCTAAAAATCCTTTCTTTGTATTGGTCTTAAGTAATATTCTAATTTTCTGAGATATTGAATTTGGGATTTTCCTTAGTTGTCAGTTATAACCATCAAAATTAAAAGAAATAAACATTTGAAATATATCAGTCTGTGTGTAACGAATGAATATAATATACAAGTTTCACTATTTGAATGGAATTAGTGAAGTAAATAAACTTTTTGATGATATTCTAATTATATGGCCAGCACCTGTATAACTTGCAAAGGAAATATACAAAAACACCAAAGCAGTTTAAGCCAATGAATAAAGTAACTAATAAATTGTATAAAATGACAACGTATAAAATGTGCCACCTTACCCTGACCTAGCAAAAGGCTTTCAGTTAAAATCTGACTCCATTAGTTGACTCCTCCCAACAGATATTACCAAAATATATTGGAGTTTTAGTTTGGAGGACAGAGTTCATAAAAACTTAATTTATACATTTCTTAAAGGGGTAGTTCACCCAAAAATGAAAATTCTGTCATTAATTACCCTCATGTCGTTCCAAACCCGTAAGACCTTCGTTTATCTTCGGAACACAAATTATTATTAAGATATTTTTGATGAAATCCAAGAGCTTTCTGACCCTCCATAGACAGCAAGGGTACTACCACGTTCAAGGCCCAGAAACATAGTAAGGACATCATTAAAGTAGTCCATGTGACATCAGTGGTTCAACCATAATTTTAGGAAGCTACAAGAATACTTTTTGGGTGAACTATCCCTTTTGAGTAATTAGATTTTTGCATCAAACTTAGATACAGATCTTGTGACAACTTTCCTGTGTGACGCTAACCCTGGTCTTCGCTTTTATGATTTTTTCTTTCTCTGCTCTAGACTTCAGGTATAATCAAATAAAATGTGCTTAAATTGCACTTTTTAGCAATTAAAATGTAAAATCAATGCTTTGAGTTCAGAGTTGTATGTGTTGAAGACACAGTCTAATACAGTTTGAATGGTCATGTATTAAACATCTAGCATTTCTCCAGGGCTTTTCATCTTCTCACTGGGTTTAGTGAGAAGTTAATGGATGGCCGATGTGTAAGTCATCCGCCCATGGGACATTCTGTGAGAATGAAACAGGCGTGATGTGCCTTGAGGGAGGCCAAAGCAGCCTCTTTGAACAGCTCTTTTTCTTCTATTCTCTTTCACTGGCATCATTTTTTAAAAGGTTATTGCTGTCTGCTAATGCAATTGCATAGAAGCTTAATCAGACATATAAAGCATTTGACTTAACTACAAGTCTTATAGCATGCTTTTATGTTCATTTGCTGTCTGCAATGTTTTATTTTTCAATTGACTAAAGGAATTATGAAAACTGTGCAAATACTAATACAAAATTCAGTGCTGAATACAATTTGCATGGCACAATTTCCCATGTTGCATGTGGTTCTGAGTGGCAGGAGGAGGAAACACCAGACTACTGCTTTCGGTCGCTCTTTCTGCAATTTTTTATTATTATTGGTTTTTCTTCAGGATTATGGGTAGTGTAGTTCTTAACCTGGAATTTGACCATTGAAATAAAAATGTTTCTCTGTAGAGAAAGAATATTATTATAATGTTTAAATAGAAAGGAGGCATGTACTGAAAATGTTAGTGAAATTACCCTATATAGTAGTAAAAAAAAAAAAAAAAAGTTCTGTAGTTAATTTCTTTCAAGTTTTACATGTCTAGCTGAAAACATACATCTTAAAGGTAATCTTAAATCGCAGTACTGCTGGTCTGAGTTCCAACTTTCTTTCAAATATATCTGGATTTTATTTGATAATTCCCTAAGTATCTTTCCAGTCCTTAAAACATCCTTTTTAAAAAATTATTTGTGATTCATCTCCACTCAAAGATCCAGCATTCAAACAATGCTCAATTTAAAATTGTTTCATGTGAGTTTATGGTTTTGTTTGACTGGCTACTAATTACATCTGTGTATTGGGGGATGCATTTTTATGTTTTCTATTTCAGTTTCCCAGTGATTGCCTCTATGCAGATTTCCGTGCTTTTCACCAAAGCGAGTAATCAATTCTGAATTTTATATTGTGATAAAACTGTAATGGATTTTAATGTGATGAATCTCATCACAGTGTTTCCTAAAGGATTTTATTTTTGCAGAATATTCTAAACAATAACAAGTAGTATTATATCAACAGATTATGGTCTAAAAGGGGGAAAATGTTATTAAAATTTAATATTTCATAAATGATGGTTGTGAAAATGTAGTAGATTCAAGACATATTTGAATCTCACTATCCTTACAAATTTGCATATTTACCAGTGCCACTCATGCATAGCAGTACAGAAACATTCATCAGATATATTACAGTCAAATTATAATTTCACATGAACTGTCCTTATTAGACCTTAAAGCATGAGTAATAATTAATCTGGGCAGGTCAGTGAATGCTGTTCCTATCCTATCTGTTTTTGCTAAGCCTGTGTGCATAATCTGATTCATTGCTTTTAGAGCATGTTCTAACACAAACACAATAAGCTCCTTATGTAATGGGTTGGCGAGAGAGGGTGCAAGTGTGGGCCTTGTAGAACATAAGCTTTGAATAAAATACCTTTTTTTGAACAATGGGTGGATGCGTTCAACAAAATGGTTTTCATTTCGTCAGCAACACCGTGGGTGCTCTTTGCATGGATCGCCACAGAGATTCACATAAGCCCACTTCACAAGTCAATATGCATTTGTGCTGTAGTTGATGATTATGTAGGAATGTCACATATTAATATTGCAGGAAATATATTCTGCACAGTAAGATCTGGTGCAATCACTGATACAACAAAGTGAGCGATTGTCATGCCTCGTTTAGTTTCTTTTTAATTGTCTTTTTTTCTTATCGTCTGTGTCATTGCTCTATTGTTAATTACTTTTTACTTTGATTTGATGGTAATTAATTATGCATGTCTAAATTGAAGCAGTAATTAGGCTACTAAGTACAGTCCTTCATCTGTATGGAACAATAGGCTGATAATCATGTTTGCACACTGACTGTGCACATTAACAGCAGGGGCGGAAGAAGACATGAACTACTTTGCAAATCAAAGTTCAAATACTACTGCATGATTAATTTTCAACAAAGGATGCATTAAAAATATTGGAGATTACACTTAACAATAGATTTTTTCAGACAGACAGACAGTTAATTGATAGATAGATAGAGAGACAGATAGACAGACAGCTAGACAGACAGTTAGACGGGTATATATATAGCCAGACAGACAGACAGAAAGATAGACAGTTAGGTAGTCAGTTAGACAGACAGAAAGACAGAAAGCTGATAGACAGACAGACAGACAAATAAATAAATAGACAGACAGGTAGACAGACAGTTAGATAGATAGGCAGGCACACAGACAGTTAGATAATCAGTCAGTTAGATAGACAGACAGACAGACAGTTAGATAGACAGTTAGATACATAGACAGACAGACAGTTAGTTCGATAGATAGATAGACATACAGTTAGATAGACGGACAAACGGACAGACAGATAGAAAGACAGACAGACAGGCAGTTAGATAGTCAGTTAGATAGATAGACAGACAGACAGACAGATAGACAGACAGTTAGATATATGGACAGACAGACAGATAGATAGATAGATAGATAGATAGATAGATAGATAGATAGATAGACAGACAGACAGACAGACAGACAGACAGACAGACAGACAGAGAGATAGCTAGACAGACAGACAGTTAGATAGACGGACAAACAGACAGACAGACAGATAGATAGAAAGACAGACAGACAGTTAGATAGTCAGTTAGATACATAGACAGACAGATAGACAGACAGTTAGATATATGGACAGACAGACGGACAGTTAGACAGACCGACAGACAGACAGACAGCTAGATAGATAGACAGACAGTTAGACAGAGAGATAGCTAGACAGACAGACAGACAGTTAGATAGATAGATAGACGGACAGACAGACAGACAGACAGACAGACAGTTAGATAGTCAGTTAGATAGACAGACCGATAGACAAACAGACAGGTAGACAGTTAGATAGACAGACAGACAGTTACATATATGGACAGACAGACAGACAGACAGACAGACAGACAGTTAGATATATGGACAGACAGACAGATAGATAGATAGATAGACAGAGAGATAGCTAGACAGACAGACAGACAGACAGACAGTTAGATAGACGGACAAACAGACAGACAGACAGATAGATAGAAAGACAGACAGACAGTTAGATAGTCAGTTAGATACATAAACAGACAGATAGACAGACAGTTAGATATATGGACAGACAGACAGACAGTTAGACAGACCGACAGACAGACAGACAGCTAGATAGATAGACAGACAGTTAGACAGAGAGATAGCTAGACAGACAGACAGACAGTTAGATAGATAGACGGACAGACAGACAGACAGACAGTTAGATAGTCAGTTAGATAGACAGACCGATAGACAAACAGACAGGTAGACAGTTAGATAGACAGACAGACAGACAGTTAGATATATGGACAGACAGACAGACAGACAGACAGACAGTTAGACAGACCGACAGACAGCTAGCTAGATAGACAGACAGACAGTTAGACAGACAGAGAGATAGCTAGACAGACAGACAGTCAGTTAGAGAGACAGACAGGCAGTTAGACAGACAGACAGACAGTTAGATAGTCAGTTAGATAGAGAGACAGATAGACAGACAGTTAGACAAATAGAGAGACAGACAGACAGATAGACAGACAGACAGATAGTCAGAAAGACAGACAGATTGACAGACAGTTAGATAGACAGACAGACAGACAGACAGGTAGACAGACTGTTAGATATACAGACAGTTAGATAGACAGTTAGATAGACAGACAGACAGACAGTTAGATAGACAGACAGACAGACAGACAGGTAGACAGACTGTTAGATATACAGACAGTTAGATAGACAGTTAGATAGACAGACAGACAGACAGTTAGATAGACAGTTAGTTAGTTAGTTAGTTAGTTAGTTAGTTAGTTAGTTAGTTAGACAGACAGACAGACAGTTAGATAGACGGACAGACTGACAGACAGACAGACAGTTAGACAGTCAGTTAGAGAGACAGACAGACAGACAGACAGACAGATAGATAGATAGATAGATAGATAGATAGATAGATAGATAGATAGATAGATAGATAGATAGATAGATAGATAGATAGATAGATAGATAGATAGATAGATAGATAGAGACAGATAGACCATCATTGCAGCTCATTAGTACATGCATTCATGAGTGTTTTGGTGTTTTTTGATTTCCTTGCTCACACTAACACAATTTCACATTTGCCTCACTGGTCAAAAACAACGGATGGTCTGAAAGGCACGAAGTAAAAGTGGCTGTGCTGGTGTGGCTGTGCAAATGAATAACCGATGTGAAGATAACAACATACTGCTTTGCTTCTTGGACTGCAGGGCTAAAATTTATGCCCTGACAGCAAGCATTACAAAAATCATGTTAACTTGGTTTGCATTGCAAGCCCAAGGGAAGCATCTGCACAAGACTCTCATGTGTACCAATGAGGGCTCAAAGCTTGCCAGTGGACTGTTTGCTTTTCCAACAATGCATCATGATAATGTCAGTGACAGTTTTATTAGATGAAGTCTTCTGTGATGGATTTAGTGAATTCTGGATGAGTAAAAGCAGGAATAAAGTGTGCTCAGCTCTGCTGAACATGACATAACAGCCCATGATTAATGCATCACAAGGTCCTTGTTGTGCTCTAACTGTAAATGAAATTGAATCCGGAATTCTTCTCTCAACTTGAAGTAGTTCACCCCAAAATGAAAATTAGGTAAAACTTTACTTACCTTCAGGCCATCCAAGATGTAGATGAATTTGTTTCTTCTTCGGAACAGATTTGTAGAAACTTAGATTTACATCACTTGTTCACCAGTGAATCATCTGCAGTGAATGGGTGACGTTAGATTGAGAGTCCAAACAGCTGATAAAAACATCACAATAATCCACAAGTAATCCACACAACTCCAGTCTTGTGAAGTGAAAAGCTGCGTGTTTGTAATAAATTCAAGACATTTTTAACTCCAAACCTCCTCAAAAATCCTGTAATGTAAAAATCTATAATATTGCTTTCTTTAGTGAAAAGGTCATCTCATGTGAATCAGGAGAGAAATATGGACAGATTGCAAGTGAAAACAGTCCAAAACAGTTCTAAACAAATATGTTGGAGATTTTTATGTGAGAAACAGCAGGAAATTGACTTTTTCATTGGAGGAAGCGTTATCTATTATGGACTTTGGAAGTGATGGTTGACTTTGCAAAAAAAACACTTTTGGAACTTTTATTTTTAAGAGTGTAGAAAGTAATAGCACAGACGGTATGGAACAAGTATGTGCCAAAATGTAATACTAGCGTTATTTGAAATATTACAGCATGGCAAATCTAGTTGCCAAGTGTTATTTAAATGTATAAGAGGCTTAAATGTATTACAAACCTAAAAATGATTAAATTAGTAAGCACACAGCAAAAAATAAAATCATCCACTCAGAAAATTAAATCACTTTCATGTTTGGTCAGCTTGGCCAGGTTGCAGCAAAGCTTTTGTAAAAGACAGCAGTCATTGTCAAGCAACATACAAAAAATGCAGTTTAAAAAATGGAAAAGTGCAGTTTCTCACCGATTAACCTCATATTTTAATTTCTTTCTTTGACCATTGTGTTATTTCCATGTCATTAACATACTCCCATGCCTGTCTGCAGCATGTTGCCATGCTGTGGGGAGTGCTGACATCTTACAGTAATCTCAAGAGACCTAGAAGTAGGCAGAGCGCATAAATTGTACAGCTGCCCTGTCAATGACCACTTTCACAGGAAGCTAGTGGATCTTCCAGACGCTAGAAACTGTCTCTTGAGCTAATTATGCCTGCGAATTCTGTGTAAACAGCCATGAGAACAGTTTCTCAGTTCCTGTCCAGTGGACCTATACTGTCCCCTCACTTTATCCTCTTATTTTACTGTATCAGCTAGTGCACGTTATTCCATAGGAAAATAAACACTTGTCTTTGTATTTCATTATCACAGCTATAGTCCCATATGAATAGGAACGTCATAATTTGTATAAATATCTGATCACCTTTCTGCATTTTTTTAAATATTTACACTGCCGATAAAAAGTTAAGAGTCAGTAAGGTATTTTTTAAAAGAAATGTATGCTTTTATTCACGTTTATAAACTGATGAAAAGTGACAGTAAAAATTAACATGCTGAAGAAAAAAAAAATCAGTTTCCAAAAAAATAGGAAGCAGCACAACTGTTTTCAACATTGATAATAATAATAATAGTTTCTTGAGCAGAAATAAATAATTGTTTCTTTCTATCTGCATATTAGAATGATTTCTTAAGGATCGTGTGTCACTGAAGACTGAAGTAATGGTGCTGAAATTTCAGCTTTGCATCTCAGAAATACTGTAAATTACATTTTAAAATATATTCAAATAGAAAACTGTCATTTTAAATTGTAATAATATTTCAAAATATTGCTGTTTTTACTGCATTTTTGAGCAAATAAATGCAGCCTTGGTGAGCAAAAGAGACTTCTTTCAAGAACATTAAAATCTTTTGAATGGTAGTATGTACTGTATATATATATGTGACCCTGGACCACAAAACCAGTCATAAGGGTCAATTTTTTGAAATTGAGTTTTTTGAAATTTGTGAAAGCTGAATAAACAAGCTTTAGATATACAGTTAGGATAGGGCAATATTTGGCTGAGATACAACTATTTGAAAATCTGGAATCTGAGGGTGCAAAAAAATCAAAATATTGAGAAAATCGCCTTTAAAGTTGTCCTTAGCAATGCATATTACTAATCAAAAATTAAGTTTTGATATTTTTATGGTAGGAAGTTTACAAAATATCTTCATGGAACATGATCTTTATTTAATATCCTAATGATTTTTGGCATAAAAGAAAAATCGATAGTTTTGACCGATACGATGTATTGTTGGTTATTGCTACAAATATCCCCGTGCTACTGAAGACTGGTTTTGTGCTCCAGGGTCACATACATTTGTTCTCAAATGGAATAGAGAGGTGGCATTTAATGCAAGAAGATAATGAAGCTTTTTTTAGTAATTGAACAAGGAAAAGTGATATTTAATTATTTTTATATGCCAACATGAAAATACAACATTAATCTATGTAAAATTTACTTACTGTATACAGTTTTTTTTATATAAAATCTTTTTAATATATGCACAAGTTCAATACAACCACAAGCAAATTTTGTGTGATGACACCAAATAATCTTTAAATCGGATTTGGAAACAGTTCTTACCAACTCTTGTGCTGTTTTTACACACTCTCAACATCGCTAGTCTGACGCACACCAGTCTGATATTATCCAGGCGAAGAGAAATGCACATTTCAGGGAAATCTAGGTTGAGCATGACTAGAATAATTTTGTTTTGTTCCTACCTCATGATGCAGTCAGTCAGAAGTAGTTGAATTATGATCGGCTGCTAAATGTGAGGGCAATTTCAATATGACCGGATTAGCATCATCAGGTTATTGTGGGCCGACCCGTTTGATGGATGTTGGCAAAGATGAAAGACACAAGCCTACAGACAGACCGTCCAGCTTTTCTCCTCAAGCAATTATCACCATTATGTAATAAATCAAGATAATAGATGGCAAAATATCTCATAGCGGTCAGGAAGGAGCATCTGTAAGCGAGCGGGGAAAGAAAACATCGAGGCAGCGGGGTGTTGAGATGTAAATGAATTCATCAGAAATATCTGTCCTTAATCTTGGCAACATTTCCTGGACTTCAAAGGATGCGGGTCCCCGCAGGAGAGCTCTGAGTCATGCAGCACTTATTATTTATGCACTTTACCAGATCTGTCAGTCAGCTGCTGGAGAGCGGCCAATTAATAATTTCTCTGTTTTCTTTCTCTCTGCAGCTCTCTTATGCGATCATAGCTTGTTCACACTCCAGACCTTTTCAAAACATGTTAACATGTGCTATTTCTGTCTTTGTTCTCCCTCTCTCATGCAGACTAACAAAGCAGTGACTAAAGGAGACTTTCACCACGCCAGCTCCAGCTCCAGACGTGCGCTCTTCCTCGCCGTACTGTCCATCACCATCGGGACGGGCATCTATGTGGGTGTGGCTGTGGCCCTTATCGCATACCTCTCCAAAAACAATCACTTGTAGCCTTCCCATGCCCAAATCACTCTCACAGTCGGATTCACTTTGGGATCAGCTTCTTTGGGAAACACCCAATGGTCAATATACGGGACTCACCAGCAATGTGTTCCACTCCTGCACTTTTAAAAGTCGCGTTCCCATTTTGTTGGGAAGATCATCGTTTGTGTAAATTGTCTTGGTCACTTTTCAGCATTTTCATGTGAACGTGCCGCCACCACTATTGTGTTTTTTTGGGGGTTTTTGCGCTCAGTGTTTGTGCAAGTGCAAATCTAATGCTACACACACACGATTTGGGCCAAATTAAAGTCAATATGAAATAAAAATGGACCTGATCTATTTTCTTAATGCATGTTCTTAATCATACGGAATCCATCAAAATGTATTTATTTGCTCTGCCACTGCACAACTTTCCCATTTTTGTTATCGGATGGGTAGCCAATCCAGTCAGTTCCCATTGGTTGAAATCAGGGGCCGGTTGCACCAGCTGTGCGCAAGTTACAGCTTAGCCTAATTTTGACGCAAAGGTCCACTAAGTTGCAGCTTATGGTGTGTGCACACCAAAAGCTAAATTAATTATTTGCACAAGTATATTACATGGAAAGTGAATGCAAACTGCCGAATAGATGCAAATTCACGCTGGGCGACGGAATTGGGAGGCATGATTGCCGCGAAAGCGCGATATTGCATCTTCTGCGCAAGTTGTAAAATTTCAGCTCTAGCGGAAAATTCGCATGACACGTTGTCATGCAAGGCAATCAGCAAAAAGCTTATTGACACATTCAGTTTGACATGTCCGGTTGTATCAGAAAATGTTTTTTTTTAAATTGTTTTTATGTTTTTATTTGTGTGAGTAGGCCTAATGCAAAAAACATCCCGTGACTATTGTGCTTTGTGTTTGGTGTGCATACACCATTAGGCAGTAGTAAATATTTTTGCATTGCACCAACTTAAAGTATAAACTAAAATTTACTAAATAAGCCTCAGACAAGAAGTAAATGTTGGAATAGAATAGCAGACTGATTGAATTGCATCAATAAGCTCATGATTTACCTGAAAAACTTCAATTCTTTAGACATATGATGTAGGGGCGTTTGGATTTTTGGGGGATTATTTAAATGATTATTTAACAATTTTTTGCAGAGTGTGTTTTTGTGCTGATCGGTCGGATTATGCCTCTTATGGATAAATAAATATGACACTAAAACCTCCAGTATGTCCCTGTCGTAATGAGTGATTCATTGAATCATTCATTCAAATGATTTGTTCAAAACGGCTGATTCATTTAGAAACAAAGCAAGTGACATTGAGTCATTGACTCAAATGATTCATTCAAAAATAGATTCATTCAGGAACAAAACACAGCAGTATTTCTGTGAGATGTAAAAATGTTCTACAAAACGTTTTTCATTGAAGAAACAGAAAAAAAAGACAATTGTGTCTAATGTAATACTGAGTGTATAATAATCATTTAATATTAACTTCTTGTTTGTTGAACAATTGTATAAAATCAATATCACATTTGCAATCAGACTCACACTCATATGTTCAAAAAATGTCACTCTTGCTTGTGTGATATTACTTAACTCTTATAAATGTCTTATAAAAAGATGTTTTTGTTTGTTTTTTGCCAGGTGAGTGACATTGATAATGTCAGCTCGCACATCGCTAAAACAACAATTACGATACTGCAGACAATAAATATTATACACCCCTAATATAATGACATTTACTCTTGTTTACATTTTGAGAGAACATAATGCGAAAAATAATGTTTACTAACCCAGCGCTTACAACCTACTAGCTACACTCTGCCTTATAGGAACAAATGGTGCACCAAAAATCAAGCACAGAGTTAGCTACAAACTAGCTAGTAGTTACTAAAATCTAGTGTGGACTCGTTCCCATTTAAGTAAGATCTTACAAACGGCTGGTGTAACCCTATACCCAGGCCCAGGTCCCTACAATTTTTGTTTTATTTGGAAACATACTTTTAAGCAAATTAAAAGGGGTTAAGAACAAAACTTCATGTTGACTTTAATATTGGTTTGTCATAATAACAGTATTTGGTATACAGATCTAACCTGCCTAAAGATCTGAAGGGGATCTGAATCCGAATCTGAACAATCAGAGATTTTTCTTGAATGTTTTTTGGAGTACATGAAGCATCTGTCTGAAGTGCCACAGTGCTTTCAAGCCTTTTTAACAAGAGCTACTGAATCCTAAGGTCTGTGACACATGAAGGGGCATTTTCAACTCTCTTTTGATATTACAGATACAAAATGAACATAAAGCCATATAGATGGGTTGCTCAAGCCTGCGCGTGCTCTTTTTTCAGAATGTATGGATAAAATCATTCTCGTGGGGCTGGAACATTTAATATTAACTACTCTGTAATTAAGTCTTAAGGCTTTCAGTTTATACATGTCAGTCTATGAAGCTGTAAATGCCTCCGCTGTCAGATTTTCTCCCAATACTTTGGGACACACCTCTTGCCAGCAAGCTCATGCTAATTAAATGTGGTCTTTTCATTCAAATATGGTGTTGGTGTGTTTATCTCATTTGGCCAGTTTGCTTTCGGACCTTTTTATGTGAACTTTGATGAACTGTTGCAGTTGTTAATGTATGTTAAAGGAATAGTTCACCCTAAAACTGTTCTGTGATTTTTATTTAATTCAAAACTTCTATGAATTTCTTTTGCGTAACATAAAAAAGATATTTTGAGAAATGGCTCAGTGTTTGTTTTGTCCATACAGTTGTAGTCAATGGTCACCAAAACAGTTTGGTTAATAAGCATTCTTCAAAATATCTTCTTTTGTGTTCCAAAGAAAAAAGAAAGTCATTTAGGTTTTATTTTTTAAATTTGTTACAGTGTAATTACTATAGTTTTTATAATTACTATAAATTTGCTATAGGTATTGATGTTAGTTGTTTGCAATTACACAAAATTTACAGTTATAGTAAATACTAGTGTTGGGAAGGTTACTTTAGGTTACAGATTACAAGTTAGCTTATTCAAAATGTAATAAGTAATGTAACCTTCCATTACTTTATTAATGTAACTGATTACATTTGATAACTTTTTGATTACTTTTTAAATTTTAACTGTCAATCATTTTCAAACATTTATACCAGACAGGGTTAACCTTACAGTAGTACTCAACACTGATTACTGTCAGACTTTCAAAATCCTTCATCACTTAAATTAAGATGATAAAAAAATTTAATTTTAATTTCAGCTCTGGAAGGCATTTTTATTACTTTATCACTTTATCAGAACAGTAACCCCCTTTGTAATCGTTAACATTTTCATAAGTATGATTAAATAGGATTAAGATTGGGTTACATTACATAAATGTGGAAAACATGTGACAGATTTTGGGGTCGGTTATTCTTTTAAAAGTGTCCAGCTTGACTAGTTTCAGCTCTGTTGTTCTCTGTCCTGAAGTTTTCATTCTTCAGTTCCCATGGGCTGACTGAATAACTAAACACCTGTGCATATTTCATAGCGGCACAGTTTGCCAGAGATATTAGCTAAGCCAATTCATGCATTTTACAGCCTGAGATTAGGATCTCAAAAAATTGCAGCTTCCCTATTAAAGTAGGTGGCTTGGGAAACACTGCTTCCCAATTAAGGGGACTCACAGGTTATCTGAACAGGATGCTATCTAGTAATAATTAAACCTGTAAAGCCTGACATGCGATATACAGGTGCATCTCAATAAATTAGAATGTCGTGGAAAAGTTCATTTATTTCAGTAATTCAACTCAAATTGTGAAACTCGTGTATTAAATAAATTCAATGCACACAGACTGAAGTAGTTTAAGTCTTTGGTTCTTTTAATTGTGATGATTTTGCCTCACATTTAACAAAAAGCCTCAACAAATCTCAACAAATTAGAATATGGTGACATGCCAATCAGCTAATCAACTCAAAACACCTGCAAAGGTTTCCTGAGCCTTCAAAATGGTCTCTCAGTTTGGTTCACTAGGCTACACAATCATGGGGAAGACTGCTGATCTGACAGTTGTCCAGAAGACAATCATTGACACCCTTCTCAAGGAGGGTAAGCCACAAACATTCATTGCCAAAGAAGCTGGCTGTTCACAGAGTGCTGTATCCAAGCATGTTAACAGAAAGTTGAGTGGAAGGAAAAAGTGTGGAAGAAAAAGATGCACAACCAACCAAGGTCCTAGAGTCTGGAGGAAGGGTGGAGAAGCTCATAGCCCAAGTTGCTTGAAGTCCAGTGTTAAGTTTCCACAGTCTGTGATGATTTGGGGTGCAATGTCATCTGCTGGTGTTGGTCCATTGTGTTTTTTTGAAAACCAGTCACTGCACCCGTTTACCAAGAAATTTTGGAGCACTTCATGCTTCCTTCTGCTGACCAGCTTTTTAAAGATGCTGATTTAATTTTCCAGCAGGATTTGGCACCTGCCCACACTGCCAAAAGCACCAAAAGTTGGTTAAATGACCATGGTGTTGGTGTGCTTGACTGGCCAGCAAACTCACCAGACCTGAACCCCATAGAGAATCTATGGGGTATTGTCAAGAGGAAAATGAGAAACAAGAGACCAAAAAATGCAGATGAGCTGAAGGCCACTGTCAAAGAAACCTGGGCTTCCATACCACCTCAGCAGTGCCACAAACTGATCACCTCCATGCCACGCCGAATTGAGGCAGTAATTAAAGCAAAAGGAGCCCCTACCAAGTATTGAGTACATATACAGTAAATGAACATACTTTCCAGAAGGCCAACTGTCTTGATATTGACACAATAAACACAATCAATCAATAGCTTTTGGAAGTATCAAACTGAGCAAAAATATGCTATTTAGTGCCATTGCTGATATTTTTATGGCCAAAAAGTAAAATTCTGATAGCTTGTAATGTAAGCCAATGTGACCTTTATAGCAGTTTAGCATACTACTTACATAAAATATAAATATCAGTTGTTTTAAATGTCTTAGTAACATGATATTTAAATGCTTATTTTTATGATCACTGTATACATTGATGATTGAGAAATGAACAAATAAAATGATGTTTGGATAATGAAGTCAAATAGCTTCATTCCAGTAAGTGAATTATCAAAAACAACATAAAAGTTATTTTTACACTTACTTTAAAAAAAATTATTAAAGATATCGCAGCAAAAAGACATGTGAACCACCACTTGAAGGGAGAAGTTTCATACTAAACATAATTTTACTTGCTAAAAAAGTATAAACTATCAATCAGACTAGTACTGTATACAACAGGCTTTTCAGTAAAGTTTTGATCATGTTGATCATTAGAAATATGCATCAAGTTATCAATTATCATCAAGTGATCAAATATGATACAGTAGGCTTTAGGGTTAATAAAAATCTTAGTTGTGACTATTAGCTGTGGACAGAAAGACATGATGAGAGAGAACTAAAGAGGGTTAGTGGGTTTATGTAGCACCTCAGTGAAAGTGTTTGTAGTTTAATTAATCATAAACTGTGGGATATAGGAGAGTCACTAAATCAATGAGGTCTTTGCACTAGTAAATACCAGGGCTTCTGCAGTCCTAGTTCATGATTTTAGGAGCAAGTATTGCTTGATTCATTCAAAGGACTGACTCTCTCAGCAGCGAACAGAGCATCTGTTACTGAGAAGAGATGATGAGCCATTCACTGAAGTTCACATCTGCAGTTTTCCACCAGCAGAGGAGGAAAGCACAATCACATAAATCTAATTACACGACTATGTGGAATACTGTTTCTGATCAGATCAACATCATCTAGATTCCATTAATGAATCACTTTTGAGGAAGTACCACATAACTGATTTTAACTATAAATATCACATAGGTAATAGGTTTTAAAGAAATTAAAGAAACAGTTCACACAGAAATTAAAATTTAGGCAGTCCACAATGTAGATGAGTTTGTTCCTTTTTCACAACAGATTTGGAGAAATTTAGCATTACATCACTTGCTCACCAATGGATGCTTTGCAGCGAATGGGTGCCGTCAGATTGAGAGTCCAAACAGCTCAAAATCTACTGACATATTTATTTTGAAGTGTTTTTGCTTGTAAACGGAGCTTGATCTGTACATATTTCTCTCCTGATTCAGACGACTTGACTGGAGAAAGCAACATTATGCATTGAGGACTCGATCCATAATGTATTTTAGCCGAAAGCAAAAGTTTAGAGTTAAAACATATCTTATTGATTGATTTGTTTCTTACAAACATGCAGCTTTTTGCTTCACAAGATGTTAAGTGCTGGACTGGAATGGTGTGGATTATTGTGATGTTTTTATCAGCTGTTTGGACTCTCATTCTGACGGCACCCATTCACTGCAGAGGATCCGCTGGTTAGCAAGTGATGGAATGCTAACTTTCTTTAAATCTGATGAAGAAACAAACTCATCAACATCTTGGATGGTAAAGATTCAGCACATTTTCATTTTTGGGTCAACTATTCCTTAATACTTTTATTCAGCAAGGACAAATTTCAAATAAATGCTGTTCTTTTGAACTTTCTATTCATCAAAGAATCCAGAAACATACTAGATTACAGTTTCCACATGTGACACTGAAGACTGGAGTAATGATGCTGAAAATGTATATTAAAAGTTACATTTTAAAATGTCTTAAAATAGAAAACTTAATTAAGATTGTAATAGTGTTATATAACTGTAATATTACTGTTTTTACAGTATCTAAGATCAATTAAATGTAGCCTTGGTGAACATAGGAGATTTTCACGGGTAGATAAAGTACAAATATATTTTAGATTGATAGATGAATGTTTTTGCACATTTTGTCGGCACATTCATTTCCTTCCTGTGTTTTCTTGGAGGCTACCCTTTAAAAATATATTGTTACAATAATCCACCTGTCCATCAATTGTAATGACAAACATTGCTCCTGACAAACAGTTGTTATTCATAGCACAACCATCTGCATTTGTACTGCTACAGCTCCTGTTCTGCTAAAAGGGTTAAATGGCATCTGGGCGTCAGAACGCAATTAGCCTAATGCACAGTTGTTTCATGTTTACGGTCATTTGCTGAGATGTGATCTCAAGAGCTTTAATAATATTAGAGGGGTTTGTATGTGTTTACTGCATTTGTGGGTTTCAGTTAATCTCTCCCACTACAACCCAAATAATTAGGTTGCAACATAATACCTGTTGTACGCCATAACTTGGGGGTGGATGCTGTTTTGTAAACACTATGGTTTTCATTCTCATAATTGCCAGATTGAAGTGACTTGTGGCCTTATCAGACTGTCCAGAGCTGCAATGAATTTATTATTCAAATGAGCACCTGAACATTGGAAATCCAGCTGTTAGCAAAAACAGATTTGACCTGAGGGTATTATTGGAGAAAATAAGTCATGTTCTCCCTGGATTATGTGAGGTGCATATCAATAAAGCTGGACAAATTTAAGGACTTTCTCAACAGCATGTTCTTTACAGATACCATACTAACATAAAATTCCTACAGTTTCAATAGTATGTATTAATGTCCATAGCATGATGTTTATTTGGAATACTCCATGGAATATTTTGTACTGCAATGCAATTTGTGTACATTTGTCAGTACAATGTATGGTAGCATTTACAAGGTACCTGGTTTTAATATTTTAAGTCAAAAATATTAATAAACATAACTAAATCAACCGGTCATTATTGGTTACAGCGTAATTTTTTAGCCAGGGAGTTGATCGCTCTAATTGCATTTGAAGGCTTTGGGACAAACATCCAGGAATTACAAGAATAATAATAATAATTAAAAAATGATTTAAAAGGAGCAATCAGAGAGTCATAAATGTGCTCACATTTGCCGTGATATCAGCGGCTAATTCACATCCATCGTTATGTATTAATGAATAATTATTTCTCTTGTTCTATGTTTCTACATATTTGAAATCACTTCATCTGTATCAAAAAGACAATTAAATTACATCTAATGAAATTAACCATTATGCACATCAAGTCTAGAAATGACTTGAAGGTTAACTGCACTGAAAATGTAAGCAATAATAATAATAATAATAAGAAATACTCCTGGTACTACACTGTAAAAAAAAAAAAAAAAGTTGAGCCAACTTAAAATTTTAAGGCAACCAGCTTCAGCAGATTTTTGAGTTTTCTCAACTTGTCGTTTTAAGTTTATACAACAAAGATTTGAGAATCTCCCACAAAAATAAGTTGAGAAAACTCAAAAATCTGCTGAAGCTGGTTGCCTTAAAATTTTAAGTTGGCTCAACTTTCTTTAATTTTTTTTTTACAGTGTATCAGATGTTGACTAAAAAATGAGCAGTTATAATTATAATTGGCATATTGAATAATAATCTGCTCATAATTGGCAGATTTAAATGACTTGTGGCCTTAGCGGACTGTCCAGTTCTACAATGAATTAAAATAAATTCAAATGAGCACCTGAACATTGGAAATTCAACTGTTAGCAAAAACAGATTTGACCTGAGGATATTATTGGAGAAAATAAGTAATGTTCTTCCTGGATTGTGGATGTGAGGTGCATATCAATAAAGCTGGGCAAATTCACAAACTTTCTAAACAGCACTGCTTGTAGGATGTTCTGTTCTATACATGATATTTACGATACTATTCGCCACAGTAAATATGCGTAATGTCCACAGTATGATGTTTGTTTGGAAAACCGTATGGAATATGTTATCCTGCAATGCAATGCGTGTCTGTTTTCAGTGAAAAACTGGAAGTACACTCAAAAAAAGTGTAACTGGTTTTATATAAGTCAAAAATATTATTTTTGAATCAACTTAAATCCATAATTTATAGCACCAAAACTAAACTGGGTTAAATCAAGTACAAATAGCTGTACAAGGTAACAATTGCAGGTCAGCACTTTTTACAGTGTAGTTGTCACGGACACGCCAGGCTCTTCCACCTATCAGCGCTCACAATCACCAGAATACTAATCATGCACACCTGATTGTCATTCACCATTCACCCACACAGCACTATAAGAACACACAGTCATATTGTCTGGTCTCTCAAGTGGAAAAGGACTCAAACCTATGCTAAATTACTTACCTGTTGCTACAAGTCTCCTTGATCGCCTGTGTTCCCCTC
Source organism: Onychostoma macrolepis (assembly GCF_012432095.1). Lineage (NCBI taxonomy): Eukaryota > Metazoa > Chordata > Actinopteri > Cypriniformes > Cyprinidae > Onychostoma > Onychostoma macrolepis. The sequence goes on along the minus strand of NC_081167.1, from coordinate 6,178,999 downwards.
GTGTGTTCCTGTGCGTGTGCGTGCGCGCCTGTGCCTGCATCCAGCTCCATCACACCAGCTCCTGGAAAACCCGCAATCCTCGACGTCTCCGTCAGACCTGGTAATCAAGAACATCACTATCAGTATCATCTCCAGTTCAGGTAAAGACTCTGAATCTGCTATACTCACCAGTTCCTTGATCTCCCACATACGTTCAATAAACCCGTCTGTTTGATTCCAACTCTCCTGTGTCTCGAGTCTGACTTCCTGTTACAGTAGTAGTTGAATTTCTCAATCAACCATGTTTATTATACTGTTCGAAGTGTTTAATGTTGCATCACTTACTGCTGTCAACAGTTTCACTGAATGGTATACAGTGGCTCAGTTAAATACTAGTGAGTTGTTGATGTGTTGAGTTGTTGATCCTAATTAAAATGAAACCTTGTAAATGACCGATTTGGAACAGTCTACATAAGCACAATGTAGTGTGCTTCATTGTATTTAATGTGCACTTGTGTACTTCAAAGTGCTGCCCATGTAGGCAGCTCACTCACATTTGGAACAGATGCATGGAATCTATAGAGTGTTCTGCACCACATCTGTTCTAAAAATGACAGACAAATGCATTGCTTCGACCTATCCAACCTCTGCGTAGCACTGCACAGAAAAGATTAACAGTCATACAATTTGAACGACATCAAAAATGAATAGACAGTTAAAGACGTTACTCGCAGAACAAAAGAAAACTGTTGGCGCATTCTTGTGGCACGGCCTTGTGCTGAGGTGTCTGGCTAGGAAATCATTGCTGCAGCCTTTTCTCCAGGGCCATTAATTAGAAATGAACAGCGATTGAGTTTCTCCTGCACACAAACACTGGCCTAGCCTGGAGACTAAATAAAACCCTTCTTTCTGCAGAGACGGCTCTGTTTCCCACTCATGGATGCATTTCAGTATTCATAATGCAATACATATAGAATGACTTGCCAACATAAAATACAACTACAGAAAAATGCATGCATGTGTGTGTGTATATATAATAAAAATTATGTCACCTAACAGATTATAATGGTTGTCATATCTTCATAGCTCACATCTTCCATTGGACATTGAAACAAACAGTCCCACCCTGAACTCACACCATTGGTTGAGCTAATATTGTAACGTCTGGACCAACTTTGCAATTCTGTTGGCGCTGCTAGTGATGCAGAAATTACACACTTCACCTTTAATCATTTTTATGCCAACTTAATCAAGCTTATTATAAAGGTGCATCTTAAGCCGTTGGCATAGTTTAGCCGGGGAGTCGACTGCTCTAATTGCATTTGAAGGTTATTCTATGCTTCCGGACATGCATGCAGGAGTTACAAGAAAAGAGAGAGGAAAAAAAACTGATTCAAAAGGAGCAATCAAAGAGTAATAAATGTGTTCACATTTGCCATGACTTCTTGGGTAGCAGTGACTAATTCACATCCAGCATTATGTATTAATGAACAATTATTTCTCTTGTTCCATTTATTATGCGATATACTATTTGAAATCACTTCATCTGTATCAAAAAGACAATTAAGTTAAATCTAATGAAATTAAGTAACCATTATGCACATCAAGTCTAGAAATGAATTGCCCTGAAAGCTTAAGTAATAAAAAATATAATTAAAAATAAAATAATGTCTGTTATTACTGAAACTTAGCTGAAATTTTTTCAGTGCTCTGAAAATCAGCTTTTTGATTTTACCATAATTTTGGCACAAAAAGTGTATTTAATTAGTTCTTAAGGGCATCTCTCAATGATTACTCTTTATTGAAAAAACTAAAATAAGAGGATGGTTTTTGACTTTTCAACTTTTTCTACTTCTATTTTTCCAATTTTCACACTGAAAATTTGATGAATTTGTGTTAAAGTATTATTTTTCATTTACTTAAATTACTATATGTCTCTGTTTACTTTTGTGCTAAACGGTGTCATTTATAACATTAACAGTTAGTTAGATTTATTTCTAACTAAGTGACACTGCAACAAAAATTATCTTAAATTAAACTGAAGTCACTGAAATCCTGAATTAAGTTGGAACCACATGAGATCCTTCTCCTAATACATCAGATGAAACAGAGTTGCAAGTTTATTGGATTTATTAAAGAAATGTACTTAGTCCAGCATGGGAATTGATGTTGTTCTGCATATAGAGAAGTGTTTCTGTCTCTAGCCCTGGCAATCAGATACTGTGGTGAACGTTCTATGTAACATGAATATCAATTTTTATTTAATTTTTTTTTTACATGTTGGATTTTCAGACCCTAGTCCACTCTTGAAAAGGGGAGTGGGTGTGCTGGGACCCCCTAGAGCTCTGCCACAAATGAAGCACTAGCTCCATCAATCTCCGTGTACATAAATAATCTTGAGCTGAAGATCACAATGAAGACCCAAATGCTCCTGACTCGCTGTCTTGTCTGCTGAGACGCAGTACCTATCAGCACTCATCCCGGATGAAGAAACTTATTGTGCCTCTGGGTCTCTCATGAGGGTTGTCGTGCACATCAGCACCAATCAAACTAAAATCTCCTAGACAGCTTCAGCACTAACACGATGCATTGTTCTTAAATGTTAAAATGACTAAGAAAAAGGATGGTTGCATCAGTGTGTTTTGGGTGCATCACATTCACCCTGTAGGATTTCAGAAAATAAACTCTCCTAACGAGCTGAATAAATACAAAGTTTTTGTTAACAAATGTCAACAACTTAACACATTTCAACATCCCAAATAACTTATTAATCAGTACTTTCATCAATGCTAAGGCTTCATACTAATATATTTCAATCATGACAACTCTCGGAAGATTTAAGCATGATAATGGTTATGACAATGTTAACGTATTTGGTCTTGGCGGAATAGATCTGCTATGCTGCTGCTGCTGGTTATTGCTGAAGTTGTAGATTATTGCTGCTGCTGCAAGCAAGTAGAACTTGCTACTGCCAATGCATATGGTGATACAGTGCTGTGAGTATTTAAGACATACTGCTGCTGCACAAATAGCATATAAAAACCCCGTAGCAGATCTATACAAGTGGAGCTGGGGAAGGTGGTGGGTTTCAGAGGACTCTGAAGTGCGCTGCAAATGCTCAAGTGAATGCTAACCAGTCATTTAAAAGTAAATTAGCAAGCTCATTAGCTGCGTATGCAACATGAACCAATCAGCTTGTGCCAAGTCGTTTAACGCTGTGAATATCATCAGTTACGTTAATACCCGTCAGCCTTTCCCTTGAATTTTTACATAATAAATACTGCAATCACAAACATGCATTTCACTAATTGGTAACCAAGTACACTAACTTTTGGTGAAAAAAAAAAAAGAAAAAGAAAAAGAAAAAAAGAATATGAACACACTCATTGGTAAAAGTAAAAAAAAAATAATAAAAAAAATAACAGGGACAGACATGCTAAAATATAATTTTCACACAAATATTTAAATGCTTTATTCCATATTTCATATTTCAAGATTAAAAGTCAAGTTCATTTACAAGGGTAAGAAAAAAAAAGAAAAAGTAACACTTTAGGATAGGGAACACATATTCACTATTAACTTTTCCCTAAGTTAAGTTTTAAGTTTTCCCTGAACAAACTCCTAATTTGCTGCTTATTAATAATTAGTAGTAGTTATTGTTAAGTTTAGGCATGGGGTAAGATTAAGGGATCATGCAGAATAAGGCATTAATATGTGTTTTATAAGTACTAATAAACAACCAATATGCTAATAACTGTCAGCAGATATACAAGGGACACTGAGGTATGTGAGAACACCAGCAGGTTTAATGAACAAGGGCAGGTGAAAATAAGAAAGGCAAAGAGTCCAGGTGAGTAAATGGGGAATGGCATGTTTCTTGGGTCTTATCTGTGAGTAATCAGTCCTTTTCCTTATCCAGGGAATCCAGAGGGAACAGCAGAGCGTGGAGATGATGGAGCACAGGAGCGGTGGAGAACGGGGAGCGGAACACAGGAACAACTGGTAAGTAGACAAATGCAGGTGTTCCAAGTGGCCACCCCGTCGACGGGAGTTCAAGATGTTCCGCACTTGGTAGATGGAGGGATCTGCCAGAACTTCGGGAGGAGGAGGTATTGCCGGTTCCTCGGAACCTGGGACAGAGGGAGAAAAGGGCTTGTGGTGTGAGACGTGGAATGCAGAATGAATACGATACCGGGCTGGGAGTTGGAGGAAGGTGACCTCATTTATCTGCCTCTCGATGGTGAAGGGACTGATATAGCAGGGACTCAGCTCTCAGCAGGGCAGCCGGAGACTCAGATCCCAGGTCGAGAGCCAGACCTGATCTCCTGGATGATAGACGGGGGCGTGGGACTGACAGGCATCTGTAGAGGTCTTGTGTCTCCACACTGCCTGCTGGAGGTGGACATGGGCTGGGTCCCAAACTCTCTCGCTCACTCGGAACCAGTGGTCAACAGCTGGAAAGTCGGAGGGCTCTTCCTTCCAGGGGAACAGAGTGGGTGGGAAGCCGGAACGGGGTGAGTCCCGTGGTGGTCTGCTTGAGGGAATTTTGTGCATACTCAGCCCACAAAAGTAAGCGGTTCCAGCTGTGTTGTTTGTCATGGCAGTAGGCCCAGAGGTACCTCCCAATCTCCTGTATCTTATGCTCAGTCTGGCCGTTTGTCTGGGGGCGATATCCGGAGGACAGGCTTACTGTGACACCAAGGAGCTTGAAGAAAGCCTTTCAGATATGGGAGATGAATTGTGGCCTGCGGTCAGAGACGATGCCGAAATTGCGGAAGACGTGATAGAACAGGGTTTTGGCAGTTTCCAGGGCTGTTGGAAGACCCCTGAGGGGTATTAACCTGCAGGCTTTGGAGAACCGATCCACTGCAAGGAGAATGCAGGTAAACCCCTCAGAGTTGGGGAGACGAGGGACGACGAAGGATTGGTAAGGGAACCAATTTACCTGTGGGAAGGTGATGTGGAGTCTTGGAGATGGCACAGACTGAGCAACTGCAGACATACTGGGAGACATCCTGGGCCATACTGGGCCACCAGTACCAAGCTTGGAGGAGCGAGAGAGTACGCTGGCTGCCTGGATGTCCAGAGCCCGGGGAAGCGTGAATGGAGCCCAGAAGGGTTGGCCGCAAGGAGGTGGGTACATAGGTTTTCCCTTCTGGGCCTCCCAGCGGAGCAGGCTCGGTTAGGGTGGCGACACGGATCTGTTCTTCCAGAACCCACCGGATGGGGCTGACGAGGACGGCTGGAGGGAGAATGGGCTCCGGTGAGGAGGGTTCTTTGGGAGCGTGAATTCCGGAGAGCAAATCAGCCTTGACGTTCTTGTCTCCTGGTCTACAGGTGATGGTAAACTGGAACCGGGTAAAGAAGAGTGCCCAGCGGGCCTGGTGGGGATTGAGCCTCCTAGCACTCCTGAGATACTCCAGGTTCTTGTGGTCCGTAATTACGATAAAGGGGTGTTGTGCTTTCTCCAATCAGTACCGCCACTCCTCCAGAGCCAGCTTGATGGCGAGCAGTTCCCTGTTTCTGATATCATAGTTCTGCTCCACTGGGGAGAGCTTCCTGGAGTAGTCAGTGCAAGGATGGAGGCAAGGAGGCTCTCCGTGGTGTTGAGATAGTACTGCTCCCACGCCGGTGGTGGAGGCGTCAACCTCCACAATGAATGGGAGTTGGGGATCAGGGTGTGCGAGGACGGGAGCAGTGCAGAAGGCCTCCTGGAGCTTCTTGACAGTGGCCCGAGCTTTGGGGTTCCGGGACAGAGACTTGGGCTTCAAGGAAGCATGGAAGTGAGGGGGGCTGAGAGGAGGCTGAAGTTCTGGATAAATCTGCGGTAGAAGTAGGCGAATCCAAGAAATCATTAGAGCTCCTTGACAGACTGCAGCTGGGGCCAGTCACGGATGGCCTGGACCTTCCCCTGGTCCATTTGGATACCATCTGCACTAAGGATGTAACTGAGGAACTGCACCGTGGGGCGGTGGAACTCACTTCTCGAGCTTCAGGTAGAGGTGGTGTTTCCTCATTTGTTCTAGGACTTGCGTGACGTGGTGGCGATGTTCAGCCAGGTTCCGTGAGTATATCAGGATGTCGTCGATGTAAACTATGACAAATCGGTGGAGGAACTCCCGGAACACCTCGTTCATGAACCCCTGGAAGACGGACGGTAAGTTGGATAGGCCATACGGCATAACTTGATATTTATAGTGGCCTGAGGGGGTTATGAATGCCGTCTTCCACTCGTCATCCTCCCGGATTCAAACGAGGTTATATGCACTCCGCAGGTCCAGCTTCAAGAAGATGCGAGCTCCACGGAGTTCCTCAAGGGTGGCTGAAACCAGGGGAAGTGGGAAGTGGGAAGTTGTACTGTCAACAACGGTAAGGTGGAGCTATCAGGCTCTATTTGGAGAGTACTCACTGCTGGGCGTGGGGGATGACACGGGTACGTCTTAATGAAGTACCCTGAGGCTCCACAATAGAGGCACAGACCCGTGGCGAGACGTCAAGCACGCTCTGTGCACGTAAGTCGATTGGTGTCCAATTGCATGGGCTCTGGTACTGGTCATCTCTCAAATAAGCATATGTGTGATTCATGAATCACACGTCTCTTTCAGATGTGAAATCTATGAATTGCAAATGATCTGGAACTTGCGCACAAATGAATGGTTTCAGCTTTCTGCTTGTAAACGACTCCTAATTAATGTCATTACCATGTAAAAGATCACCAGTCATCCTCCAAATTCTTTAATTTAGAACAGCGAGCTGCAAGAACAGCTTACATTTTCAAAAACCTGCAGTACTCGAACAAGAAAAGTATGTACGTCTGCTCAGACCCTGACGTGACGCTAAGCACTTTTCCACATCAAAGCCAGTTTTTACAAATATGAGCGTTGACATGGATTTAAGATCTAAGATCAAATCTGAGCATACGCACACTGTATAAATGAGGTCCCTGGACCCTACAGTTAATGCTAATTTTAATGTTTACATTTGATTTAAACATTTCCAATAAAAATGTTTCTGTGTTGGGCTACTACATTTTAACATTATAACTGTCTCTTGCAGCAAAAACAGAGGAGAATAACTTTAAAACAAATATTAGCAGTCCAGGTGACAGAGATCCAGTGTGTACAGGACGGCTCTGCTGCCAGTGTCGGATGTAGAGATGATTTACTGAGGAAATGAGCTTTACCTGACGCCATGATACACAAACCAACAACAGGCGGCCACTGAAAGAGTGATGGAGGGGCCGTGCTCATTTCAAAAGAAGAAAGAAAGAATAAATCACCTTTTAAAAGCACATTTAATGCAGTCAGATGCAAATCATTCTCATCCAGCAATGGGCTTTTAATTATTATGCAAATGCTGGACGCACCGGGATGTAACATCACAGAGGGCATGACAGGACGCTCGGCTTCTCAAGTCACGTTTGTGCCAATGTTGATAAACGGTGTATGATTCCATATTTTTACTTGCACTGTGGGGTAGTTGAATCAAAAAATTTAATTATGCAATATTAATATACAAAGCAAAATACAAGCAGCATGAATTTCAGAGCTGGAAAGGAAAGATGCTTGGACTGTACACATTTTCTGAGGTGAAATGTGGTGTATCAGAACAAATAACATTTTAAAACAAGCATCACATACAGATCCGTGTTAATACATATGTATCTCCACTCAAACTGACTCTACAATCAATCAGAACAGACAGCAGGGTGACCTTCACTTTGCCAACTGACTTTGAAAGCAGATGTGCTTATAGGAAAAAATGACAAGTTAATATGAAGAGATACAGTGATTTGGGAAGGGAAGGGAAGAGAACAAAAGATGGGATACAGGAAAAACAAGGAATATGAGGGGGAGGTACAGGAGAAGAGGGGGCCTCAAGATACTGGGTATGTCTTTGGTGTTGAGCCTACACTGTAATTCCTCAAAGCCTCAAAGAGAACGAGAGTACAAGCATTTTGTTCTGACCTACATTCTCAGATAAGAACAGCAGCTTCAGTCCACCAGAGAAACACAAGCTCAGAAATTAGACAAAAAGTGGTTGTTTTATATTTAACTGAATAGTCACTTTGATATTTTTCCACTGCATGGTTTTGTTGTATTTTTTGGATAAGAGACTGGTAAATAAATTACATTTTACAAACAAACAAACAATTATATTATATTATTTTAGATTATATTTTATTATAAATAATGGGCACGCTAGAGCAATTGGTGTGGACCTGAATACATTTGATGTTAGAGTTTTGTTGATGTGAAAAAAAATATTTCAGAATTTTGTTAGGATTTATATCTGATTAGAAATATTAATGATGGCAATAGAATAGAATATCAGATTCTAAATTCCATATTGTCTGATATTCTAAAAGTTTTGGTAGTAAAGCAAGGGAACCATATTTTCTTCATAAATGGATAGTTCACCCAAAAATGAGAATTCTGTCATCATTTACATACAAGACTTTCATCCATTTTTGAAACACAAATGAAGTTCTTTTTAATGAAACCTGAGAGATTTCTATCCTTCCACAAAGTCTACGCAACCACTTTTCTGATTCAAAACGTTCATAAAATCATTCAAACACTCAAAAAAGTACATAAAGTCAATCCACATGAATTGAGTTGTTTATTCTTAGTCTATTTATATGATGAACAGGTTTAATTTAGGCTTTTGATACAGTGCTCTGTATATGTGCGTTGATCAGTGTTCCCAAGTGAGGGAGTCAGAATTGAACTTTGGTTTAATAATCAAAGCAAATGTGCCATTTAAGAGCATTAATACATTAATTATGCCTAAATCTCACCATGTTCATTTTTTCAGGGAGATCAGAAAAGCCTTAGATTAAGAGATGATGACATAAATCAAAGTTTAACAAGGAGAGGAACTCGCACACATAATGCTAGAAGATTTGGTAACACTTTATTGTGATGGTCCCTTTTGAGCATTTTGTTGACAATAAGTAACTGAAGAAACTGAAGATTTCTTATAAAAAGTACTTTATTTAGAGGTCAGAAAGGTGCAACAAAAAAGTGCTCAGTACAAAGACAAAACTTTTGTCATCAGTGTCACGATGATGTAAATCACCAATTAATGGACGGTACCTCTGGTCCCTGTCTCACATAGTGTCAGTCAAAGGAATCACAGGAATTATTTCAGCTCCGGTAACTAAGAGGGTGGAAAAACATGTCATATTTCAAGTTCCATTAATAGCCTCAAGTGCTGTTCCTGAGCATCACATCAGGGACCAAATACAGCACTGATCCTACCTGCTTTGAGCTCCCTCTAGCACTGTATGCGTTATTCATAGAATGCGACATATTCATCGGAGAGAAGAATCGAGCCTCAGATTGCTCATTGATTGACTCTTACACTCAGTGGATTGCTTCCCTTAGGTGATGAGGCATGGTTTCTGTTTCTACTGTCATTGAGAGACCGAATCCATGTCAAGGAAGTCATGGAAGAATCATGTCTTGACAAAATCAACAAACCATCACCGTTTTGTAAGCTACACTCTTATGGGGATTATCACTGAGAATAATGGCATTATGGGCACAGTCCACAAGAAGTGTGGCATCCTGCACAAGTTTTTGTTTTGATCATGATATTGTACTGCTATTTCTGCTAATTGTACTGTCATTCTTCAGCACTTTTCGCTTTATTTTTAATTTCTGTGCTCTAAAACATTCTCTGCGTCATATTAGATTTCTTTCATTTATTTATGATATTTGCATATAGCAAATCCACTGTAGGTTTGCACTGAAAAAATGTAACTTTTAAACCAATCCATAAACATTTGACCGTGACCTAAATAAGAGATTCTGCTTCAGTCTTCATTCAAACTTGATCCTGCAAACCTACCATTATAATTCCATATTAGCATATGAATTTGGTATCTGTGCATTTGTAAAAATCCACTTTTTGGCAATCTAACCAGAACATCATTGGCTTATAACATTTCAAGTTTCTTGAAATTCCTGTGTCTTCATTATCTGAGGGTTCACATCACTTAAAAAATATTTAAATGACCACAGTTTCTTCACCATACTGGTCAAAAGTTTGGAAATAATTAAGTGCTTATTCTTTATCTCTTTATGTCTCTTATGCTTTCCAAAGCTGCATTTATTTGATTAAAATTGCAGTAAAAACAGTAATATTATAAAATATTATTACAATTTAAAATAACCATTTTCTACTTTAATATATTTTAAAATGTAATTTATTCCTGTGATGCAAAGCTGATTTTCAGCATCATTACTCCAGTCTACAGTGTCACAAGATCCTTCAGAAATCACTCTAATATTCTGATTTGCTGACATTAAGAGACAGAGAACACAAGAGAATGATAAAAATCCTACAAGGAGAGAACAAAAGCCTTGAGAAATGTCTCTTTGAGGTTCTACACATTGCAGAGCACTGACTGCCCCAGATGCTGATTTCCAGCTTAAGCCCAGGTGTATAAAAGTCATCTCAGTTTAACAGATTATCAGTGTGGATGTCTAGATTTTGAGTAGATGCCTCTCAGACTCCGGCGTCCTGGGATTTGTTGTAAAACATTCATCCAGCATCACTTCTCAGAGAAACTGTTGCTAGGTTACCTTCAGCAGTGGAGCAGTCTGTCCTTGTTTTTAAATGGGTGAGAAATGTGCATCTGCATTTTTGTTCTAAAAGGGTTAAAGTTCATCGTGCAGATGTGGCAATCCTGAAGAGCCACGATGAGGTAATGGTTTTCTTTTAGCACACACACACAGAGCATACTTATTATTTGTACTATTAAAACCAGTATTCAAATTTACATTTCACTTTAAAAATCCTGTGTGGTGATTTAGAATGAGATTTAAATTTGAATACCATATATATATATATATATATATATATATATATATATATAAATCTTATTTTAAATCTCTTGTGCAAAAATGTCTTGTATTCAAATTTAAAATATATTTAAAATTGTTTTATTAATTAATATTAACAAAGGTAAATAAATGCTGTAAAAATATATTGTTTTTTGTCAGTTCATGTTAGTTGCATTAATGTTAACAAATGAGATCATATTGTAAAGTGGTACCACTTTTTTACATGAGGATGTGCATCAACAAGATTATCATAAAACAGCTGTAGTGAGTCACATGGTGTGGTGTAACATGCACCCTGGAAAAGGTCAAACATCTATCACTCAAACAGGAAATACTACACCAGGAAGTAAGTCTGACATGAGACCTTTCATGCTCAAATGTCTTTCCTCTGTTGTACAGAGATCTAGTTGGAGATTTCTCCTGACTGACAAGCTCAGACTGCATCTAGTCTCAGTTCAGAAATCTCAAATGTAAGTTGGCAACATGTATCAAGTGCTGAATATGATGATTGTCACAAACCATCTGATTCATTCTGTAAAAATTCCTGCAGGGACAATATGTCACAGTTGCTTTCTGCTGCAAAACACTTTTCTGAATTGAGTCGAAATCAAAACCAAATTTGTTTCCCTAGCAGTTTTATTTAAAAGCATATCCATAAGCAAAAAACATCTCTGCAATCTGCAGTTACAGTATAACAGTAAACCAACAGAGACATTCATTACAGCCACAAGTCTCGTTTTTTAGACTAAATATTTGAGTCCTTCAGAATCTGGCTGCTTAAGGACAAACTAGTTTGGAAAAGCTGACGAAGTGAAGCACCTCCACTTCAGTTACTTCCTGTTGACTGTTTTCCAGGTCTGCGCGCAACAAGTGGGCACGGCAATATGTTAATATTTCATGTTGACGACAACATGAACGGCTTGGGATTCATTTAAAAAATAACGCGTTTAAAATGATTCAGAGTCGACTCTTTCTTTTGAGAGACAATAACTTTATACATGGTGCAGTTTCAGATTTAAAACTTTGCAGGATGTTTTCATTCACTTAGAGCTGTGTTATACACTGCATGAAAGGTCATTTTCAAAAATCCATAATAGGGGCACTTTAATTTGAGGGTATTCTCATCACATTGTTCAATATATTGAAAAATGGTGGTAAGCAATCAGTTGATGGAAGTCATGTTTCTATCCAAAGATGCGAATTTAACTTATGCACAAAACCAGAATATAGCATAAAACATGTGAATAAAGCATCGATGCTGTGCAACGAGATGGGTCCGCTGGTTAGTAGAGTTATCCCGTCCCATTGTGCAAAGTCACATGACTTTTTTGATGCACATGGTGGAATTTATTCGGTAAATGTGTTTCCATCGTAGTTTATGCACATTTTTTCTTATCACACAAATGTTTACAGAACAAGCGGGAACCCAGTGTGCCTGTAGCTTTCTCTATCTCTGTTTTATCAGGTGATAGAAATTCTAAGGTCTTCTCAAGCCGTACGGCTGACCTATCTAATCTGCAGCCTGTAATGCATCAATCTAAGATTGCTGTAGAGACAAAATGTAATTTCATCAAGTTAGCATTTTTAAACATTCGCTCACTAAAAAATAAATCATTTCTGATCCATGACTTAATAACCACAAACAACCTGGATTTTTCTGTTTCTAAATGAAACATGGCTAGCAGTGCAACAGTCCTCAATGAAACAGCTCCTCCTAACTGTAATTTTACAAGTGTCTGCAGGACTGTTAGGAGAGGTGGAGGTGTAGCTGCTCTATTTAAAGATGTTTATCAATGCAAGCAAGTGTCATTTGGTCAGTATTTGTCTTTTGAATACCTAGGTATTGAGCTGAAAGGTGCTCCACGCATTCTGTTTATCATTATTTACAGGCCTCCAAAATACTCTCCAGACTTTGTTGAAGAATTCACAGAACTGTTATCAATGATTTCCTCAGAGTTTGACTGTTTTGCTATTGCAGGGGATTTTAATATTCACATAGATAATGCAGAAATCAAAACTACAAAAGAAATTATAACTCTTTTAAACACTTTTGACCTAATTCAGCATGTGCATGGACCCACACACTATCGTGGATTGTCTCGATCTCTAGATTTACTTATCAGTAGAGGTCTAAAGATTTCATCCATTGTTATTAACGATCTAGCACTATCTGATCACTTCTGTATTTTCTTTGATATATTGATCTCTGTTACCACTGAATCTAGATGTGTCTCTGTCAGAAGGAGATGCATTAACGAGAACACTAGTGCGCTATTTATGAAGGCTATATCCCTAACACCAAGCGTTTCTGCAGACCCTGTTGATCTTATCCTGGATTCATTTAACTCAAAAGTTAAGAATGTTATTGATGATATTGCTCCAGTAAAGGTCAGCAAAAAGACTGGCAGACAAAAATCATCTTGGAGAAAATCAACAGCAGTTCAGAGTAATAAAAGACAATGCAGAAAAGCTGAGCGCATGTGGCGGAAGACGAAACTCGAAATTCACTATAGCATCTATAAAGACAGCCTTCATGCTTTCAATGTGGAACTATAAACAGTAACTTAAACAACACTCGCACTCTTTTTGCTACGTTTAAGAGACTGACAAACCCCCCAAGTCAGATTCCCAGTGAAATGCTCTCCGACAGCAAATGCAATGAGTTTGCTTTTCTTTTCTGAGAAGATCAATAATATAAGAAAGGAGATTGGCACATCTTCTAGTCATGCAGAGTTCACACAGATTTGACCGCAATTTCAAAAAGAAGTGACTGTGTCTGTTTTTGAAGCAATTGATAGCAAAATTTTGGAAGAAATAGTACAGCACCTTAAATCGTCAACCTGCTATCTTGACACACTTCCCACATCTTTTTTTCAAAAATGTGCTTAACTGTTTAGAAGCAGATCTCTTAGAAGTGGTGAACGCCTCACTTCTTTCTGGGACGTTTCCAAACTCCCTGAAAACTGCAATTGTTAAGCCCCTTCTGAAAAAGCGCAATCTTGATAACACCACGTTGTGCAACTATAGACCAATATCAAATCTTCCTTTCATAGGTAAGATTATTGAAAAGGTAGTTTTTAATAATCTGAACAACTACTTAAACTCAAATGAATACCTGAACAATTTTCAGTCTGGTTTCCGAGTGCATCACAGCACAGAGACAGCACTCATTATGATAATAAATGATATTTGCTTTAATTCTGATTCTGGCAAAATATCAGTGCTGGTACTACTAGATCTTAGTTCTGCGTTTGACACTGTCAATCATAACATACTTCTAGAGAGACTGAAAAACTGGGTCAGGCTTTCTGGGATGGTATGGTTCAGGTCATATTTAGAAGGGAGAGGTTATTATGTGAGTATAGGAGAGCATAAGTCTAAGTGGACGTCCATGACATGCAGAGTCCCACAAGGCTCAATTCTTGCACCGCTCTTGTTTAGCCTGTATATGCTCCCACTAAGTCAAATAATGAGAAAGAACCAAATTGCCTATCACAGCTATGCTGATGATACCCAGATTTACCTAGCCTTATCTCCAAATGACTACAGCCCCATTGACTCCCTCTGCCAATGCATTGATGAAATTAACAGTTGGATGTGCCAGAACTTTCTTTAGTTAAACAAGGAGAAAACTGAAGTCATTGCATTTGGAAACAAAGATGAAGTTCTCAAGGTAAATGCATACCTTGACTAGGGGTCAAACAACTAAAAATCAAGTAAAAAATCTTGGGGTGATTCTGGAGACAGACCTTAGTTTTAATAGTCATGTCAAAGCAGTAACTAAATCAGCATACTATCATCTCAAAAACATTACAAGAATTTGAAAAGTTAACTGTCACCGTCCCACCTGTGGGACGCTTGGCGCTCTTTTTTTCGTTGTCTTTTTTCCCTATCAAATATTTGAGTAATCATCATAAATTATATATCATTTGAAAGCTTAAAACCTCAAAATTCATACTGTGAAAACCATTTTGAAATCGGACATTGCTTTACCATGGAAATTGTACTTTAAAATCGTTTGGCGGTCTCCTCCCCCTTAGTGGGTGGTGTCAAGTGTCATATTACACAATGTATTACGGTCTTTTAGAATCAAAACTTTTTATAATCTTGACAAAATACATATTGCCGGAAAGGTCTGACTCTCAGGATTCCATATTTGGTGGTCTTTTTGTGATCGGAGTAATATTGACAGAGAAATTTAGACATTTGTGACAGAAAAATGCATTAAAAAAAATTCAATGAAGTTGAATGGCACCCGGTGGCTGTTTGTGGTATGACGCCCTAAATAAAATCTCACAGGAACCTCAATTTTTCTCATATCAACTTCAAATTTGGAACATAACTTATTGAGACATAAGGCTTTAATTTTATGCCAATTTTAGAGTAAAACCTGTTATGTAAAATATTTATTTTATATAAATATATAAAAAATAATATTTTGTATTTTCTTTACAGTAAATTTAAACTTCTATAACTTTTTGATACTTTCATATTTTAAAATAATTCCACTTTTGCAGTAATCTGCTGATTGTCTTCTTAAAAAAGAGTCCAACCTTATGTCTGTATTCCAAAGCATTCATGAATTATAAGAGTTTAAGTTCGGATAGTGCACTTTCATGTATATGTTCAAAAATGGGGGGTGACAGTTAAGAGGTTAAAAGAGGTTTTGTTTCCAGTCAAGACTTAAAGAAACTTGTTCATGCCTTTATCACAAGCAGGGTCGATTATTGTAATGGTCTCCTCACCGGCCTTCCAAAGAAGACCACTAGACAGCTGCAGCTCATCCAAAACGCTGCTGCCAGGATTCTGACTAGAACCAGAAAATCTGAGCATATCACACCAGTCCTCAGGTCCTTACACTGGCTTCCAGTTACATTTAGGATTGATTTTAAAGTACTTTTACTTGTTTATAAATCACTCAATGGCCTAGGACCTAAATACATCGCAGATATGCTCACCGAATATAAACCTAACAGACCACTCAGATCATTAGGATCGAGTCAGTTAGAAATACCAAGGGTTCACATGAAACAAGGGGAGTCCGCTTTTAGCTATTATGCTGCCCGCAGTGGGAACCAGCTTCCAGAAGAGATCAGATGTGCTAAAACATTAGCCACATTTAAATCCAGACTCAAAACTCATCTGTTTAGCTGTGCATTTGTTGAATGAGCACTGTGCTACATCCGAACTAATTGCACTGTATTTTATGTATAATCATTTTCTATTCTTAACTGTTTTAAATTCATTTTAAATCAATTTATATATAATTTCCTTGTTTTTATTATTATTATTTTTTATTGCCTTGTTTTTATTGTTGTGATTATTTTTTTAATGACTATTTCACTTCCTTTTATGTAAAGCACATTGAATTACCACTGTGTATGAAATGTGCTATATAAATAAACTTGCCTTGCCTTATCAGATAAAAAGTTTATCCTACTCAAGGTAATGAGTATCGTTATCGATAATTCACTCACTGCGTCACTAAGACGTTATGGGGAAATGTCCTTTTTCATCCGATACTGAAGCCTTTTCAATAATGCAGTGTAACTGCATGGCTATTGGTTCGGGCAGTGAATAAAAAACGAACCAATGGCGAGGCAGCGGAGCTGCACCAGCCTATGGCCATGAAGCCCGCCAATATGGGCAGGGCCATCTGACTATATAAGTGGGCAATTCTGTCATAGAATCCTCAGATTTCTTCTCCTTCAGCAACGACTAAGATCTTTGCTCTACGAGACTTGAAGCCTTCACCTTCGCCATCGCCTTTGACAAGCCCCACAACGGATCAAGACCTCTCTGCTCAGCAGACTTTGCTGCTCCCTATAGCCACCTTCAGCGTCTGCAGCAGCCATGGTCTCAGCGATCCCCTGCCACCATCTGGCAACATATCAAAGAGCATTTCAAAGAGCAAATTTCTCGGCGTTGTTGCAAATGCCGTGCCGTTACTGTCGCTCATGCAGGGCTCCCCTGACAGCCACGGTGAATGCGTTTCGTGCCTGGGTGAGTCCCATGCAGAAGCCGTGCTCACGGAGACTCAGTGTTCCCACTGCGAGAACATGAGTCTCGCTTCTCTGTGCTCGCGGATAGCTTTCTTTTCAGAAAGCGACTCCGTCCCTCACACCGTCCCGTTTTCTTCTTCCTAGGAGCCTGTGAGGAAATAACAATGGAGCAGAGGACCTCAGTGCCTGAGACGAGTGAGCTCATGCAGACTAGCGTCCCTCTGCTGCCGCGAGTGACTTGGTCTCATTTGGTGGGAGCGAGGACGATCCCTTGGATGACAGTATGTCATTGGCGGCCTCAGATGCGAAGGAGCTGTCGGGCTCGATAAATGACCCTGCCCCCTTGCCATCTTTGGAGCCCAGTGAAGCCAAGGCATGGACACCAAACTTTTCCACATCCTGTCAAAGGCTGTTGAAGAGCTGGGTTTGGAGTGTCTGCGCCGACTCAGCAGACCGCGAAGCCTGCGCCTCTAGCGGCCCAGCCAGCTCCCAAGCCTGAGCCTTGACAGCGCTCCCACTCGGCTAGATGCTACACGTTTCCTAAGCATCAGGGACCCCGGCCCAAGATAGCATTGGACCTGGTGCCTCAGGCATCATCCTGATCTGTGGGACAGGAAGAGGAGGGGGCTAAGTCTCGCTGCAGCCGGACCACCCCCCAAGCAGCCTCGGTTATGCCTCCAAACACCCCATTCAGTTCCGGGTGCTGAAGGCAATGTGTTTGTTGTAAATACTGGGCCCGTTCAAGCGCCCACACAACTATCCGCTGTGATAGCGGGCAAAATAAAACACAAACATACTCAAAAGAGATCAAATTTCCACTTCTGCTTATCACGAGTGTCAGGTCCCTTCATGGCGACTTACCACTTGAATCTATCCAACCCCTTGTCACGTGGGCTGAGGCCTGGCAGGCCATCCCTGGAGGGTCAGACTGGGTTTTGGGGATAATAAAACAAGGTTACTCACTCCAATTCGCTCTAAGACCACCCGCAATTCAGTGGCGTGGTTCCCACCATGGTACAGGGCAAAGATGCACACGTCCTGCGCTCCAAGGTGTTGAATTTACTGGCAAAAGGAGCCGTGGAGACATTACTTCCATGTCCCCAAAAAGAATGGTGGTCTACGGCCCATCCTTGATCTCAGGCACCTGAAACGCACCCTCATGAAACGGCCATTCAGGATGACTACATTGAAACAGATCTTCTCGCAAGTATGCCAAGGGGACTGGTTCTTTTCTCTGGACCTAAAAGACGCCTACTTTCACATCCAAATAGTTCCCCATTACAAGACGATTCTTAAGATTCACCTCTGAGGTAGTGGCATATCAATGCACAGTCCTTCCCTTTGGACTGTCCCTGGCTCCTTGCACTTTTACAAAGCGCATGGATTTCCCCTCTGAGACAGATGGGAATTCACATTCTAAATTACCTCGACAATTGTCTCGTCTTAGCTCAGTCAGAGGCCGCCTCTCCCCCTTACCGTCCCTGCATGGGATCTGCCCACTGTTCTGAGGGCTCTTAAGAGCCCTCCGTTTGAGCCGCTACAGTCGACTGACCTTCGGCCGTCGTTCTGCAACCAAGGCATGGTTATGTACCTAAAGTACTCTCCACTCCATTCAGAGCACAGGTCATTACACTTTCTGCGCTTCCTCCCTCGGAGGAGGACCAGGAGTTGAATTTACTCTGCCCTGTCAGGGCGCTGATAATTTACATTGAGCATTCTGCCCCGTTTAGGCAGTCGGAACAACTCTTTGTTTGCTTCGGTGGCCGCACAAAAGGGCATCCGGTCACAAAGCAGAGACTATCCAGGTGGATAGTTGATGCTATTACGCTAGCATACCCTTCCTTGGGCCATAGGAATAGGAGCCCACTCCACCAGAGGCGTTGCCTCTTCTTGGGCTTGGTCTAGCGGTGTGTCTATTGCAGAAATCTGTGTGGCAGCCAGCTGGGCCCCGCCGTCCGCATTTGCTAGGTTTAACCTGGACGTCCCTGCCTTACAGGCTAGTGTCCTTTCTGCATAGTTGGAACGCACCTGCCATAAGGCGGGACTAGCTCTGAGTAGGGTTTGGCCGTAACATGCTCAAACTCACCAGGATTGCTTACTTCTTGAACGCTCTTGGCCCTATGGAAACACACCTAATTGACCTCCTAGTATTGTTTTTTGGAAGTCAATGGCTACTGTTAATTGTTTGGCTATCAACATTCACTTTCTTGTATGAACTAATGGACAAACTGGAATTCAATATTAAGGGTCTCACTGCTTAGAGAGATGTATTATATGGTCAACCGTGGCCTTCATGACCTTGTGATGTAGCACTTTTTTTTTTTTTTGCATATGACCTCAGTGGTCTCAGCCTCCTGTCACAGGCCCCTGTACATCTCTATGTAAGATAGAGAAGAGCTAGACTAGCCCACATCAGGTGGCACTTATAATAACCTTGCTGAAGGTAGTTCACCTGTCTCCATCATGCTTCTGAACACTCACACACTCACCCACCCAAACATCCTCACATCTTGCTCTGGAGAGCAGATGGGCCGTAGAGCACAGACAATCGTTTCCCTGTCGCACACCAGGTTGAATCCATTAGCTGACAGATTAATCTAGAGGTCACACTGGCCAGCAAGAGGAACATCACCCAACATCATGCTGATTAATGATGCAGTATATCTCTGAGAATAACTTAGTGATACATCATACTGCAGGAATCAATACAGTTTCCAATTTCCACAGAACAACGTGCGTTTCTAGCCACGCACTGAGGTTTATTGACATGCGAAAGACAAATGACCTCCCCCAAAAAGACTGAGAGAAAAAAATATAAAAGTAAAGTTTGAACGCTGTCCTGATGAAGCCTTCATTGGAATTTCACGAAAACATTTAAAACTAACAATCGAAATTGAAAACATTTCGATTGTTAGTTTGAAGGTTATATTGCATATTTTGTGTTTTTTTGAATACTTGGAAGGATTTGAAGTTTTAATGTAGGGCTTGCTGAGTGTTTGCTTAGGCATCTGCTTGCTAAGACATTATTTGGCCATTGCTATGCCTGGCTGCAAATATGTTGTACGGGCCTCAGCACACTTCCAAGAAGACTGCAAAATGGCTTAAAATAATGTAAAATAAGACAAAACAAGCTTTAAAACAAGCTAAAGCTCAAAATTATGGCACAAAATGTTTATGCCCTTTTTTAAAAATTTGTTGTTGTTGTTATTTAAAGACACTTGCCTGAAATCGCATACTTCCCTGCTATATAGTAGGGGAAAAACAGTGTGTGATAAAAAAAGATGAACTTGTAAATGAGCATAATATGGACACTTTAACACCCACTTTAACATGACTTGAAATATTATGTATATCTTATACAGTATATTATGTATATATTATGTATGTCAAAACATGTGAACTTTCAAATATATTCACTTCTTGAAACACCTAGAATTATGGAATTTATGTATTTAGTTATTTATTTGTTATTTTAATATATTTCCAGTCTAATTTCTATAAATAAAAATATGAAAGCAGTTTTGTCATTACAGCAGAAATATCTCAGCTTTCAGCTGCAAGCGTTTTTGTATGTTGGTTATTAGGTCTGTGTTAAAGCTTTGTTGTCTGTTCTAGCTATTTGCCACATTTAGGTGTTTGCAAGTATGTTGCCAGGTTGTTCTGAGTCATTGTTAGGGCATTGCTAAGTGGTTGCCATGCAGGCAGATAGACAGACAGACATAAAAAGACAGCTTACTCAAGTCTGAACAGAGCACAGGATCTCATACGTTGGTGTGGAATCAAAGTGTTTGCTAGATTTAGTAAGACTTTGAAGCTCTCATCCTTCAAGTACACTTCTGCAGCAGAGCTTTCAAGCAACACATCTGACATTACAAAGAAAGCTACATTTATAAAATGGATAGTCTATATGCAGATGATTTGAATGACCTTTAAGTATTTACGTGTTCTAATCACCATCAGGAAAATGGCAGTGTCATTTGTTTTTGGGCCAATAAAAAGGCTAATAAAGAATACCTATATCCTACAGCATTTATTAAGCACTGGGAAACAATGAATGTGAACCACCTGAAGCTATTTTGCAAATATCAAAAGACGGGTTTTGTTGTCATGGAAAAATGTCATCCTGATGCTGAATGTAACATTATAGGTTATTTAACACATAACGTTGTATCTCTTTAATATGATTCACGTTAAAACAAGCAAACGTTGACCAGCCTCAGTATAGACAGAAAATTACTGCAATTAATTCTCTGCATATTGGTAGGTATCAAAAGGGGCTGTTGTATTAACATGGGACAAGGAACAACAGACGGATAGTGATTTCAGCATTTGTCATGATGAGGATCTAGGCCTACAATCAGCCTTCAATTTTTGAAGTGCAGCAGCAATTCTTCAGCCTGGATTGAGCTGTGTGAAGGATGTGACATAGCTGGAACAAGCCTTTTCATGTTCTCAGCACAAGGATAAGCACTTGATACGAGCACCATGCTTGAAGTTCTCCGAGCCGAGGAGGATCCAGAAGCTGAAGTGAGGAGAAAAGACACCACATTTCTCCTCTTGTTATCTTCTGAAATGGTATCTTAAGTGTTTTTAGCGATTGCAGGATGAATTCTGAAATGAGTAGCGTCTTCTTGTCTGTTTGGATCCATTACAGGGTCTAAAACTAGGGCTTCAACAAAACGTGAGCTATTTCTTAGCAACAGGATGTATTAATATTACACTGACAACACAGCGCCATCTGCTGGTGATGAATACAAACTCAGACAGCTGCTTCAGGAGCTAATCAGTTGCTTAATGGAGCCTGTAAATGTGACTCATTAAAAAGTTATTTTCAGAGAGATGAACCATGATGTCTGAAAATCAACACATTTTGTTACTATATGCTAAAACATATATGACATACCTAATATTGTGCCTAAAATGTGAGTTAATCAATTTTGTGAGTTACTCTAGCAATATCACACATACAATCATGCTGATGATCGGATCAACATCATAATTGTGCTGCTGCTTTTACCTGTTACCTATCTATCTATTTTTGTTCCGGGTCTTCAAGCAACACATTGTAATTGTGCTAGCAAAATTTATTTTTCCAGAATGAAGTATTGTTTTTGAATGAATTAGTAGAATGAATGATTCAATGACTCATACGTCACCACCTACTGATTGTTTTATTCCTGAATTAATCATTTGAATATTGACTCACTCATAAGACTCACTTGTTGTCACCATAATTATAATTTTCTATTTACCAAAGCATTTTTTTCCTCATGTGGAGGCAATTGGTCTCCATAGTACAATAACCTACTGAATGAATGCTACAATCTTCTGACAGTGGCAGTCTCATGTACAGTCTCTCTCTCTCTCTCTCTCTGTGTGTGTGTGTGTACATACTTTTCTATCCTGGTGGGGACTTAAACCTGAATACACACCAACTCATGGGGACTCGTGTCACCGTGGTGACCTAAATTGAGGTCCTCATGGGTAAACAAGCTTAATATAAATCATGCAGAATTAGTTTTTGAGAATGTAAAATGCAGAAGTTCATGTGTGTGTGTGTGTTTGTTTGTTGGTGTATGCATTTGGGGTGGTTAAATGATTTTAGCAAATGGCTGCAATATAACAAAGAGTGAAAAATTTAAGGGGTCTGAATACTTTCTGTACCCACTGTATATTATGTATATATTATGTATGTCAAAACATGTGAACTTTCAAATATATTCACTTCTTGAAACACCTAGAATTATGGAATTTATGTATTTAGTTATTTATTTGTTATTTTAATATATTTCCAGTCTAATTTCTATAAATAAAAATATGAAAGCAGTTTTGTCATTACAGCAGAAATATCTCAGCTTTCAGCTGCAAGCGTTTTTGTATGTTGGTTATTAGGTCTGTGTTAAAGCTTTGTTGTCTGTTCTAGCTATTTGCCACATTTAGGTGTTTGCAAGTATGTTGCCAGGTTGTTCTGAGTCATTGTTAGGGCATTGCTAAGTGGTTGCCATGCAGGCAGATAGACAGACAGACATAAAAAGACAGCTTACTCAAGTCTGAACAGAGCACAGGATCTCATACGTTGGTGTGGAATCAAAGTGTTTGCTAGATTTAGTAAGACTTTGAAGCTCTCATCCTTCAAGTACACTTCTGCAGCAGAGCTTTCAAGCAACACATCTGACATTACAAAGAAAGCTACATTTATAAAATGGATAGTCTATATGCAGATGATTTGAATGACCTTTAAGTATTTACGTGTTCTAATCACCATCAGGAAAATGGCAGTGTCATTTGTTTTTGGGCCAATAAAAAAGGCTAATAAAGAATACCTATATCCTACAGCATTTATTAAGCACTGGGAAACAATGAATGTGAACCACCTGAAGCTATTTTGCAAATATCAAAAAGACGGGGTTTTGTTGTCATGGAAAAAATGTCATCCTGATGCTGAATGTAACATTATAGGTTATTTAACACATAACGTTGTATCTCTTTAATATGATTCACGTTAAAACAAGCAAACGTTGACCAGCCTCAGTATAGACAGAAAATTACTGCAATTAATTCTCTGCATATTGGTAGGTATCAAAAGGGGCTGTTGTATTAACATGGGACAAGGAACAACAGACGGATAGTGATTTCAGCATTTGTCATGATGAGGATCTAGGCCTACAATCAGCCTTCAATTTTTGAAGTGCAGCAGCAATTCTTCAGCCTGGATTGAGCTGTGTGAAGGATGTGACATAGCTGGAACAAGCCTTTTCATGTTCTCAGCACAAGGATAAGCACTTGATACGAGCACCATGCTTGAAGTTCTCCGAGCCGAGGAGGATCCAGAAGCTGAAGTGAGGAGAAAAGACACCACATTTCTCCTCTTGTTATCTTCTGAAATGGTATCTTAAGTGTTTTTAGCGATTGCAGGATGAATTCTGAAATGAGTAGCGTCTTCTTGTCTGTTTGGATCCATTACAGGGTCTAAAACTAGGGCTTCAACAAAACGTGAGCTATTTCTTAGCAACAGGATGTATTAATATTACACTGACAACACAGCGCCATCTGCTGGTGATGAATACAAACTCAGACAGCTGCTTCAGGAGCTAATCAGTTGCTTAATGGAGCCTGTAAATGTGACTCATTAAAAAGTTATTTTCAGAGAGATGAACCATGATGTCTGAAAATCAACACATTTTGTTACTATATGCTAAAACATATATGACATACCTAATATTGTGCCTAAAATGTGAGTTAATCAATTTTGTGAGTTACTCTAGCAATATCACACATACAATCATGCTGATGATCGGATCAACATCATAATTGTGCTGCTGCTTTTACCTGTTACCTATCTATCTATTTTTGTTCCGGGTCTTCAAGCAACACATTGTAATTGTGCTAGCAAAATTTATTTTTCCAGAATGAAGTATTGTTTTTGAATGAATTAGTAGAATGAATGATTCAATGACTCATATGTCACCACCTACTGATTGTTTTATTCCTGAATTAATCATTTGAATATTGACTCACTCATAAGACTCACTTGTTGTCACCATAATTATAATTTTCTATTTACCAAAGCATTTTTTTTCCTCATGTGGAGGCAATTGGTCTCCATAGTACAATAACCTACTGAATGAATGCTACAATCTTCTGACAGTGGCAGTCTCATGTACAGTCTCTCTCTCTCTCTCTCTCTGTGTGTGTGTGTGTACATACTTTTCTATCCTGGTGGGGACTTAAACCTGAATACACACCAACTCATGGGGACTCGTGTCACCGTGGTGACCTAAATTGAGGTCCTCATGGGTAAACAAGCTTAATATAAATCATGCAGAATTAGTTTTTTTGAGAATGTAAAAATGCAGAAGTTCATGTGTGTGTGTGTGTGTTTGTTTGTTGGTGTATGCATTTGGGGTGGTTAGATGCTTGCAGAAGAGATGTGTTGAAATTATTAGATAAAAAGTCAACAATGAGAAAGAAATCAAATTTATGATATACTAACAAATGCAGAAGCTTTTATCCAAAGCAACTTGCAAAAGAGGAACTAAAGCAATCTGCCAAAGAGCCAACAATATTTGTAATATACAACGGCAGCTTGGAAATATAGTTTATGTTAGTGTGTGTGCAGGTTCATGTATTCCCTACATTGTGGGGACAAAATAATACCTGAGATGTTTTATTTAATAGTGAGATTTTTTATCTAATAGTGTCATTTTTTGGTCCCCATGAGGAAAACAGCATATAAATAATCCTAAATTATGTTTTTTGAAAACTAAATGCAGAAAGTTTTCTGTGAGGGTTATGTTAAGGGGTAGGGGATAAAATACAGTTTGTTCAATCATTATGTCTATGGATAGTCCCCATAAAACATGGAAACTGTATGTGTGTGTACATTGGTTTAAAGGGATTGTTCACCCAAAAATGTCATTAGTTTGTCATTAGTTACTCACCCTCATGTCGTTCCAAACCCATAAAGACCTTCGTTCATCTTCGGAACACAAATTAAGATATTTTTGATGAAATCCGAGTGCTTTCTGACCCTCCATAGACAGCAACACAACTCACATGTTCAAGACACAGAAAGGTAGTAAGGACATGATTAAAATGGTCCATGTGACATCAGTGGTTCAACTAATGTTATTAAGCTATGAGAATACTTTTAGTGCACAGAAAAAAAGTCTAATAAATAACTTTATTTAACAGTTTCTTCTCTTCTGTGTCAGTCTTCAACACGTGTCCATGAGAGTAACACGATGTGTGCGTGTGATGCTGCTGACGCAGGAGCTGCTGTTCTGACGTAGAACGTCCATCTTTCTTAGTTCATCATCTGTATATTCTGGATTGAATAAGTAAGGCTGGGCAAAAAACTGCAAGTCATCCTCTCTGTCAAAATCTTTAGACATGTTTACGAAGAATGTTTTACGTACAGCGTCTTCCGCTGCTTGTAAACAAGGCGCAGCGCATCCGGGTTCTACGTCAGAACGGAGACTGAAATGGAAGAGAAGAAATTGTTAAAGTAATTATTTTTGTATTCTTTTCGCAGAATTGACAGAATTTAAATTTTTGGGTGAACTAACGCTTTAAGATATGGACCGGTTAAGTGCTTTCTTAAGAGATGTGTCAAAATTATGAGAGTCAGTTAATAGGATTAGGAAAAACAATAATGCTTTGATAAATCATAATTATTACAAAAAGTCCAAATTATGACATACTAACTCATAGTTATGAGATACAACGTCAAAATTATGAGATAAAGTCAGTAGTGATGAGATAAAAAAAACGATGTAAAGTTAAAAAGTCATAATTATGGCATAAAAAGTCAAAATTGAGCTAAAAATACAAAAAAGACCATAAATCAGATCAGAATCAGATCAGATTTTAATATGATGTGAGCATGCAATCCAGAAGGTTATTTATATATGGAAGCCCATTTCCTCCACATCAGGTAAAAAAAAAAAAACATTCTTTAGTAAATCATAATTATGACATAAAATGTCATAATTATGAGATGCTAAACCATAATAAGATAAAATGTTAAATGCTTTCAGTTTTTGAAACTATGGCTCCATTTCTCAAAACTCTACACACAAAACACAAACATGCAAAACATCACACACATCTTGCAAAAGCAAACCCTTCTTTGAAAACTATTTGAACTTTTCTAAAAATGTCATTAGTTTGTCATTAGTTACTCACCCTCATGTCGTTCCAAACCCATAAAGACCTTCGTTCATCTTGAACACAAATTAAGATATTTTTGATGAAATCCGAGTGCTTTCTGACCCTCCATAGACAGCAACACAACTCACATGTTCAAGACACAGAAAGGTAGTAAGGACATGATTAAAATGGTCCATGTGACATCAGTGGTTCAACTAATGTTATTAAGCTATGAGAATACTTTTAGTGCACAGAAAAAAAGTCTAATAAATAACTTTATTTAACAGTTTCTTCTCTTCTGTGTCAGTCTTCAACACGTGTCCATGAGAGTAACACGATGTGTGCGTGTGATGCTGCTGACGCAGGAGCTGCTGTTCTGACGTAGAACGTCCATCTTTCTTAGTTCATCATCTGTATATTCTGGATTGAATAAGTAAGGCTGGGCAAAAAACTGCAAGTCATCCTCTCTGTCAAAATCTTTAGACATGTTTACGAAGAATGTTTTACGTACAGCGTCTTCCGCTGCTTGTAAACAAGGCGCAGCGCATCCGGGTTCTACGTCAGAACGGAGACTGAAATGGAAGAGAAGAAATTGTTAAAGTAATTATTTTTGTATTCTTTTCGCAGAATTGACAGAATTTAAATTTTTGGGTGAACTAACGCTTTAAGATATGGACCGGTTAAGTGCTTTCTTAAGAGATGTGTCAAAATTATGAGAGTCAGTTAATAGGATTAGGAAAAACAATAATGCTTTGATAAATCATAATTATTACAAAAAGTCCAAATTATGACATACTAACTCATAGTTATGAGATACAACGTCAAAATTATGAGATAAAGTCAGTAGTGATGAGATAAAAAAAACGATGTAAAGTTAAAAAGTCATAATTATGGCATAAAAAGTCAAAATTGAGCTAAAAATACAAAAAAGACCATAAATCAGATCAGAATCAGATCAGATTTTAATATGATGTGAGCATGCAATCCAGAAGGTTATTTATATATGGAAGCCCATTTCCTCCACATCAGGTAAAAAAAAAAAAACATTCTTTAGTAAATCATAATTATGACATAAAATGTCATAATTATGAGATGCTAAACCATAATAAGATAAAATGTTAAATGCTTTCAGTTTTTGAAACTATGGCTCCATTTCTCAAAACTCTACACACAAAACACAAACATGCAAAACATCACACACATCTTGCAAAAGCAAACCCTTCTTTGAAAACTATTTGAACTTTTCTAAAAATTTTATTTTTGCATAGTAGTTAGCCACACGCCAAACTACACACAGATGTAAAAAAAAATTTAAAACACGTATACCCGTGTGTCTTTTGCTTGTTCAGAGTGCAGTGGAGTTTGGCCCGAGGACACCACACACTATAGGAGCAAAACAGTTAAATCTAGGATTTTTTTCCACCCTCATGTTTGTGGTTTCTCACATTTTGAAGATCTTATAAGACTTAAAAAATCTTTTAGTGTGTACCCAGCATATTTCATTTTTATTTTTTGTCATAAATCAGTGCTATTGGTCACCCTTTATGTCTGTCAGTGTTTCTGAAAAGTAATGGTTTTGGACATACAAGGTTTCCGTCTTACAGCGACAATATATAATCAGTGTATACATGGATCAACTGCTTGTTGTGCACTCTTTATCTAGAGCAGTGCTTCCCAAACCTGTCGTGGAGGACCTCCTGCCCTGCACACTTTGTATGGCTGTTTCTCAATTCCAAGAACACAGAGAACAGACTTGTGTCAGTCTTGCAAGGCTTCCTTGGAAGAGCGAACTCGGAAGGACGTGAGAACACAGAACGCATCCTCGTGAGAATTGTGATGTACTGTGTCCTTGCATAACTGGCCGCATAGTCTCAGCAGAAGCAGTGGCCAATGAACAATAAATATAACATAACATTACAAACAAATGTCATAACTTATTAAAACATTTCATACTATTATAGATATCATTTTCACATAATTGTATATTGTTTTATTTTACAGCATTGTATGTTTAACTACAACTATGTTAAGATTAAGATTTTAATATGCCAATAAAAATACTTCAGACTTTCTTTGGGTCTTACCACTTTATTAAAATTAACCAAAACAAAACGATAAATCAGGGATTCTCAAATCTTGCCCACGAGATCCACTTTCCTGCAGAGTTTAGCTCTAACCCCAATCAAACACACCTGAGCATGCTAATCAGTGTCTTCAAGATCATAAGAAAAACCACAGGTAGGCGAGTTTGATCAGGGTTGGAGCTAAACTCTACAGCAGATTGGCCCTCCAGGGAAAGATTTGAGGAACCCTGCGATAAATGTTTACTTTCAAGAGCCGTCAGAGTGAGTTCAAAGCTTACAGGCTTCCGTATACCAGCCGCCCGCAGCATCTTCTGGGATTTCTAACGGCTCGATTCTCTCAAGTCTGCACTCGATACATCCTCGATATCAAGAACACATCCGGGAACTTTCATGCGTCCTCTGTACTTGCGTTCTTGAGAATTGATCTGAACTTCGACAGTTGATGATGACGTAGAACGAGAACACAAGATCGCTGAAGAACGCATATTGAGAAACAGCCAAAGTCTCCCTAATCAGACACCCAATTTAGTTTGTGCAGTCTTTACTAACGAGCTGATGAATGGAATCAGGTGTGTTAGATAAGGGAGACATACAAAAGGTGCAGGGCAGGGGGGCCTCCAGGACAGGTTTGAGAAGCACTGATCTAGAGTGTTATGGCTCGGTGATTCTCAAATCTGGCTCTCGAGATCCACTTTCCTGCAGAGTTTAGCTCCAACCCTAATCAAACTCACCTACCTGTGATTTTCTAATGATCCTGAAGACATTGATTAGCATGCTCAGGTGTGTTTGATTAGGGTTAGAGCTAAACTCTGCAGGAAAGTGGATCTTGAGAGCCAGATTTGAACATCCCTGGTATGGCTGATCATAGACTTTCTAGATCAGGGATGGGCAAGTTCAGTTCTGGAGGGCCAGTATCCTGCAGAGTTCAGCATCAACCCTAATCAAACACACCTGAAGAAGCTAATCAATGTCTTCAAGATCAGAGGTCTTCAACCCTGCTCCTGGGGACCCACTATCCTGAAGAGTTTAGCTACAACCCTAATCAAACATACCTGAAACAGCCAATCAAGCTCCTCAAGACTGCTTGAAAATGTGCAGGTGTGCTGAAGCCAGTTGGAAATAAACTTTCCAGGAGAGTGAGTCCCCAGGAGCAGGGTTGAATACCTCTGTTCAAGATCATTAGATGGTTACAGGCAGGTGTGTTTTTTTTTTATTTATTTATTTTTTTTAATTTTCGCTGTTTTACAAAGACATCACCCAAAAAAAAAAAAAAAAAAAGCTCAGATTTTTACATAAAACAGGACTACCCCATATATAACAAATTAGGGAAAGGAAAATAAATAGATAAATAAAATAATGAACAGCAGGAAAGTTAAGTGTCCAGAGAACTACACAATTACAATATCCCTTGTAGTATAATAGGGCGAAGATGAGGTTCCATATAGTCCAGATATGGAGTCCAGACTTTATAAAACTGACCTGTTTTTTTGATGTAATACATAGGTAAGACGCTCCAGGGCAATCAGCTCAAAAATGATCTTATGCCAACCTTTAAGTGATGGAGATTTATCACTAATCCAATTAAGTAAAATATTTTTTCTGGCAGCAAAGGAGAGTATATTATACAATTTCTTGTTAGCAGATGAAACAATGTATTTATTAGGTATACCCAATACCAATGAGACTGGATCAAAATCCAACTGCATATTAAAGATCTTTTCCATTTCCTCCAGCACCAAGAACCAATACCTTTGCAGTCTGTTACATGACCACAGACAATGTGTTAAAGTACCTACTTCAGTTTTACATTTTAGACACATAGGCGATATAGAGGGGTTAAAAAATGCCTGCGGTTAGGAGAAATATGGAGTCTATGTATGATTTTAAATTGTATTTCTTTCGTACGTGTACAAACAGATATTTCCTTAGCATAAGACCAAATGTCATTCCATGTTTCATCATCAATGTCAGTAGCTAACTCTTCCTCCCATTAGCTTTAATTCTCTGGGCAGGTGTGTTTGATTAGGGTTGGAGCTAAACTCTGCAGGACCGAAGTTGCCCATCCCTGGAATAGATGAAAATAAAATTAACAAAATAAAATCACACGGGTACAGAACCATCTCAAACTGCCATCTCAGTGCTTACATGCCTCACAAATGACAACTACAGGTTTGTGCTCTTTGCTGACACTGAACACCAGTGCTGACTTGTCTGTCTTTTGCAGCTGGACCTCTTTCTCATCGATTGACCCTTCTGTCTGATGTATAGCTCTGGCCGGGTGGTGACTGTTTTGTTTTTCATCCCACATCTTTCCATCAGGTGTGTTCGACTTCATGCGGCGCCGCACAGACCTATCGGTGAGAGCAGCCGCTTGCAGTCGGGGTGGAATTGAAAGCAGAGACGTGAAGTCGGACTCTTTCTGCTCCTGATAGTGATGCTCTCGCGGTGTTTGGATACTCTTATCACAGATGAAGTGAATAACATGCTATATTTGTCAAATGCACGGATGTTTTAGAAATGTTTTCATGAACAACAGAAACACTTTTTATATACTGCTTAATACAGGGCCATCTGTTCAAGAATAAAGTTCAACATAAACATATACTATTTAAATACCAATAAGCCTTTATCAGTGTTTATTTTTGTTTTGTTTTGTTTTTTTATTAAATGTGACTCAATATAACATTTTGACTATACAGTAAAAAAAGCTTTTACTGTTCTAAAAGCAGATTTGTGGGCAGTATTTTTTTTATTATTATGCAAAAATTATACAAAGGTTTGTACAAGCATATACAACTCACAACAAGTACAAAAACAAATAAACATTCATAAGAATATGTAAAGTGAATTCATGCCAGGGGTAAAATTACAACAATTTGAAGTAACAAAAAGCTTCATAGGTCTTTCTTGCTTTTTTGTTCTTAATTTTATCTAATGTAGTAGTACCATTTGTTTAATCTCTTTTTATAAAATGTTCAAAGATTGGCTTAGCTTCCATTTTTTCACACGATTGTGATATTTTCCTAGTAAAATAATATTTGTGAGCTGTATTTTTTATTTTTTTTTTATTGCAAAAATTGTAGAAATACACAAGAACAGGGAAACAAGACATGAATGTATTCCTACAAAGAACAAACATAAAAATAAAGACAAAAAAAAAAATGAATATTCTGAATTTGCGTACATCAAATTATGGAATTATCTATACAGAAAAGTGCAAAAATAAAATTACATCATTTTAGAAAAGCTGTCATAGTGCATCAAAAATTTGGCACTCCTTTTGTTATTTGTCAGTCTTAGAGATGAAACAAGAGAATCAAATTCAGAAAGAAAGAGGGGGAGAGACAAAGGAGATTTAAGCCACTTTTGCTTATGAATGAAGAATTTTGCATTCAATATAAGAAAATTAACAACATATTCAACAGGTAGCTTTGGATTTTCATAATAAAAAATAACATCTTTGAGGACGAAGGTATGGGTCACATTTGTAAGGTTAGAAACATAGGTGCTTAAGTCAACCCATAATTTGTTGGTGACACCACAGTCAAAAAACAAATGGGAAGCTGTTTCTTCAACAAAACCACAAAACGAGCAAGACTCATCAACATCAGAATATTTAGAAATAGACAAATTAACAGGATACATTTTATGAAGGATTTTATAATGAACCTCCTTAACTTTGTTAGATATACAAAATTTACTTTACTCCAATTTATATTTGTTATAAAGGAACCCCAGTAGAATTTCCCTCTTGGAATAATTATGGAGATTCATAAATTGTTCATAAGTTAAAATATTACCAAAATCATCGAACACAGATAGAATACAGTTCAAGTTATTATTATTATTATTATTATTATTAAACCTATTAAACCTTTTCTAGTGAAAAAGAGAGACTTATTTCTAACAGTTATATCAGCATTATTCCAAAGGAGAACTTTGTGGGGGGAGAAACCATGGACAAAACACAATTTCCATGAAAGAAGACATTGCTGATGGAAGTTAGATAAGGAAATAGGTAATTTTCCAGGCAAGAAATTACACTTTAGTAAGAAAGATAGGCCACCAAGTTGGTCAAATATCTTATTTGGAATAAAGAACCACAGTGACATTGGATTCATAAGGCACCTTCTCAACCAATTTACTTTAAAGGTGTTTACAGTATCTGCAAAGTCCAAAAAAATCAAGGCCACCTTCGCTTCTGGAATTAGCAAGCACTTCTCTTTTTAATTTGCAAGGTCTATTTTTCCAGATAAAATCCAAAAATATTTTATTAATTTCCTTTATAGCTTTATCGTTGACAAATAAAGAAAGAGCAGAATATACAAAGTGAGAGAGCCCTTCAACCTTAGATAAAAGAACTCTACCAAATAATGAGAGATCTCTCTGAAGCCAGATGTTAAAGATCTGTTTCGTTTTTTTCATTTGATCAAAAAAGTTTAAATGATGTCTACTGATTGAATTTTTAGTGATATTTTACACTTTTTTTAACTGGGATACCTCCTAAGAATATATCATCCATATCATGAATTGACATAAATTCACATTTCGAAGTATTAAGTTTTAGACCTGAGGCACATGAAAATTGTTCAACCAATTCCAGAGCTTTTGGTAACTGATTTTTGTCCTCCAAGAACAGCGTAGTGTCATCAGCTAGCTGCGCAATTTTGATCTCCCTGTCAAATACTGAAATTCCTTTCAAATTATCATCTTGGTTAATTCTTAGACAGAGTAACTCTGTGGCTAAAAGAAATAAAAATGGGGAGATTGGACAGCCCTGTCTGACACCACGATATATGTTAAACCTCTTAGAAGTGTCAAAGTTCACAATCACTGAGCTGTTAATACCTGTATAAAACATGGTTACTGTCTCTATAAACGCTTTATCAAATCCAAATATTTCTAGAGTACGAAAAAGAATTTTGTATCTATGGAGTCGAAAGCTTTATGAAAGTCAAGAAAGAGCATACTCTGACCATCTGAATGAATTAGATCTGAATAATCCAGCAAATCCAGAACTAATCTTATGTTGTTAGAAATGTGACGGCCTTTTATGAATCCAGATTGAGATTCTGAAATAATATTGCCTAAACCATAACTTAATCTTTTAGCATATACAGAGGCTAATATTTTATAATCTAATGTTAACAAAGAAATAGGTCGCCAATTATCAATTATTAAAGGATCCTTGTCAGGCTTAGGTATGAGAGAGATGACTCCCTGTTTCATAGTAGTGCTCATATCTCCCTCACTGATGCATTCCTTATACATATGAAATAAAGGCAATTTAATAAACTCCATTTGTGAGCTGTATTGGAATTGAAGATGTTAGAAACACACGTCATTGTTGTCATGTGGTGAATTTGGCCAATCGTGAAACAGCTGTGTGTTCATCAGCGCTCCCGCAGTCGCTCTGGAGAAACTGCGCGAGCTGAGTCAGCCGGCTGCTCTCGAAACGCTCTCGCGGTACTTTGATGCCACACGTGACAGTGTCGTGGCGTCGGCGCCGGTTCAATCGGACAAATTTTCTAACCGGCATGCACTTCAAGTCAGCCGCCGATCGGTTTTCATGGCGCCGCATGAAGTCGAACACACCTATTGCCTCTGTAATATGGTTTTGAAGGTGGGGCCTGCCCTCCAAGCACCTCTTCATATGTGGCACGACCAGCTCCTTGATGAATAGCTGTCATGCATTGGTCACACCACCCATATAATCAGGGTGTTGCTTAGTGAAGTTGGTGTAGTCCAGGGGTGGTCAGCATCTGTCCTGCAGAGTTTTGCTTCAACATTGATTAAAAACTCACCTGCCTCTAGCTTTCCAGTAACCCTTAGACCTTGATGAGCTTGTTCAGGTGTGTTTGATTAGGGCTGTAGCTGAACTCTGCAGGACCGATATTGGCCGCCCCTGGTGTAGGCACTGAGGGAGGTAACATCCAGCACATTGTACCACTGCAACATAGGCCACCTCCGTGTTCTCCACTGACATGAGTAGGTGCAAACCATTTTTACTCAACCTTTTGGATTGGATCTGAGTTTGCTCTTCAGAAAACTCATCAGACAAGCTTTCAATGTCATCACAGAGTCTTCTTCATCTAGGAGAGCTGGATTTACACCCACAACTCCAGACTGACTCCTTCACCTGAGTTCTGATTGCACGCACCTGTTCAGAATCTGCACCCTCATCAAGACTGCTTCAAAAGCACACACCTCACTTCACTCCAGTGTCCAGTCTCGTTTGGACGAAGTGGACTCCTCGTGCTACTCCAGCAAAGGTTTGAGATCCTTACTTTCCTTGTGTACTTACCTCCTGTGAGCCACTCCAACATCTGTCTCCTCCTTTGTCTGTGAGGGACCAGCTCTGTTGTATACTCCAGTGAGGTGTGTGCTATCATCCACCCAGCTGCCATTAATTCCACGAACTCCTATAAGAGCAAGAATCCATATTACAAACCCCAATTAACCCATGATTTGATCCATTGAACTGTTTACTCGCCTGCCATTCTCCATTCTACCTCTGTCGCCATAAATAAACATCTACTGTTGATTCTAATCTTAAGAGTCATTTTTGATGTAGTAACACAAAACCTAGGAAAAAAACTAAATATTAATTTGTGGTCATTGTAAAAAGATATTTTGAATATTCATGGAATATATAGATCAGGGAATATTAAATGCTGAAATAAACTGATTTCAAAAGATAAAAAAAAAAAAAAAAGCCCAGCGATGCATGACATAACATAGGAAATGAATATGGGTCATTTTAGACTCATGTTGTGCATTAGAAGGGGTTTTCATAGCGTGTGCATCAAAGGGTAAAAAAAAAAAAAAACTGTAAGTAAGCACACAATGTAATTTTATCCCACAATTATTACTTACAATATAGCAGTTTTGAATTTCATAATTATTTACCAAAGCATAATTTCATCATCATTGTTTCATTTATATCAATTACTTTTTATCTAATATTTTTAATGTTTTGCTTTCTTCTGGTGTTACTGTGCATGGTTTATCAGAAAAATAATAATAGGCTAATAATAATAACTTGCCTAAAATGGGTTGCAAATGCAATTTCATTTTGACTTTAAGAATACTGGCTGCAAAGAGATGCTGATCTCTGATCCGACACAAATCAACATGCTTTTACTCTGCTCAGCCAATAAATCATCATTCATATGCATTTCTCATATCTAAGCGTGTATTCTTAGCGCATTTCATCACCGGATGTGGGAGGAAACCACAGGAGTTCTCTTGCGTCTTTCAAAGCATTTCAACACACACAACCTCTTTCAGTTCAGTTTGAGGAAGGATTGAGTTCTTTGTTCTTATTGATTTCGGTGGTCTCTACAAAGTTGGATATTTATAGAAGCAAACCCTCAACATCTACATGCACTTGTAATTATTTGGACCTAACAAAATTGACAAATATTCTAAGTTTTGCAGCATCTTTAAGGAACATCATATTGCGCTCAATCAGTAATCAGCAGTTGATTGACTTCACCTGTGTTCCTGTCTAAGGCCTTTGAGAGTCCATGTAGGAAACAGTACTTTAGACCAATGGGAATTGTGCCTGCTCTCTGGAGGACTGCAGCACATGGCTGGTGGTTGAAGTGTTGCTGAACAGGAAGTTGCTGAGTAGAATTGAGAAAATGTCAACAGACATGAGGGTCTCTTATCAGAGTCTAGTCTTGCTTTTTTTAGCAGGCTTCTGCTCACTCGGTAAGACATTTCCACTAGCTTTTCTTTTAATTCAAATTTAATTGTTTTTTTGTAGATAAAGATGTTTCCTTTTGTATTTTCTTGTAAGGCTGTACTACACGGTCACTTAAATGGCTAAACTATAATCTATCAATTCGAGTGGTTCAGAGTTGGCTGTTCATTTGCTGTCTATGTGGAAACCTGTTTACATTTTTCTTCTTGGACTTCAGAGAAAATTCCAGTGCACACATTCATCAGCAGACCGATCCCAGGAGCTCTGCAGAACGTCAGTAAGAATGACACTGGGGTGAAGGAGGCCGTCCTGACTGGAACCTACTCCTTTAATAACAAATCCAACGATGCTTTCCTGTTCAAAGCATCAGCTGTTGATGACGCAAAGAGACAGGTATAACTCAAGATACCCATACGTCTCACTATGTGTGTGTATACATGTGTAATCTGGTCTCTGCTCCGCTTTAGATAGTCAAAGGCGTCCGCTATGTTCTGGAAGTGGAGCTCTCACGGACCGTGTGCAGGAAGAGGTACAGCACTGATGACCTCAACAACTGTCCCTTCCAGACAGACCGTCTGTTACAGCAGGTATGAGTGCTTCTGTATAGAGCTAGAGAAGTTAAAATGGCTTTCTGCTTCTAAAGTAAAGCCAAAATAAGTGTTCTGATTTGTGTATGTTGCATAAAGATCTTAAAGATTTCCCACACAAAGAGCAATTTCTAGTCTGTTAAATATTTTTGAGTGGTGCATAAGAAGAGGCACACAGAGATCAATTGTAGTAATGCAGTGAGATTTGTTTGCACAAGGAGTCTGACAACAGTCTGTCTGGAATAACATGAAGAAACCGAACAAACTGTGAGAGACTAAACCCAGAAGAACTGTGGCAACGTCTGCAAGATGCTTCAAGGAACCTTCCTGCAAAGCTACACTACTGTTATGTTTTAGGCACTACAAAAATGCTGCAAAATGAGGACGCTGTCATAAATAGATTTTCTTTATCTATTAACGAAACTAAATCACATTTGGTGTGACCATCCTTTGCGTTTTAAAGCAGCTTTTGCCCTCGGTGCACTTGCGCATAGTTTTTCAGGGAGCTTTGCAGGTAGTTTTCTTGAAGCGTCTTGGAGATGTTGCCACAGTTCTTCTGGATTGAGTCTGTCTCAGTTTGTTTCTTCATGTCCTTCCAGACAGACCGGATCATGATCAGATCCGATCTCCGTATGGAGCACTGACTGCTGTCAGACAAAATCTCACTGGATTATTACAATGACAAAGTGAATGTTTGGAAATGTAAACTGATATTTCCTACTGACACACTACAGCAAAACCTAGAAATAACTGACTTTAAGTTACTTTTTTAGTTGGTGAAAATGCTAATGGCTTAAGACTCCACAAATATTTAGCTTTTAATGTTGCAAATTTTACCATTTTTAACCACAAATCAGTGGTCCAGGAAATGTCAAGAATTGCATAAATACT
The DNA here is from genome assembly GCF_012432095.1 of Onychostoma macrolepis. NCBI lineage: Eukaryota > Metazoa > Chordata > Actinopteri > Cypriniformes > Cyprinidae > Onychostoma > Onychostoma macrolepis. Next base: position 6,141,244 of record NC_081167.1, on the reverse strand, counting down.
GTAGATTAAATAACTTAAAGTACACGACTGCCTTTAAATTTAAATGCTTAAGCTGTGTGTCTAACCTTGCAGACTTTTTTTTTTTTTTTACAGGAATAGTCAGTGTTGTTCGACTTAATACGAGTAGTTGAAAATGTCTCCCCGTTAGCTCCGCAGCTTAAAGGCTCCCCACATCATGACATCTTCCTCCATGATTCGCTGATAGAGATGCATTCAGTATCGTATTTCTCACTAGATCTTCAAAGACCTTGCTCTGGAGCATCACCATGCAACGCGTGTTTTATCGTGATTCATCTCCACTTAACTCTGAATCAAACCTCCCATATTCTGACAAAAACCTTATTCTGTCTTTGATGTCTGAGGCAATGGCTTGTTTAGGGGAACATCTACTTAATTCTTACTAATTTCCTTATCCGTAATCTGTGGTTAAGATAATTAAAAGCTTAGTAGCAAATCATCATATTAGAATGATTTCTGAAGGATCGTGTGATGCTGAAGACTGGAGTAATGATGCTGAAAATTCAGCTTTGCATCACTTTCCAAATTCCCAGGTTTTTTTATGACCATGTGAAATGTGTATCAAGAAAATGACATCAAGATTCTTGAGGACAAATAAACTGTATTAACAAACTGTCTTTTGAAGTTGTAAATCAACACCATTACTTTTTTTTTTTTTTTTCTTCTAGACATTCTTCTGTCACTTTGACGTCTGGTCCGTTCCATGGATGAAGCCGATTTCAACTACATATTTTAAATGTCGTACAAATGATCTATTCTGAAATCTGTTTTTCACTTGAAATGTCATGCTAATTTAATGCCAAACTGAATGTGAAAATAAAGTAAGGCGCAGTGATTGGATATCATGTACAGTGACCTTCAGTTCATCAGATGCTGAGCTTGTGTTGACTAAGTGTAAATTATTCAGTGATGTTCAGAAGCAGCTTTATGCACCTACAGTCGATCAGGGGCCATCACTTCAATCTCTCAGCTTCCTGGCCTCTTTTCCTTTGAGCCACAGATCTTTGAGCAAACTGACCATAGAAAGACACCAGCACTGATCAAACACACATCTATCGGGTTTGTGTGAACAGATTTATTGATTCTTTTTTGACTACTCATTTACTATGTGTTTTTGGATGTGTATGACGTACTTGTCCTAGATTCATAACTCCATATGGCCATTATAGGTGTGTACAAGCATCCAATGGGACAGAGGCTCTCAACCGGATTTGTTTCAGAAGCCAGATTTGGTGTGGACATGAAGCAGTGATCATACAAAGGTCCTTAAAATAAAAAGTTAACTGCTTTTATATTACAGCAGTCATCGATGTACATTTGAAATGGTTAGAATATATATATTTTAATGTTTGGTAAAACAACATTAGTCTGAACTTCAGTTTAAGCATTAGTATGTGACACCATTCAAATGTTTATCCACAACAAATTAGTTTGAGATCAAACAACCGACAAGTTCAAGACACAAGATCTTACTTTTATCAGAAGTTTTAATTCAGTGCAACTTACGCCGACTCCATGCCCAGTTCATGGCCATCAAACCCACAACTTTGGTGTTAACATTGTTGTATTGTTTAAACGACAGAAAATGTACTCACCCCTCAGGCTATCCAAGATGTAGATGAGTTTTGAAGTCATTTAGCATGAGATCACTTGCTCACCAACGGATCCTCTGCAGTGAATGGGTGCCGTCAGACAGCTGTTAAAACATATAATCCACACCAGTTAATGTCTTGTGAAGTGAAAAGCTGCATGTTTGTAAGAAACAAATCCATCAAGGCATTGCTTCTAGCCAAAATACCAATCCATAACGCTTCCTCCAAGTCCATCTCCTGCTGTCCTCTCACATTAAATTACACCCACATGTTTGTTTAAAACGGTTTAGGACTATTTTTGTTTGTCGCAGCTTTGTCTGTGCAGATTTCTCTTCTGATTTAGACGTCTTTTTCACTGGAGAAAACAATATTATGGGTCAACGGATACTTCAGCGAGAAGCAACGATTTGAAGTTTGAACGTCTCGATGGATTTGCTTCTTACAAACAGTTTTTCACTTCCCAAAACATTAATTTACTGGAGTCGTGTGGATTATTGTGTTGTTTTCATCAGCTCTCAATCTGACGGCACCCATTCACTGCAAAGGATCCATTGACGAGCAAGTAATGTAATGCTACATTTCTCCAGATCTGATGAAGAAACAAACTCATCTACAACATTGATGTCCTGAGGGTGAGTACATTTTCTGTAAATTAATCCAATTTTTTTTTTTTGTTTGCTTTCCCAACTACGCAAGATTAATTGATTAATTTAATTTATTATTTCCATTTAGCACTGTTCTTTTCCCCTCGCTGTTGTCCCATAAAGTGGGCCACAATCCACCAGTTGAGAACCACTGCTACTGTATATGACATTATTGCTGATAATTCTAATAGACATCATATAAATATGGAAAACACACAGATACTTGGGTAAAGGTGTGGTAAATACTATAAAGCCAGCAGCATTTATATAATTTCAGCAACATATACAAATAATTATGATGACACATGAGAACAAAATTAACACTTTCAACAACTCAATTAAAAATAAACCAAAACATTCAAACATTTTCAAAGCCAGAGATAATTATAGCTGTGTGTTTCAGGAGATTCATTTTATAATGAAGTGAAAATACCCTTTCACTTCCCCCAAACAGCATCTCTATGCTGCCACCCACAGAAATTATTATTGTTTTTACCAGTCGTCTTGTTTCGTATCACAGCACCTTTAAAAACAAACTGTTGGCAGCTCTATTTTTAGAGCCAGACGACATTCGCTGCAAATAAAACAAGCACAGAAACTGCATAATTTCTGTGACAAGGGGGAGAAACAAAAATAGTAATGGCACATCTTTTGATTTAAAAAACAGCCTGCCAGAGAGCTTATTATGCACCGCGCATCTCTAAAAAAAGAAAGTCGCCCACATGGGTTAATGGAACAAAAAGACAGGCGTCTGTCAGAGCTAAATGAAGAGAATGGTGATCAAATGAAGGGACTGTGTTTGTTCAGTGTTGACTGTAATATGGAAGATGTTAATAAGTGTTCTTGTTGATGTTTGCCAATGTTAATTGCTTCGAAATCTGTTAGTTTGGAAGCCAGGGTGAAATGACTCGAGTAGAGCATCTGTTAGGCTCGTGACGTGTTTCACACTTTGCTCAGATCCAGCTTGCACAGATACGGCGAGCGGAAGGAGCCCAGGTACAGGTGGCCGTTGTACTCGTGTGCCTCGCTGATGTAGGCCGCCACCATGCCGTGTGGGTCGTGGAAGCTGCGCACACACGTCCCTCCGTCCTGCAGCTCCACCACCAGACTGTAGCGCGGCACGAACTTCAACAGAGTATCTTGACTGAAGAGCTGAAAACACACAAAACGTGGAGAAGCACATTCATTTTAGAAATATATATGCAGTAGAAATGTGTAAAAACAGCTGGATGGAGTGCAACAAAATGACAAAACGTGAGAGATCATTTTTATGAACTATTTAATTTATTGTTTTAAATGTCTGTTTGTCAATTTGAAATGTGATTTATTTTACTGTTACATTTAACCCAAACAACTCAAACAACTATTGCATGAATGTCAATTTAAAAAAGTTATGTATATTTTATTTCACGGTTACGTTTAACTAGGGCTGGACGATATGGCCAAAATTGACATCATGGTATATTTCTTAATTTCGGTCGATACGATATAATTCCGATATCGATATGAACACTATTAAAAAAAGCCTCATAAAAACTGCCAAGAATGCCCACAACAGATGTCTGTATCTACAAACTTATGAAAAATGAATTTGCCAAGTCTATGAACTCCTCCTATAAAACTATATAATATTTTAGGGGGGGAAAAAAAACAGCACAAATAAATTAATGTTCACCTTTTATTTGTATTTAGCCTTCATACAAACAAGAAATGTGAAATCACTGTCAAATAAACATCTCAGACTCACCTTATTAATATTAATATATTTAACTTCAAACAGTAGGCTAACATACACTACCAGTCAAAGGTTTTTGAACAGTAAGATTTTAGTTTTTTAAAGAATTCTCTTCTGCTCACCAAGCCTGCATTTATTTGATCATAAATACAGCAAAAACAGTAACATTTTGAAATATTTACCATTTAAAATAACTGTTTTCGATTTGAAAATATTTTAAAATGCAAGTTATTCCTGTGATTTCAAAGCTGAATTTTTAGCATCATTTCTCCAGTCACATGATCCTTCAGAAATCATTCTAATATTCTGATTTGCTGCTCAGAAAACATTTATTATTATGTTGAAAACAGCGGAGTAGAATCTGATTCTCTGCCAGTAGGGGGCGCTTTGAGAGCACTTTCCCCAGTAACGCCTGTAATCTAAACAGCTCCGCTCATGAACGCTACTTTATCAGAAAAAATGAAAATGCCATCAAAACTATTCTGAAGACAGTATGTTCTCTTCAGAGATACATTCATATAAATCACCTGCTTTTTGAAATGTGCAGTGCTCATGTTTATTCAAAGAAGTCAAACGCCACAAATAAATCAATGTATGGGAAACACTGGTAATGTATATCAAAATATCGGAAATGTGTTTAAAAATCATATCACCGTTATTGAAAAAAATTATATCGCGATAAATATTGATATTGAATTATTGTCCAGCCCTACGTTTAACTACATTTTAAAACATTAAAGTGAAAAAAAAAAAAAACAATGACTGTATAAATGTCTATTTGTATTTTTGAAATGTGATTTATTTTAGTATTATATTAAATTCAATTTAAACAACTGAAAAACATTGACTGTATAAACTGTCACTTTGAAAAGGGATGTATGTGTTATTTTACTGTTATGTTAAACTACATTTTAACTCATTTAAATAAACATTGACTGTACATTTATTAGTCTATTTTGAAAGTTATTAATTTTGTTGATACATTTAACTGCATTTTAAATATAATTGAAATAAACAGCTATAAATGTCTATTTATTTGTCCATTTGAAGTGATTTATTTATTATTTTCCCGTTAGATTTATGTATTATTTGATCTTGGTGTAATTTATTATTCTACTGGTCTAAACATTTAACTACATTTTCAAACAATTTAAATACACAGCTATACATGTCTATTTATTTGTCTTTTTGAAATGTGATTTATTTTACTGTTACATTTAACTCAATTTAAACAATTTCAATAAATATCCATTTTTGTCTTTTGCTGTTACATTTAATCCGATTTTAAACAATTTAAATAAACATCTATTGTATAAATGTCTATTTATTCGTCTATTTAAGGTGATTTATTTGTTATTTTACTGTTACATTTAAAAAAATAGTAAAATATTTAAATAAAAAGCTATAAATATTTTATAGATTTAAATATAATTTGTCATTTGAAAAGTTGGTAACACTTTACAATAAGGTTCATTAGTTAACTACATTAGTTAACATTATCTAATAATAAACTGAACTTATACAGCGTTTATGAATCTTTGTTAATATTAATTTCAACATTTACTAATACATTATTAAAATCTTGTTAACATTAGTTAATGCACTGTGAACTGACATGAACTAACAATGAACATCTGTATTTGTATTAACTAATGTTAGCGAAGATTAGTAAATACGTATTGCTCATGGTTAGTTCATGTTAGTTAATACATTAACTAATGTTTAACTAATGAACCTTATTGTAAAGTGTTACCGAAAAGTTTTGAAAAATTAGAAAAATAAATACCTTAAATATGAGCTTCTTTAACCAGGGTCTTTGAGACAGGAAGTCAAGCATGGAGAAGCCAGGGTTGGGTCGCACAGCGGACATGGCAACCCAGTATCCACCTGAAGAACTGCGCCGAATGTTGTCAGGAAATCCCGGGAGGTTGTCTATAAATGTATCCATACCTCCTTTATTGAGACCAGACACATGAACTCTGTGAACAGAAAGCAAATATTCAATACGCAGCAGTGACAAACTAATATATCAGCTAAACTCATAAATCAGTCTGTGCTTGGTTTTTTGAGACGATCAACATTGGAGTTATTTGCAACGTAACAATTTTGGTTCCAATTCATCAGCAACCCTCAGTTAATCTATGAGAAGAGCCAGAGTCAACATAAAACTCCTGATTTAACCAGACCATCCCAGATGAGCACGGGCTTACAGTACATTAATATTAAAGCTTCTGCGGCACTGAGACCATTCTTGCTTTAGTATGATAAACATGCTATGCATCTCTCCACACGGGAAGCTTAATGATGGAGCCTGTTGCCTTGGCAACTGCATGCACTCATCATGTATCCAGGTAAGGAGAATGGCCTGTGCCTCAAGCAGACATGAGGCATCAAGAGCAGTGAATGAGCACCACGTAATTCAAGAATTCAGCTGTGAGAGGCGATAAAGAAGTGACGGGAAAACTGATAACAAATCAGCCCAAAAGCAGGGACAGAAAGTTTCAAATTACACTGGATGATCAGAGTTTACTGATGCACAGAACAGCAATTTATCAGTCAGATTTGTATTAGAAAGCAAACATGAGCATCTCTTGCCTTGAGGGATGGAAATGCACTAGTGTTCAAAAGTTTGGGGGGATTTTTTGATGTTTGTGAAAAAAAAAAAACCCGTCTCTTATGCTCCCCAAGGCTGCATTTATTTGATTAAAAATACAGTAAAATCAGTAATGTCGAGAACTATTATTAAAATTTAAATAACTGTTTCCTATTTGAATAAATTGTAAAATGTAATTTATTCCTGTGATGCAAAGCTGAATTTTCAGCATCATTACTCCAGTCTTCGGTGTCACATGATCCTTCAGAAATCATTTTAATATGACGATTTGCTGATCAAGAAATTTTTTATTATTATTATTATCAATGTTTAAAACAGTTGTACTGCTCATTCATATTTTTGTGGAAGCCATGATAAACTACCATTCAAAAGTTTGGAGTAAGTGATTAAAAAACAAAAATAAATTAATTTATTCCACAATTTTTTCAATTCTACAAGGATACATTAAATTGATCAAAAGTGACAGTATAGACATTTATAATGTTAGAAAAAAATCTAAGTTCCCAAAAATTATAACGCAGTTTTCAACTGCTGAACTGGACACTTCAATTGTTTTCAACATTGATAATAATAAAATATGTTTCTTGAAATTTCTTAAATAGAAAACGTTTCTTTTAAATTGTAATAACATTTCTGTTTTTACTGTATTTTTTGACCAAATGAATAGTTCTGGGATAATAACATCCTATATTTTGAGTAAAATTATAAAAAAGAAACAATATACAAGTCTCTGAACAATCAACGACCAAAGTAACCAAATGTAAACAGTTCAGTGAACATCACCTCCTTATTCTGGCCATTGTGGTTTCAGCCACCAGAACAGACTCCTCATCAGGGAAGAGCTGGATGCCGTTTGGAAACCTCAGGTTCTCCATCATCACAGTCACTTCCTTAGTCTCTAGATCATACTCAAGAACACTGAAACAACCAAATGAACAACATCAGTTCCCTATGAAAACAATCAGTGATTCATGCAATGCACAATTTTCCAAATAATAAAGCTGTAAAGTGCAAAACCCCGTGAAAATCAGATGTGCCAGTGCATTTTTCATGTCCCAGTTACCGTCCATCTGCCGTGGCTTCCATGATCAGGTGCATGAAGTCTCTGCGCTGCCATCTGCTGCTGGAGTCAGTGAAGTACAGCTTTTTCCCATCCTGAGTTACATCCAGATCATTGACAAAGCCCAGACGGCGACCACCGACCATCTTCCCTGTGCTCAACAGAGATTTTACCTCACCTAACAACCAAAACGAGACAGAGCATTGTTTTTGTTTTGTTTTTTGGAGAAAGACAAATGTGGACACTATGAACTATTTGTTGGATGACTGGTGTGGAGATGTCTCAATTGCTCCAATTGTGTTCCATTGGGAAAAAAAGAAAAAACACATACAGGTTTTGGAAAAACATGCAGGTGAATGAATAATGACAGAATTTGTATTTTTGAATGCATTATTCCTTTAAATGAGTAGTGACTTTTTAAAGCAGAATATGTGGATTCCCTTGTCTTACCTGTGACAGGATTGACCTCAAACAGTCCCAAATAGGCATCAGCTACAAACAAGGTGCCGTTGGGCCCCACACGGATTCCCAGAGGACGTCCACAAGTGTGTTCATACTCTCGAGAGCCTTTGAATCAGGAAACAAGTCACTTGATGGACATCCAACACTAATGATAATAGCACTTGATATTGAAATTATTTGAATTAATTACAATAAATCAACATAGGGCAATTGCTACATACATCTACGGTTGTTAAATAACTATGTGACTGACAGAACAAAATGCTTGAGCTAGTCAACCATTAAAATTCTAAGCACATTTTATGTTTGTTTTCACTGTGTCAGCAGTTTTCAACACAGCCATGCTAAAGGTACATATACACTGCATAAAATGCCTGTCCTACTGTCATAAAACTATACTCTATACTTTCATAAAACATTCAAACATCTCCATGCAGAGCTTTAATATGTTACATTACATTAATGCACGTCCGCTTTACATGCACTAATGTAATGCGCTTGTATGTGAGTGGAAAATATTAAATGAGACAAAACGTGAATAAATACAATAATAGTATATACAAAATATATGAATAAATTATATACAAATGAAATAAAAATAAAGATTTAAATAAGCAATGGCTAATAAAAATAAAAATAAAAATATTTTAATTATAATTTTTATTTTATATGCGCACACCAGACACCAGTCATAATTCATATGGTGGTCATAATTTCAACATATATAAATACATATAAAACAAGTATCTGAAAATGGTAAAAATGACCACCAACAAAGTAATATCTATAAATAAAAAAATGTTCCAACAATATCATTTGTTAGATTTACATGTTTTCTTTTACAAACGCTAATGTTACAGTTTCCTAAAAGTTACAAAGATGGCTCATGGCTTGTGCAACAAAACCATGGACCCGGGCATTTCAAACACCAAGGTCACTCATGTTGAAATCCCACATTACAAAGCGTTTAAGGAAATAATCCAGTATTTCTGGTTTTCTTACCACATGGTGGCTTGCCAAGTGTTGCTAATACGTGAAAGTTCCCTCCCTCGATTTTGACGATCTTTCCATCAGCCGTCCCAGTGTAGAAAACATCTGCAAAGCAAGAATGACTCAGAAACATTACATGCTGTCATTAATGCATACCATATATAAATATTTTTATTATTTATATTTAGTTATTACATTTTCTAAACTCTTGTTTTTTAAAGATTTTTATATCTTAAGACCTTCATACTTCCTTATATATTGTCCAAGTGTCCAAGCACGCAATACAAAAATACCTAATCAATCACACAGTCCTAGTCAACTCAACTTTCATCTAGTTTGGCCTGTACGACTGCAGTGCGCACACTGCCAAACAGCTGGGACAAACTGGGTGAAAGGTCACGCTTTGACTGCACTGCATTGTAAATACTGACCTCCAATGTTAGCAAGAGATTCTGGGCCGATAAGCCGCTCCTCAAACAGCCGCTCTGCCTGTCTGAGTTTTAGGTTGGGCTCGTAACAGCCAGTCATCAGAGGTGGTTCACTGAGACTAATTTTTAAACACAAGAGGGGAAAAAACAAAGAAAGATATTAGTCAAGTCTCATGTTCAGCTGTTTGCGCTGAAATGAATGGCGTTCTTACGGGAGAAGACTGCAGGAGATGAAATGCCCTACATATCAACTGCAGAGGCATCAATTATTAACTATTGTCAGAACTAAAAGAGAAATGAGAAAGCAGTGTGCAGGGACTCGGCTTAAGCTGAATATTTATATTGGATTTTGTCAAGAACATTGTGGCAGCAGATCAGATCAGAAGAACCAAAATGAATAAATTCTGATCGGATGGAAAAGAATTATTAAAGAGGTTTTCCATCAGCATTAAAGAAATGGTTCATGCAAATATGAAAATTGTGTCTTCATTTCCTCTCACTCATATCATTCCTTTCTGTCTTCTGTGAAACACAAAAGAAGATCTTAAGCAGAAAAAAAACCCCAAAGCAAATGCAGTCCATACAACTCATGCACCATATTCTACGTCTTCTAAAGTCCTCTGTCTTGTGCGAAGAACAGACAATTATTTGTAATGTCAATTAAATTATTTTTTTGAGTAACACCATCTTTTCAAACCAGCATACTAGGTTTAATTTCATTTATAATCAACTACCTCTAGTCTAAAAACTGTTTTCTGTAATTGAAATAAATCTGAAATAAAGTATTAATATTAATATTAGACAAAAAAACTTCAACAGCAACAACAAAAAATTAAAATTAGGATCAATAAGCTTAACTTATTTAGTACTTGTATATTAACATTGGACAAACCACTTCAACAGCAACAAAAAATGTAAATAAACATTAGGACCAATAAGCTTAACTTATTTAGAACTTTATTACTAAAGTAGTACTAAAATGACAATGTGAAACTGAAAAAAAAGTATATTTCTGAACAGTTTTGAAAAGGAGATTTTTATAACTGAAAACATAAAAATGAAGGTTAATTCAAAATAAAATTAATACTATAATAGTTCATAAATAATACTAAAATAGTTAAGGCATAGGGGAACACAATAGTGCACAAATCACATGGACTACGTTTAAGGTAGTCAGTGTAAATCACCATGAACTTTAGTAAGGTGGAAAGCAGAAGCTTGAATATTCTGCCTAAGGTCCTTTTTCTAAATAATAAAATATCACAATTATTAAAAGATAACATTTTTGGAAAAAAAAAAAACTGAACTTTAACCATTAAAACTGATCATGTAGTCTAAAAGGAGGAGGTTTTTTACAATAAAAGCAATATACCTTCTGAAATATAGCTTCTTTTGCACTGCAACATTTCCAGCTTGGCAACAGAATTTTACAGGAAGTTATTTTTGGTGTTTTGTAATAAGACATACAACCGGCATTCAGCAATAAACACTGAGCAGGACCAGTGACTATAACTCACGGTATCTGAGGAACGCCGCATGACACAATGTCCCAACTGTATTTCTCCATGCAACTCCTCATACATCATTACATGCACATTCAGGCTTATTGCTGCATGAGTAATATCCTATTGTACATGCTTTACTCCACAAATTAATAATTTAGTCATTTCTTTCTGAGTAGAGCAAAGTGCAACTGGAACATATACACTCCCCATAAATATTTACATGAGTTTTCAAAGCCTGACACATTTTATAACCTTAAATTTCCAGTGTTTTTTTATGAGCAAGGAAACCCTGAATATCTGAAATACTGCGTGTGTTTTCCATTTCAAGCCAGTGCATGGTCAAGGTGTAGATGTTTATGAGAGCAGAAAGCTCACCTGAACGCCTCTGGTTGAACGGGAGACTCCAGCAGGAAAATGACCACCAGCAGTGGGAAGAACAGGAAAGCTACTAATGTCAGTAACGTCACACGAAACACCTTCCCACTGTAAGTGCTGAAACACACAAACAACAACATGCAAGTCAGGTATATTCATTTGCAGAGAACACATTTTACACAATTTAAATTGAATAAAGTTAAAAGTGAACGTGACCCTGGAGCACAAAACCAGTCTTAAGTCGCTGGGGTATATTTGTAGCAATAGCCAACACTACATTGTATGGGCCAAAATTATCAATTTTTCTTTTATGCCTAAAAATCATTAGGATATTAAGTAAATATCATGTTCCATGAAGATACGTTGTAAATTTCCTACCGTAAATATATCAAAACTTAATTGTTGATTAGTATTGCATTGCTAAGAACTTAATCTGGACAACTTTAAAGGCGATTTTCTCAATATTTTGATTTTTTTGCACCCTCAGAATCCAGTTTTTCAAATAGTTGTATCTCAGCAAAATATTGTCCGATCCTAACAAAACCATACATAAATGGAAAGCTTATTTATTCAGCGTTCAGATGGTTTTGTGGTCCAGGGTCACATATGGATGTTTTCAGAAGCTGTCTTACCTTGTGGTTTTATACTGTGGTTCGTGGGTTTCATCTGTAATTATTTGAGGTCTGTTCAACCTCCTGAACCGCAGTCCCTCGGACTCATTCATTCTGCTGTTGTTGTGGTTCTCTCTTTCTTCGCTTTCACAGCTACGTTCAGTAAAACACAAGGCAAAATAAACGCTGGTCCAACAAACGACGCATTTATTCACTAAGTTGCAACCCAAAGCCAGCGCAGTTCATAACGTGCGCGAGTCTCGAGCTACAGCAGTGACGTGTGAACGGAGAAACGTTGAGAACCGTTCAGACTCAAGCTCGGATCGTTTTTCAAATTAAAAGTCTTGCGCAAAATGTTTTAGCACGTAAAACGACTAAAATAGCTTAACTTGCTTAATTTGGTGCTAATAAACGAACAAGTAAGTAAACGCAAACATTTAAGGAAAACTACATCGCATTATATGTAAGCAATAAGGTACTCGAGGCCGTACTGTATCTTGAATAAATCACGTGATTTATTCACAATACAGCACGGCCTCGAGTACCTTATTGCTTTTATAAAACGATTACCACACAATAAAAGAAAATATTAAAACCAAAAATGTAGGTATTGAAATGTTACTTTTTTGAAGCAAGTTCGTTAAATGCTGTCCTTCCGCGATTACCGATTAGCGAGGACTCAACAAGAGCCGAATGAGCCGTTTCAACCAACTGTCGAAGTTTGCCGAATATTACCGAGGACTCAACAAGAACCGAATGAGCCGTTTCAACCAACTGTCGAAGTTTGCCGAATATTACCGAGGACTCAACAAGAACCGAATGAGCCGTTTCAACCAACTGTCGAAGTTTGCCGAATATTACCGAGGACTCAACAAGAGCCGAATGAGCCGTTTCAACCAACTGTCGAAGTTTGCCGAATATTACCGAGGACTCAACAAGAACCGAATGAGTCGTTTGCCGAGGATGACCGAAGTTTCTGATGAGTGAGTTGATGATAATGTGCAAGCCTGAGGCGCGTACTGGAAATATGCTTATTATGACTGTTATTTTATTAAAACCTGCAAAAAACTTTCTGTCCAGTGATGTAAATACATTTTACAATAGTTTATTGTGCGTGCATATTATATTTAAAGTTGTTTTTAAGCGAAATCAAGGAGTTTATAAGACTTTTATTTTTATTTTTATTTGATCCGCGAATGAAACTGTGACCACAAACACCACAACTTAAGACTAGTGAATTATATGGCAATAATCAGCAATACAGTATATGCTTTCACACAAATAACTTTATTTTTTGAATGTTTCAATATGTGTTGACACAAATGACTTATTTAAATTTTTCATTGATACAACATGGCACTGAATTGTTAGAAAATAAATGTTTAGAGACGTTATTGCTTGATAACGTCAGGAACCGATGAATCGGCATTTTGAACCGGTTCAATGAGCCGATCTGTCCGAGAAGAATCGGTTCGCGGAAATGAATTGGACTTTGCATCACTAGAGTAAACTGATGGACATATGGACATACAGACTCATACCTGAAACAGAAAACTAATAAATACAGTAATATTCCCTCCTCACTTCGGAAACTAGGCTTCCACACAGACGCTCACTCACACACATCAACACATCTCCGCATGAGAAGCGTTAAAGATGAAAGATGCAACATAACGCCAGCAGGGGTCCCTCATACTTTATAAAATAAATAACAAACAGTTAATTCTGCCGAAATACATAACCCACGGAACAGCTAATGCTATTTTTGAGTGCATATGTTGCTAAGGGTGTTGCTCAGTGATACACAGAAGCGTTGGGTGAAGCGTCATAGCCGTGCTAAACACAGCTGCTGACCAATCAGAATCGAGGAATGGAACTAACCGTCTTATATGATAAAAACGGCTGAATCAAGAAATTAAAAGCAAAACATGAACGTTATGATGTGCTTATAGTTAAACACATCAAAGCCCGTAAGTGTCGCTTTACTGGAACAAAACTCCTAAAAGCACAAAAAATATTCTAACAACAAGCAATCTTGTAATACATAAATAATTCATAAAACTCATCGGGTTTTTATTTATTTATTTATTTTTACTTTGGTGTTGTTGCTCAGTCAGCTTCACTTTTTTGTTTGTGCACTTTAGTTTTTGTTGTCCTGTCACCTTTATGTAAATCTTCGGGAATACATTTTTGTTCAAAGGACCTTGAACTTTGCATTTCGTTTGGATGTTTTGCCTTTGCTTTTTGTATTTTTCTACGCACTCAATTATAAATATATTATTTTTATTTTACTTAATTGGCGCAGAATTGTTTTCATATTTTAAAACGTATCAGGATATTGTTATTGACTTTTGTACTGTTTGTACATTTGTGCTTTATTTTAAGAAATGTACTCTATTCTAGTTGTTCTACGACTCCTTTATGAGTTAAACTGATAAATCAATATTTTGAATATTAAAAATTATTACATTTTTAATTATAATTTTGACTTTAATTATGAAAATACACTTTTATATCGTTGTACGGTTTCTGTCTTCACACTGCTGGTTAATGCTGGCACAAGCTCCCCCTGGATTCTGGACTGAGAGGTGTATGCGGATCCTCCGATGGCTGTTTTTAACACTGAAAACATTCGTGCTGCAGTTTGGATTGCCCTCAAGAGGCTTGATCTCAATGGTTGGTCTAATTTGTATAATAATCTGTCTGAACTGCAGTTAGTTAAACAGCGGTCAGCTGGTTAACTGCGGGGTAGCATCCTGGGGTTGCCATGGCAACGTGAACAGATTTGCTGTAGAATCTCTGTCGTTTGCCTTTTTGTAACCATCTTTGTTTTTACAATTAGAAAAATATCCTAGATTACTGAAAAGTAATTAGCTTTGCCTTTTGGCTACTGTTCTAAAATCAGTTGTGATGGATAGAGAGCAACAGGTGCATCTGACAGCACAAGGCAGTTCCTGGTATTGTTTTGACTATGGCTTTGAATTTTTTGCTGACATGCAAATCACATGCAAATGTAAAAATGTGTTGTGAGTGCTGACATAAGCAGTTATTTTACAGATAACAGGGTCATAGCTCTCCGGGAGGTTCACATTCCAAGTGGAGCCCAAGTAACCAGCATAAGACAAGTGCGTTTGTGACTAGTTCATGGGTTTGATGTTGAGATTTAATATAGGCTATGTATTAAATGAGTATCGTCTCTCCTTACAGATACTAGCTCATTCTTTCAGGCTTGACACTTCTCAGACAATTCTTAAGGTATTTTGCGTAACCTTCCTGTGGTGTTTAAAACCTTCATTATCTGTTCCACATGTATATAAAATGGAATAATTTTGAAATCAATTTGCAGATTCGAAACAATCGAGGATGCCTAATTCCATTAAATTCCTGCATGCCACCAAACAGCAAGCAAATGTAAGTAAGTCTATTTAAACAACCTTCCTTAGTGTTAAAGGTCTAAATTCTGTTCATGTAAGAGTGTCAGCTTTAGACAACAACGACAATCGAAAGGAATTTGCAGCATCTGAAATTTCCTTTCTTTTATTATGGGCCAATATTTGGTCCCTAGAATGAATATTAGGGACTTTTTATTTATTTATTACATTTATGATAGCATATTTATTTTGGTGTGTCACCATCTTATATCAAATACCTGAATTAAGGAATATTTTAAATAAATGGCTGACATACTGCATTTTTGACTTTTGGTTAAATGTATAGTTCCCCCAAAAATGAAAATTTGCTGAAAATGTACGCACCCTCAGGCCATTCAAAATGTAGATTAGTTTGTTTCTTCATCAGATTTAAAGAAAGTTAGCATTACATCACTTGCTCACCAATGGATCCTCTAGACTGCCGTGAATGGGTGCCGTCAGAATGAGAGTCCAAACAGCTGATAAAAACACCACAATAATCCGCAACTAATCCACACCAGTCCAGTCCATCAGTTAACGTCTTGTGAAGTGAAAAGCTTGTAAGAAACAAATCCATCAAGATGTTTTAACATTTGCTTCTGGCCAAATTGCTTCAGGTCCATAATCCATAATTAACGCTTCCTTCAGTGGAAAAGTCCATCTCCTGTTGTCTTCTCATTTCAAAATCCACAACATATTTGTTTAGGACTGTTTTCACTTGTAAACGATGCTTGATATTTGCATACCTCATAAAAGACCACTTTTTCGCAGGAGGAAGCATTAATTATGGATGGTATTTTGGCCAGAAGCAACAGTTTAAAGTTAAAATGCCTTAATGCTGTATTTGTTTCTTAGAAAAACACAGCTTTTCGCTTCACAAGATGTTAACTGATGGACTGGTGTGGATTACTGTGATGTTTTTATCAGCTGTTTGGACTCTCGTTCTGACGGCACCCATTCACTGCAGAGCATCCGTTGGTGAGCAAGTGATGCAATGCTTCATTCATACAAATCTGATCTGACGAAGAAACAAACTTTGTTTGTGAATATTCAGAAAATTTTCATTTTTGGGTGAACTGTTCCTTTAATGTCTGCCCTTGGTCATTTCTTTCTGTTTATTATGTTATCCTTTCTTAGTCATATTTTCAGGATTGACTACTTATGTGTTCATTTGTTCGTGTTCTTTGTACCCAGGCCGTACGTCCTTGAAGTGGCCAAAAACTACCAGCACGGTATGACAACTTGTGGGCTTTTTTTCTCAAGCTTTATTACATTAACGCTAAATAACATCAGTTTTTCTTATGAATACAGTCAATCCAAGACCCAGAAGTATTCCCATGACTGTTATTAATAAAACCCTGAAGTCGAGGCTACTGAGCATCGTGAAAAGGGTGAGACGTTTGACTCAGTCCACTAAAACGGCTCTTTTAAATGTAAAACAAATTCGCAGTTTCAAACTACCTCGATGACAAAGTGTGAACATTGCTCTCTTGTGTCTGCTCTTATTTCAGATCGAAAGATTAGAAGAACTGTTTCCTCAAATCAAGCTAAAACACCGTGAAAGGTTGACAAAGGTGAACTTCTGATCTGATGCTAAATTTAACAGTCTTCCTTCCTGCTTTGATGTTTTTCCTGTTGAAACAGAATGTTGCTCATTCATTTTTAAGTATAAGAGGCTTTAGTTACGTCACAGATGAAGCATGATTTGCTGCTTGCGATTATAGGCCTAGGCAGAGAGCATTTATACACTACAGACATACATTTCTGTAAGTCATCAGGAAGATAGACTGTACATTTTATATACAAATATATGCTAATAAAGACTCCAACAAAACTCGAATTAAATCATGGTAAATAATTTCATGACTTTTATTGCAGGATATTGAGTTACTGAATCAAAAGCTGGTATTTCTTCACAAACGAATGCAGGTAAAATGTTATTCCTCATTTGTAGCTGTGTGACTATTATCGAGATGTCAAAATAATCATTACTAAACTAATCTATATCAACAATGCAATCTATTTCACATAGGTGTCAGTTATAAGGGAATGTCATGTGATTATTATTCGCCATAATAATGTAATCTCAGTGTCTGTTCGTTTCAGATGGCTGAGTCGTATTGCTGGGAGGGCACGTTGAGAAGAGCTCCACTGTGGTGAATGATGCTCACGGTTCAGGAAGTCTGGTTGAACTGTTGCCTTTCACCGACTAACATGACCAATAACATCTTAGAGAGTAGAATCAGGCTGTTCAGTTTTTGTTTTGTATCTAATCTGAATGACCTTTCTGGAGCTGTATAAATGACTCAATAAATCATGCATTCTGTGTAGTCAGATTTAAAATGCATGAATGTGATTTCATTATATATGTGACCCTGGAGCACAAAACCAGTCTTAAGTCGCTGGGGTATATTTATAGCAATAGACAAAAATACATTGTATGGGTCAAAATGATTGATTTTTCTTTTATGCCAAAAATCATTAGGATATTAAGTAAAGATCATGTTCCATGAAGATATTTTGTAAATTTCCTACCGTAAATATATCAAAACTTAATTTTTGATTTGTAATATGCATTGCTAAGAACTTCATTTGGACAACTTTAAAGGCGATTTTCTCAATATTTAGATTTTTTTTCATCCTCAAATTCCATATTGTATCTCGGCCAAATGTTGTCCTATCGTAACAAACCATACATTAATGGAAAGCTTATTTATTCATTTTATTTTGAAAAATTGACCCTTATGACTGGTTTTGTGGTCCAGGGTCACATGTCATCTACAGATAAATGCTGCATGAGATTTTCTCAGAATATACTTCACTTTTCAGAGCCATTTTTGCAAAACCTTTTATCCAGTTGGTGTTTTAGTGATTTTTAGTGGATGTATGAAATCAGTTCTCCTCAGATTCACGCAAGTGTCACGCAGCAGAGTTATCCCAGGTGTAGAGAATCACTTTAACTATCAACATGATCCATTAACACTTCATAATCCATTCAAGATGTAGATGAGTTTGATTTACAGATTTGGAGAAATGTAGCATTACATCACTTGCTCACCAATGGATCCTCTGCAGTGAATGGGTGCCAAACAGTTGATAAAAACATCACAATTCATGGAAAGATGGCAAAATTGAAAGGTATTGAACATATAAAAACAGAGAAAATATGTGATTAATATCTGTAAAATAAGTAAATTACCCAACATTGTTTGTCACAGAGTTGCAAAAATGACAACACCTTTGTAAAGTTCTAGTACTTAGTATGTCCTCCATATCTTAAAGTATATTGCTGACCTTTCTCGGTGTACAAGTTCATGACAAATCATCACATCTATCTTGTTTAACTCCTGGATGACAACCTCCTTAAATGCCCTGGTCTTTAATGGGGAGTGTTGCTCAACAGAATCCCCCACAGGTGCTCAGGAGTGTTAAGATTGGGTGAAATGCATGTCCACTAAAGGATTTTCTCCCATGCGAGAATGCATAGTCATTATCATGTTGAAAAAGTGCCAAACAATGCAGGGAATGAGGAGAGGGTAGCATCTTGTTTCAAGTTTGTGTATGACAATTCATGAGAGAGCTGATAAAGCTAAACTCCCTCACACATCCCTACAGAAGAGCTTTACTACCACTGAACTTCACTGTGGGAACCAGGCATTTCTCATTGTACTCATCCACTAGCAACACCAGAACATTTTAGATGCTGTAGATCTGAAATGATTTACTTGATTATGAACTGCCAGAGGTCCATATTTTGTAAATAAGGGCTTTTGAAAAGGCTAAATGAGTTTATTGTGCTTAAGGTAGTTCCAGTGTGGACATACCATGCATTTCACTTCTGCATGTTGAGTCTTACTGTTGTGAGATGAAACTCACTCTTTAATAGCTTTTGCAGGCTCTGAGATGCTTGCTTAGTATTCATCCTGCTTAATTCTCAGAGAAAAAAAATTACTCAAGAAATGAAAGCTTAAAGGCCTGATTATACTAAGGGACCTTATTAAAATTAAATTTAGTCATTTAGCAGACGCTTTTATCCAAAGCGACTTACAAATGGGGACAATGGAAGCAATCAAAACCAACAAAAGAGTAATGATATGCAAGTGCTATAACAAGTCTCAGTTACCCTAACGCAGTACACGTAGCAAGTTTTTTTTATTTTTTTCTTAATTATATAATAAAAACAAACAGATAGAATAGAAAAACAATAGAGTAAGCTAGTGTTAGAAGCCTTTTTTTGCTTTTGTTAATTGTATAATAAATAAAAAGCAAATAGAATTATAAAAAAAAAAAAAAAAAAAAGCTTTTCTTATGTTTTTGTATTCCAAGTTCACGGTTTTTGAATTTCTGTTACTTTTGATACATTTTCACACTTGGTTTGGTATTCCTCTTGCATCACTGTCCTCCTTTGAGCAACAACAACAACAAAAACAAAAAAGCACTGACAGCACTTTGAGAAATTGCTCCTCTTTTACATGCTCTGTTGATCAAAAATGGCCTTGGACCAGAACAAGTTTATTTAGTTTTATTTCGTAACTTTCAGGAATGTGTACTCACTTTTTGAAACATTTTATCACTTAGATAAGAAAAAAAATAATTCGGAAAAATTTTGACCTGCTTCTTTGATAATTGATCAAGCAGACTCACTGGAACATCACATCTCCAAAGAACCCTATATATGTGCAGAATAATTGCTGAATTTGTTTAGGTGTACTATTTTATACGGAGTACTGTAGTTTTCAAATAATTCACATCTTTTTTTTTTTTAAATATCAATATAATTTATATGAAGGGGGATACGCGTTTTGTGCTGTAATTTGTAATAAGTGCTGTGACTGCTCATTGTTTATTTTTAAGTTTTAAAAGTAGAAGCATTCAGAGTAGTATCTTAATACGAGTTTCCAAGGTGCATGTATTATAAGTATTACACAAGGTCAACTTCACCTCCCATTATGAACAGACCTCGGCTCATAGCTAAAATTTGGATCAATCTTTGCTGTTCAAACAACTACACAGAAGCCAGTAGACAGACGCATTTCCTTGCTGCTTGAACAAACCCCAATTCCCCACAAGAAAAACAGCATTGCGGTACTAGTCTCCACTTGTTTATTGATACAGAAAAAGTTGGTAGTTCTGAGCAATGACTTCCCCGTACAACCCACCAAGATGTTCTGAAAAAGTACCAAAATATATATTCCAAAATACGTCGTATATAAACCTTAATGAATCAGATGGGCGCTTCAAGACCGAGGACAATGAGAAAACTATTTTGCAGTGAGGACTTCCACTCTGTGACTGCCGTTTACTGAATTATCAAATAAGGCATTGATCCCAATGTCAGCCTTTTGACTAAAAAGAAAGAAGCCAATTTATTTCAGACATTAGGATCAATGTACCCCAAACAGAAAGTTGTTCTGAATCACTAACAAGAAACAAGGGAGAAAGGAATGTCAATGTAATTCAGCGTCTGAGAGCATTTCGACAGGATTATTGTGGGCGATGGCAACATCAGGAAAAAAAATAGACGAGCATTTTATATCACATAATTTTTTTTAAAATGTATTTGATCAATTACATACTGGTGTTCAGAAAAAAAAGGTCACAAATACTGACACAATGATCCACTACTGAAATTAAAAAAAGAAAGAGCATTCAAATCAAGTTGACCGTTACTGGAAAAAAACTATGTACATAAACGAGGGTACGATGGACAGAAACATCAGGAGTACACAGACTCGTGTGTCATCACCTCTGCTACCATATTGCGCTTCGTTCATTCAGTTATCAATTACATACATTGTTGACGGGAATATTAAACAAATCGGAAACAAAAAACAAATGGTCTGGGTTAACAGTTCTAGTTGCTTGCGTCTTTGAATTGTTTAAAACTAAAACGCTCTTTCTTATGGAGCTATCCTTAAAATTTTCCCAGCGGTCTGAATTCAAAGGGGAAAGTGTCCTCAAAATAATCAGCACCTTCAGCAACAGCTCTTCTATTCAGTTTTGGATCTTTTGCTGTCGTTGCCGTTTTCCTCCGCCGCGGTCTCCTCTGGCTTTCGCTTCTTGGTGCTCTCGTTTATGTTGTTCCCAAGGTGTGGGGAGAAGGTGATAATTACACAGGTCATGTTGTCACATCCTGTACCATCTCCTGAAGTGTCTGGGGCTAAGCAGTGGTCCAGCAGCTAGACGGTAAAGAAAACAAAAAAAAAAGAAACTTGTTAGCAAGCTGACTTTTTTTTCCCTTCATGGTTCTAATGATTACAAGACTATTAGTGACAAATAATAATTTATTAATGCCAATAGTAATCAGAAAACTGCATGAATACACATTTCAGTGGTGGTTTCTAATACCAGTGAAATTTGATATAATTTCAAAACTGCAGCAAAACAACAAATGTAAATGCCATGTAATCTTGTAGTATTTTTAAATTAAACACTGCATCACATTTTATAAAGTAATAATTCAAGTAAAAAAAAAGAAAAAAGAAAAAAAAGCTTACTCCTGAAACAAAATACACCGTTTTGAAGTCACTTAAAACATTATCGGACTCATTTCATATTTAACATTAACATCTTGCCAAGAAGGGAATTTTAAATCAAGAGCATTTCTCAAAGATCCACAGAGCTGCATTACTGAAATCATAAGCACTTTTAAGCACACAAACCCCCCCAAAACATCACTTTCCAGAACTTACCTCTTCAATAATGGCAGACAGGGGTCTGTTTTTACCAGCCTCAGTTTTCAATCTCTCATTTACAAAGTCCACCACTTCTTGACTGCTCATCACATTCCTTTAAAAACACGAAGACAAATGTAAACACACAGAATTTAATCAGCTCATTACAGAAATTGCATTTCTCATGGAAGGGACTAGAAGTTGCAAATGAGACCCAATGCTTTTCAATGACATTTGAAAATCATCATAGTATTTCTGAATGTGTCCAGAAATGATTTAAGTGATTTTACCCCAATTAGAGGAACAATCATTTCAACTAAAACTGCTACTATAGCCAATTACATGCATAAGGTAGATCCAAGAACTCACAGCTAAATGCAATGAAAAAAAGAGATCAAGGCATGACAGCCAAATGAACAAGGAAGTAGGATCTTGAATCATTCACTTATAATAATTTTAGGCTATATGACTAGCAAGATCGAGCAAATATATTATGAACACTAAATTTACAACTTGCAAAAACATTGTGAAAATTCAAAACATAACACAGCCCAACTAACAAAATTATGTTAGATATATTGAGTTATAAGTCTTACCAGATGCCATCACAGGCAATAACCATAAACTCATGGTCTTCATTGAGAGTCAGCACTTTTACATCAGGTAGAGCAGAGATCATCTGTTCCTCTGGGGGAAGAGCCTTGTTCCTTTTATAAAAGTGATCACCTACAAGAAAAGCACAATGATAACATTTTCTGCGGTTCTTAATCAAAAAAGGAAATCAAACAAAATCAAACATTTGTGAAGATAAATCAGTCAGTAAGCAGCAGTGTTACCAATCGCTCTGGAGAGGTTCAGGCCTCCATTGACACGGCCGTCCATCGTCACTTTCCCACCAGCGTTCTTTATTCTGGTCAGCTCCAGCTCGTCCTCTGGCTTGTGGTCATAGGACATGTCCACAGCCTTTCCCTTTTCAGACACCACACATCTGGAGTCTCCAGCGTTGGCCACGATGAGCTGCTTCCCACGAATAAGAGCAACTACAGCTGTGGTGCCACTGTCTGAACCTGGCTGAATACCAGAGAAGAAAAAAGTAAATAAAACAGACTATGCACATGGTCATGTGACTTACTCTTTATTAGCATTTGCTTGAGGAAGAATTTGTTCAATTAAAACAGTATGCTTATTTTATTTATTTTTTTCAAAATTACAATTAAGCAAAATCTGATTGCTACAGCAGAGGGATGATTTGTCCTAAAATTCTCCATTTGTGTTCCACAGGAAAAAAAAGAAAAGATAGCAAACAGGTTTCAGAAGAACAGGAACATGAGGGCATCATGAACTTCAGTTCAGGAGAGAATGAGGTCAGAAACATTATCACATGCTTCATTTCATGAATAAACACTACATTTTCCACAATTAACCACATCTTAGAAGCCATGCGACAAATGCCAACCTCCTCTTTTCCATCCATGCCCGGCAAGCACATTTCCTCCTCTTCATCACTATCCTCTTCCTCTCCCTCTTCTGTGTCATCCTCTTCATCGTTCTCACTGCTGTTCTCACCGTCCTCCTCACTACAGTCCTATTGGCCACAACAAAAATAATAGTTACAATGATAAATAGATGCTACTTGTGTGCAAAGTAGCACTTCTTGGAATGATTAATGTTGCAAAAATGCTAGTGTCTGCTGTGCCATATTCAGGTTTAAAATTTGGGGTTGAAAAATTAAAAAAGAAAATACAGTAAAAACAAACAAAAAAAAACTGTAATATGGTGTAATATTATAGCTTAAAATAACTTTTCTATTTGAAAAGATTAAAACGTAGTTTATTTCTGAGATGCAAAGCTGAATTTTCAGCATCATTACTGCAGTTTTCAGTCACATGAGCCTTCAGAAATCATTTTAATATGCTGCTCAAGAAACATTTCTCATTAAGCAGCAAAAACAGTTTTCAGCATTGATAATTTTTTTCCCCAGGATTCTTCGATGAACAAAGTTTAAAATAACATTTGAAAAAAAGAAAAAGAAAAACCTTCTGTAATATTGTTCTGTAAATGTTTTGTCTCTTCTAATCAATTTAATGCAAACAAATCTTTTCAAAACAACTAAAATATCACTGACTGACCCCAAACTTTTCAATGGTAGTGTTGTATTTAAATGCATTGCCATATCAGCTTCTTGAATGGAAGTGTAGTAGGCTAGTAAGCAATTGGTATTACATTCATGTTGTGCAAAGCTGCATTAAAATGTGTATTGTGAAGAGCACAATACAAAAACTTGACCTGATAATTACAAACAAAACTTACTCTCCATTTCCCAGGTAAACTGTATTTGAGATTGAACCTGCAATGCAAGCAAGCCATTACATAAACCTAGTCCTGAACAGTCCAAGATTTGTCCCCTCACCTCTTCCTCACTACCTTCCTCTTCATCTTCTCCCTCCTCCGACTCTTCACTGTCCTCAAAGAACTTGGATTTGGCACTTCCTGGAGCAAGAGCTGCAGAGGAGGAGCAGGAAGGACCAGCATCCCCAGTCGACCCAGACTTCTCGGCGGATGCATCAGAAGCAGAGCCACTTCCGCCTCCGGACACAGCCGCCCGTCTGCAGGCCCTCATCTTGGAGCCTCCGGCCGCATCTCCAGCACCGGCTGCCTTCTTCCCATTGCTGTCGGCTTCAGAAGCCCCGCTTTCAGTTTCACCATTGATTCCCTTCTCAGCATGAGATTTCTCTCCCCCCTCAGACTCTTTAGAGGCACCTGGACACGGCTTTTTGGCATTTTTGTTTTGGTTCTGTCCGAAGCGGCTAAGCAGCTCCTCGATTGTCATAGTGGCCTCTTCATGCAGCAGAGCTGCTTCTTCATTATCAACTGACAAGAAAGGTGAACGTTAATTTGTAGCAATTAAACTGCGCATGCATTTTACAACCCAGGGGCCAGTTGTTCAAAAAGTTTAATCTTGATCAGAATGATCTGGATTTGAAAATCCCAAACACAAACTGAGGATTTTTATCCAGATCAAAACCAAGATTGGATTTTGTGATCTGAACAGAATTCAGAATCCTTTTTTATTTTGAACAACCCATTTTCAAGGTTTTATCCAATCCAATGGCCAAAATCCAATCAGATTACCTTTGAACAACTGGCCCCAGGTGAAAAAACACTAACTAGAGATCATTATCTGCAACTCATTATATGACATCACAATTGCTTGCTATTAACACATTGCGAAGTAACATTACATAAAGTTTCATTCAGAAATAACACCATGTACCATTAAAAAAAGGACAAATATAACGGCAATCTTTAAAGAATGGTTGTCTATCGATATTAATATTACATTCAATTAAAAAATCTTGAAAATAAGTACATTTGAAGACATTTCTCAGGCAGTCAGTACAGTTTGTATGAGATGAAGTAGGGGTGGGCGATATGACCAAAATCTTATAATCAAAATATGACTAATTTTTTCACGATAAAGATATATCACAATACAGTAGTTTTTTTTCCCCTTTTAAAAAGGTTATGATATTAAAATCTTTGATACCATAGAATTTTCATAATCCTTGTCACCAATGTCAATATCAAAACAAGCCTAAAAAGACAAAAAAAAAAAGCAAGCTCACTGAAAATAAATAAGCAGTCAGTGATGAAATAAGCATAAGAAACTAATTGCAAGCAATAGGACAAAAAAACTACAATAAAAAACGCAACGTACATTGTGTAAATTAATTAGTCTTCACTGTGTTAATTATATCTATCTATCCATGATAGATATAATTAACACGTTTATTATGTATAGATTCTATACATGTGCGTGTATATATATAAAACATTATTATTTTTTTATTATTTCTTATTAAAGTTACAAAAGTGATTTAGTCAAGAGCAGTGAGAGATTTTCTAGCAATGTGCTATGATTAATATGAATGGCAGACAGAACGAATATTGGACAGCTTCTCCTTTAAGACCGAAGTCCGGATCCAATATATTGTTACATATGCGTTTTCTCTTTCAGCCGTTTCCTCTCTCTTAAGACCTAAATCGCTGTCTTTGAGGATACTTGCCAAGACGGGGATTCTGACGCATATAAGTGTGTTAATGTAATCGTTCAAAGCCAATAAAGCGGCAAATAAACCAAAAAAAAAAAAATGCGCGGCCCTCTCACACAGAAACAGAGACGGCGCACATATAGCTCTGTTGTTTGTGTTTCAACGGCTTAAAATCGGTTGTTTTAAAACTGCAGTGCTTAAAAACGCCCATGCTACAGATGTAGTCCCTCGTTTAGGAACGAGCTCCTCGTTTTGTTCTGGTTGTTCTCCACCTGGTTCTGTCTCCCCTTCACGCCCATGGTGGTGTGTAAAGATCTGTCATCCAAATGATTAAAAAGTATTACTGTAAACAATGTATTTTGCGACACCACGAAATAAACGATAGAACATAATGAAACTATAGACTTTATTTCGTCCATCCGGTATATATCGTCATATCGCACAGCCCTAAGATGAAGCACTTGGGGAACTCCACAAGAAATCATCTCATAACTTACAACAGGGCTTAAAAATTACTTAATGTTCTAAAAGAAGGCAAAACAATCTTTAAAATAAACTAACAACTACAAATCCGATTAATCGGCACCGATAGCTGATTGCCACAACTATCGGTTATCGGTAATCCATGCTGATAGTTTTCCGCTTCGCGTCCGTTTGCTTGAGTGGCTAAGAAGGGTCCGCTGGTATTATACAGTACGAGAGCGGCCTCTAGAGGCGGAAATCACTGACAGCACGTGTTTATTTTGACACGTGACACTGCACGCTGCACAGAGCGGGAAACTCCAGACGCGCATTTAAATACAGCCGACAGAAAATCCTGCCGCGGAACAGAGCGTCATTTACATAGTTTTCTATTAAATTACATTATATTTGTCCCAAATCGTTGTAAATGTACATAATGACTTCACCCTAGGCTATAAATTATGTATTGTGCATTTTTCAGTAAAACGTTTGTCTTTCTGTGGCTCTAATAAAGTCTGTATGCTTCATATAGAGAGCTGTTATATTGGTCCAACCTAGCTATCGGTAAAATCCACTATCGGTCAACCTCTACATAAAACCCCAACACTAACCATCATCTTCATCTGCTACTTTTTCTGTTTCTTCCTGAGGACGTCCAGCTATCTGAACAAGCTCCTTGATGACTTCCTCTGTGGTGATTCGGCCATCTATAGCCAGGAACGCATCTTCCAGAGCCTGGGAATATGAAAGCAAGCAGCACAAACACAAGGTCAGGGATTATAACCATTTTCAGATAAGATATAATCTAATTAGACTACGGAAAGTCACATGAGAGACATTAACAACAATAAAACAGAGCGATTTTCTGGAAAATCCTGCTGTCTTCGAATCATATCAGAATGATCATATTTACAAGCTCGGCACATATGAACTCTACCAAAATACCACAGAGTTGAGGGCATGTGTCAATTAAAGGATTATAGCAGGCACAAACTGATATCGGTCATAATCAGACGAGCACAACAAACAACTATAAGAGGTGCAGCAAGAGTTACCTTTTGCAGTTTGCCATCCTTATACGCCTTCTGCTCTTTAATGACGTCAGGTAAGTACTTGGAGCAATACAAAGCAACCTCTTCACCTGGAGATACACAATAAAAGACGCTCACAAAATGAAATTAGCAAATGGATAACTCATTCATGATTATTATAAACCATTTTCACCTCGTTCTGGAATAGATCACCCAAAAATATTTTACCTGCAGTACATTTCAGCAAATGTTTAATGAATAATGACTTTAAAGGGATAGTTCACCCCAAAGGTGATATTTTGAAAAATTGATAACCAAAGAGTTGACGGTAGCCATCGGCTTCATAGTATTTTTTTCTCTCTCTCCATACTATTAAAGTCAATGGCTACCATAAAATGTTTTGTTACCAATATTCTTCAAAATGTTTTCTTTTGTTCAATAAAACAAAAAAAATCTCACACAGATTTGGAACAACTTGAGGTTGAGTAAATTATGACCATTTTCATTTTGGGGTGCACTATACCTTTCAAAGAACAGTACACCCCAAAAAAAAGTGTTGTTCCAATCTGTATAACTTTCATCTGTGGACCATAAAAGGTGATATTTTGAAGAATACTGATAGCTGTTTTGGTGATCACTGACTTTCACCATATGGACAAAGAACACTTTCAAAATATATTTTATGTTCCACAGAAGGAGGTCACATGACTTTTTTGAGGGGGGGGGGTGAACTATCACTTTTGTCCATCCTTACACAATACTATAATATATGGACTATTTATAGGGTTCTTTGGGGGCTTGATATACTTTACTAAAATAAAAAAAACCTTTGTCGTCCACGTAAAAAGTAGCAGAGTGGTTTGAATGCAGAAACAAAAGTATAATTTTGGGGTGAATTCTCTCTTTAAAATCTCTTACACACGTTGTGGGCTGTTACCAGCTTACCTCCATGTCCATCATAGACCGCAAACATCGCAGTTTCATCATCCAACTCTGGGATGCAGTTGTGCGCGTCCTGGGAAACAAAACATGCCATAAAACAGGAGCTAGAAACGCGAGTCACTCGGACCTCACTGGCGCCAAAATCACTTCTGCCATACAAAACAACACACACTACAGAACTAACACGCTCACACGGACCACTGGAAGCATTAAACATCCGATACGCTTTAATTACACCGGCTAAAGGTCATTCTCTCATGTTTATGTTCAGATGTGATTAGCAGCAGTCCACAAAGCAGGGGCAGAGAGTGAATGAAACTGTTTTACCTCCATAGACACTCGCCAGCCTTGCATGGCCGCGAAGCCGAAGTGCATGCTCTCATTCCCGCCGTTGCTTGTGGTCTTCTCCGTGTTGGGTTGAGCCAAGTAAGCCCCCATGATGTGTGTAATGAGGTTTCGTGAAAGAAAAGCGCGTAATACGAAAGAAATCCGGTTTGCTAATTTCAAAGACAGTTGAAACGTCTGTGCAAACTAGGTACTTGTCACATTTCAGTGTGCAGTGGCCCTTAGATGAGAGCAAACCGGTGTGTTACCCTGCTGCTGTTAGCTGACGGGCTGCTAACGATGCTGGAGTTTCTAAATTAACAACCACAGAAGAAAGAAGAGTCTGTCGGAAACTGCGCGAACTCACTTTAAACACGGAGAGGATAAATGCTGATTCGATTTAAGTCTCTTTTAAAACACAGAAAAGCCCTTAACACGTGTGAGTCAACATAATCAACAGTTCACCAGCAAACCCATTTCACAGAGGGCGGACTTTAGGCACACCGGAAGCGGAAGTCTGCTCATGCAGCGATAAGTCGATCGTGAACGATTCGTTCATTTTGAATGAATCCCTTATGTGACTCGGAAGTAGCGAGTTGTTTAAGAGAGTGATTCGTTCATTTTTCTTCGTTTACGAACGAAATGATTCTGGAGGTGGACTAATCGATTAAATTGCCACGTGACAAAAGACCGAACGGCTCGGACAACGAGCGAAATGACTTGAGTAAAGATTCGTTCATTTGGCGGAACGAGATTCAGAGATCCGAGTCAGTACCGAGCCGATCTTCCCATCAGATCACGCATGCGCATGGTTTCATGGAAATTAGTGGCGGGATGTTGACTCGAATCTTTTGAATCGCGCTAGCTAAAAAGATTCATTTATATTTACACGCTATCATTTCATTTATTAGTGAGGATCTGTTGACCGACTGGAAAAATTCGTGTAAAATGACTTGATTTCTCGAATGTCTTTATTGTCCGTTATTTAGACTCTAGTTCAGCAAAATGTATTTAAAAAAACACATGAAAACGAAGCTTAAACAGTCTTTCTGGAATCTCTCAGTAGAGTTGTATATCCTTAAAATATATAATGCGACTTGTGCATGCCGTGAACGACTCTTGTTTATTTGAATGAGTGATTCAATGTGTTATTCATGAATGATTCGTTCAGTGTTCAGTGAAGCAACATTAAGCAAACTGAGGCACTTTTACTGAGACACCAGCTGGTGTCAAACTGAATTATGTTCCAGGGATGTTGAAGTCCCTCCTCACAATGTGAAGATAGTCAGGTTTGGTATTTTTCTTAAAAACAGAGATTTTCAATTTGTTATTAATTTCCTGTTATGTTTTGGGAAGTTTTTTATTCACAAGTGTAGATGGTTTAAATCTAAACCCAACTTTATTCAGTGGTATAATGAGGTAAAACGCTTATACAAATCTTTAAAATTAGTTAAGAACAAGAAAGCCTTAAGTTGTAAAGTTGATGCATTAAAAAACAAAAAAACAAAAACAAACAAACAAACAAACAAAAAAACCTCAAGAATCAAATGAACTCTGAATCAATTGCTCCGCAAAATGATTCGCTGTTTCGGTTTAAAATCTCATCCGAATTACGGTGCTTGTTGACAGTATAGTGTCCCCAACCCCATCACTATACTGGGGCATTAGGACCCACACAGACCTCAGGGTGAGCACCCCCTGCTGGCCTCACTAACACCTCTTCCAGCAGCAACCTAGTTTTCCCAGGAGGTCTCCCATCCAGGTACTGACCAGCTCAGCCCTGCTTAGCTTCAGTGGGTGACCAGTCTTGGGCTGCAGGGTGATATGTTTGGTTGGTTAATTTTTATAATGGTTTATTTTTAATGTTATTGTTTTTTTTTCATACTATGAAAGTCAATGTCTACCAAATTGTTTTCAGTGTTTCTTTCTATAATTTGATTATAGACCTGCTGAATCTTAAAAATTTAGTGAGAATTTACGAAATTAGTATAACACAATCACTACAAACAAACAGACAACACACACACACACACACACACACACACACACACACACACACACACACACACACACACACACACACACACACACACACACACACACACACAGACAGACAGACATAAAAACTTTGTAAACATACACAACAAAATGGTCATAAATAATTATACAGCAGAATATCACCATGTGTAAACCTCAGGTATAAACAATAGGTCTATAAACAGCAACAGCCTCATTGATAGCATGAATAGTTCGTCTCAAAGTAAGCAGACAGACTGTGTTTATAATGAAGTGATCTAAAAGCTCATAAAAGCTATTTTTTCAGTTGTTTCCTTTGCATGAGAAAAAAGGAAATAAAACTGAGCAGAGTGCCTTAGATCATTTGAAGAAAAAATACAAAATACTCTTGTAGGATAATAGGATAGGTCAAATGAATATATTAAAAGCTAGTTTTGTGTATTTTTGCGACTTTGGAGCCCCTTACAGTTAAAGGGATAGTTCACCCAAAAAATAAAAATTTTGTCATTAATTACATTTTAATTTGTGTTCCGAAGATAAACGAACGTCTTACAGGTTTTGAATGACATGAGGGTGAGTAACTAATGACAGAATTTTTGGGTGAACTATACCTTTAATTATATAATTTTCATTTTTTGAGTGAACTATCCCTTTAAGTGAGTGGAACTCACTGTCATAAATATATCATGATTACAGTGGATAGCTGTACACGTGCATTTGTCTGCCAGAAAGCAACTGAATAAAATGTATTTCTTTATTATTATTTATTTATTTATTAATTTTGCTGAATTTCATAATGCTCACCAAACTTACATACTCCTTCAACAGAAGTTTGTGGAGAGTATGAGAAAGAAACTGAAGCCTTTCGTCATTATTAGGATGATTTTGAAACTGATATTTCAAAGTAAAAAAAAATTAAATACAGTTTATTTGTCTATAAACTGAA
This sequence comes from Onychostoma macrolepis, assembly GCF_012432095.1. Lineage (NCBI taxonomy): Eukaryota > Metazoa > Chordata > Actinopteri > Cypriniformes > Cyprinidae > Onychostoma > Onychostoma macrolepis. Next base: position 6,109,353 of record NC_081167.1, on the reverse strand, counting down.
GTTGGCGAATATGTTTTTATGTAGACCCCTTAAGTTCATCATACATTGTAGAGTGATGAGTAAAGAAATCCTATATGAGCACTAATTTATTATGTAAAAGCCAAACTCGGACTAAAGAGAAACTTGCATTTGATGAAGATCAGCTTTATGTGTACATGACAGTGTGATCAGCAAAGAGTTAAATACAACAGTCATTAAAAATTGATGGTACATTATTTACATAAATAGAAAAGAGAAGTGGCCCCAATGTTGAACTCTGGGGCACACCTCTTTCTTAGATTTCAAAGATCAGATTTATTCCCATTTAGGACTACACATTGTTTTCACTTATGCAGGTATGAATTAAACCACAAGACTGCATTTTCAGAAGGCCAATAGCATGGAATTCATCTAAAAGCAGATAGCAGATTCTTATTCATTATATGTCATTTAATGTCACTATATTTAACATTTTTCTGTTTATACTACCAAAAAATTTGAAGGAAGTATTTTTTAAAAGAAATATATCCACATTTAAAAAAATAAAAAATAAAATACCAGACTTTCAATGTGGTCTCAGACTTATTGGTGCCACCAACAAACAAACAAACAAACAAACAAATTAAAGCAATTCATATTTGCATATAATTATGGTAACCATTTATTTTATGTTTTACTTTAATTATGTTGTTTAATTATAATTGCATATCAGAAAAATGGCGTTGTACACTTTTCATTTCCATTCGTATGGCCACAAGAGTGAGACCCAAACATAAGTGTCACTTCCTGATTTTATTGACAGAGGGCGCTCAAACACAAAACAATCACACATATTTCAGTGATATTTTATAAAACCACTAGAGGGCCTCTATTCATTACCGTTTGTTGATGCTTGTAAAATTTCAGAACAATCACTAGTAGACACAAAAACTTTAGTCACATTTAATTGATTTTTTAAATTAAATGAATAGTTTAGTCTTTAAATTATAGCACTTTTTATATGATTTTGACTCATCAGCCCTGAAAGCATGTAAGTATTTTTTTTTTTTTATATTATTTAAATTTTTTTGTTTATTTACAACACAATATAATAGAACGTCAATTCTAAAGATTGATTGCACCTTTAATCGAATGACTTTTATGGACCTTCTGCAACTCCAGGCGAGATTAAGCCAACTTCTGCACGATCATCTCCCAAAAGTCCCGAGCTCAAATCAACAATCTCACTGACTTTTCACCAAATCTCCCAGAGAGGGTCATCCCCCAAAGCTGGCTGAAAAATGGGAGTCCCTGCTGTGATTGACATTTCGAAAGAAGCCCGTCCAGATGGAGAGGTGTGAGAAAGTCTCTCAGCAATAGAGCCTGAGGGGGGAGGAACATTATTCCCTCAACTGCTGAGTCACATGAGCCTCTTTGTTTGACCCGCAGCAGCTGATATGTACAAACACACGCACATGGCTGGAGCGTGGGACTGGTGCGGCACTCACCCACCTAAACAAACAATGAAGAAAATCAGCAGGCATCTTAGAAACAAATGACAGTCGGGCCACTAAATGAGTTAGAGATCCAACTGAGCCTTGTTCATCTCGATAAACCACGGAGGTCCTGCTAAAACACACTGTCTGCTTTTTTTAATTAGCCGGCATCATTATTCATGAGGCTTTCCAATATCCCCAGACTAATGAGATGATCGACACCTAATCAGGCTTACGTCTCTTCTGAAGTGGCCTGAGATGTATTTGTTCGCTCTGGGAGGGGGAGAACGAGCGTTCCCCTCTCTCTCTGTCTCGCGCTCTCCCCTTTTTTCTCCTTGATGTGAACAACTGATGACCCGGGAATGTGCGATCCCCCGGGGATTAGGGTTTGCTGGAGTCTATGGGTATGAAACACTGCCATCTGCCACCGGGCACATTCATATACTCGGCAGAAGGCCACATCGTTTGTTGATTTAAATGGAGAACTTAACTTTCCCAGGACAGTATGACCCTAGCACCCCCACCTCCCATGCAATACTGTCTGTGAGCGAACGGGAACGAGGCGAATTTTAAGGGATTCCCGTTACCACATGATGATGGATCTCCTTTGCACAATATGGCAGTGTGTCTGTGGATTCTGGGGGTGTGGGAGCATCTCCTCAGTTGATTGGTAGAATGCTAATGATTCTGAGAAAACTCGAAACAGCTTCATCCGAGCTGTCAGAGCCGGAGCACCTAAGCTGCTGCTGCAGACACAAAGTCAGGCTTTGGCTATTGTTGGATCAGATGCAAGGGAGGAACTTCAGACCATTAGACTGAATGCTGGCGCTAAGTGTATAATTAGCCAAAATAACTGATTTCAACTAGTCGTTATCAATCTTGGGGACTAACTAGCTGAGAGTAGGGAATTAACTGCATTTTTCATTCGTGACAGTAGCTCAGCTGTGGTGAAGCGTGAGAAAACTCTTTTTTTTTACTGATATTTTGTTCACATTGCATTGCATTCACAGCCTGTGTTGAAAAACACAAGATGGGGCAGTGGAATGGGGAAAAAATGCAAGGTCTAGAGACCTAAGCTGAATTTATTTTAATTTGAGTTTCAGTGTAGTACTAAAAATCATAATATATAGGATTTTGAGCACTATTAAGTACAAATTTATTATCCAAAAGCCACACTCAGACTAAAGAGAAACTTGTATTTGAAGAAGATCAGCTTTATGTGTACATGACAGTGTTATTAGCATAGAGTTAAATACAACAGTCATTAAAAATTGATGGTAAGTTATTTACATAAATAGGAAAGAGAAGTGGCCCCAATGTTGAACCCTGGGGCACACCACTGTCTTAAATAAAAAGATCAGATTTATTCCCATATAGGACTACACGTTTTCTTTTATGTGGGTATGAATTGAACCACAAAACTGCATTTTCAGAAGGCCAATAGCATGGAATATAGCAGATAGCAGCTTTGAAAAACACAAGATGCGGGCAGTGGAATGGGGAAAAATGCAATGTCTAGATACTTAAGCTGAACTTTTTATTAACTTGAGTGGCATGTTTTTAGAATGCCGTGTCATGAGTGAGATGCTGCAAAAGATGTGATCGCAATTGTCAAACACATCCAGCAAGTGCATGTTTACATAGAAAAACAATGGAAAAGTAGCGCAGTGGAATATAAATCTGTGCCCTTAATCCCGGGACACACCAAGCCGCCAGGCAACATCAGGTGGTTTTTAAGTGTTGGTTGGCTTTAGTTTTTTCGGTGTGTTCCACATCGTTGGATCTAGTTGGATGGTGTCACCTATTTTTCCCCGATTCTGCATGTTGAATCGGTGGTGGAGCTCTTTGGCGAGAAAGAGAACTCCGATTGGCTATTCAGCTTAGAGAGTGAGCGCACAAGAAAAAAAAAACAGAACTGACAAAAGCAAACTAATGATGGAGTAAAGATAGATAGATACTTGTCATTCTGTCATTCTTGTTTCTTTCTTTCTTTGTCCACAAGAAGATGACCAAGGGCTGACATGATTGACAAAAAGCTACACAAATCCCTGCCCTTACAGCTGAGAAAACTAAAGCTGCAAAGATTTATTTTAGTGATGATTTCAAAGATGATCACTCATTCAATCATTGAGTTCCAGTTCAGAGAGTCTAAGTTTTTGACTCATTTGGTTTTTAGTTCTATTTAGAGTAAATGTGTCTGTTCAGTGTAATACTAATTGAGACCCATTTTATTGTGGGCAAAATAAACATTATTTTTAATATAAAAATAAATTATATGATCTGATTTATATATTTTATAAACATTAAATCTGTCTTAAATATTTTCAGTCTACACTACATTCAGTCCTTCATTTTAATATGCTGATTTGGTGCTCAATAAACATTTTTCATTATCAGTGTTGAAAACAATTGTACTGCTTAATATTTTTTTGGAAACTGATATTATAAAAGTTAAAATTTACAATAGCTATTAAACTGTAAAAATGTATGATTTAATGATAGTGTCTCTAGCAATAATTTAAGTAGCTTGTAGTGTAGCTAAGTAAATTTTTAATTTCTAAGTGTATTTTAGACACTTTTGTAACATTTTGAAGTTGGAGCTGTTACAGTTTTAAAATATCTTTCTAACTCTTCTTATTATTCAGGAATATTCTTGCAATCTGTGCTATTCAGATTATTCTTGTTTGGGCCGGAAACACTGGAACTTGTTGCCAGAAAGTCATGTTGAATATAAATGTCACATAATAACTACATGATCTTATCACCAGCATTCCCACGGGAGTAACACTGGTCAGCCAGTACAATAATCCCCACTGTGTTTCAAGAAATACTGTGCCTCTAGTGCACGAAATCAGATTGCCTTTAGAACGGTTCATTTTGTGGAGGAAACCACAAACCATGAGATTTTTGCTTTGTAGTTAGCTATGAACACTTGATCGCATGGAATCTGCAACCGCGAAATTCAGCAGAATTTAACCGCCTGTCATTCACATAGTTCTACACATCTTCAAGCCCACGCATGCATTATTAACATTTTTATTTTGCTTCTCTCCATTCAACACATTTTAAGTTTAAATCCTATTGGCAAATTTCTGCTGATTTTCCCCAAAAACAGCACAAGAAAAAGTCCTATCAGTCATGACTCTGAATGGCATCTATTATAATTTGCTCAATTTTAGCAATGCTTTCAGCAACCAATAAACTCAACCCAAGCTCATTGGAAAAACCTGGCGACATTTCTGAAAACTGATATTACGTTGCTTCTTGCAAATTTTGTGATACTTTCAAAGTGAATGTCCAGTGAATGGCATTAAAAGTGTGTTCAGTTTTATCTGAAACAAATGGATGTGAATCTGGCAACGTCTGGCAGTTTAGAAATGAAATGTCCGGTGAGTGGCACTAACTAACAAGTTAATGGACTATCATGTTGAAAAATAACATACCACCTACACTAAACCCTAACATAAACCTTTGAACTCTTTTATTGTGACTTGTGTTTCATGGGAAATGTACCCACGTGCTTCAAAATCACTGTACCAGGTGAGCTACTGAGCAAGTTTACTGTTATACATATGCCATACATATGGAGCTGATTGTGTGATGCAAACATCAAAATGTATAAGTTTACAAATCATGCACTGTGGTAAAAGTGCTTTAAGGTCATAACATAATATTGTGCAAAAAACCATGTAACTATTAATGTAGTAAAACATTATTTTGTAAAAGAATAAAAGTTGGTGTTTTACAACAACTTGTGATCATTTCAGCTGGAAACTGCAGTGAATTGTATGTATAGGAACATTTTGAAGGTGTGCAAAAAATGTAAGGAGACATTTTTCAATGAACCTACGTTAATTAAATGTGTAGTACGGTTAGCTCCGTTTTATCGTTTTGTTTGTTTGTTTGTTTCTATGTTTTTAATTTCCAACATACTCTTATGGCAATTTGTAACTATTTTAAGTTTTGGCGAATTGTTGAATTTTCCACACAATCTGCTTAAGCTCCAGTAGGTTTACGGGTGAACCTTCATGCTTGGTTGTTTTCTTAAAAAATCGTACATTCAACTACTAATCAAACTGTACACATTTATCAGCAACTTGTAAAACTCATGAGATTGTGTTGGTAATTTAAGTGGCACTAGTAGCACCACATAATGTTTTTTTTTGTTTTTTTTTCAAAAATGTTTTCCAAACAATTCCCTCATCTGCCATTGGTCAGTCAAAAAGTCCACAAAGGCACAACATTGGTACTTTTGCTGTGGGGATGTTCAAACAAACAACAATTTAAAGTATTTTAATGTTAAAAAATAGTTCCGTTCATCTTTACTATTTAACAGAAAATTAGTTCTTAAAATTAGTACTGAAATGGGGAAAAAAGCTCAGCAGGTTCTGTCTGAGATACGCTGTTGGGCTGTTCAGCTGTATTTGTTCTTCCCCAGTGTCACTGTTTTGCTAAAATGTGCCAAATGAGGGATTTTCTCAGCAGAATGCTTTCGAGGTGTGAGCACCATTTGGGCTGGAGCGAGTGCGGTTTATATGAACCAGTTTCCTTAGCTAGAATGGAGACACTTAGTTTGGTCCCAATAAATTGGCTTTCTCACCTCCTTAGTTTGTGTTACTGTGGGAAAGGAGCCGGTGAAAGTGTTGTTTACCAGCATTCCTGAACTACACCATCTGTCACAGGCACCATCAGCGTCCCCAACACCTACTTCCACTGTCCCAGCACCAACACTGAGCTTTCTCTGATAGTTTTTCTACTGAGATGCTTTCACAGCGTTAATATGTTTGTATCACACACTATATAAGGGTATTAGATGATCATGGAGATATGAATGGTTGGCCTGTGGCCCACTATCTGCAGCCTGGGAAACACCAGAGGCGACAGGAGCGATTAAAAGAGGGGGAGGGACATGAACACAAAGTCTGAGGCTTCTGGGAGACGTCTTTCTCTCATTTCCATTCCTGTTCTTGTTTTGTTGATTTTTGTCTTAAGTTTTAATGCAGTCTGGGTTGTATTTACTTTGTGTAGTTTTGTTCGTGTTTTTTGAGGTTGAGGGAACGTCAGTCACCCTGTCCATGTTAGCATCAGATCTGACTTGCTTGTTCCAAGTGAGAGATTACAGAAGAGTTTGATTGGATGCACAGCCTTTGGTGTCCCTTAATGAACAATGAAAATATATTTTTTTGGCCACCTGTGCTGAAAAAACAACAACTTTGGACCAACAGTTAGTGAATGTTTTAGTTAGTTTACTTTAACTTCGAAAGACCTAAGTGTTAATTGTGATTCGATTTCTTTAGTGTATCCATGACCCTGTCAGGACAGACCTGCAAACTATTTTTCTCCACTTGAGAAATGCTGGTCTGAAGGACCCTAAAGGATTTAGAAATTAAATCAACTGAACTCCATCCATCTTCCTTTTACCATTCAAGGGCGTCTCACGCTTCACAATGTGTTGATATTAAATTAGTTCTTCAGAGTTTGGGATGAAGTGGTTAAGTTGCTTTGAATAATGAACTTCCTCAGTCAAATATTCTGAGCTCTTATATTCTTGCTGTGTCATTGGGCTCTTATATAAGGGTTTTGTAAATATCATGAATATCATTTGCATGATTAGAATATCCAAAAACACAGTATTGCAATGTCAAACAAACAAACAAACAAATTAATAAATAAATCATGTGATATGTTAATATCTATATTTTTTAGCTTGAAGCGGCAGAATTTGTCTTCATCGGCTACATTTTTTTAGCCATTTAAATTTTGGCCTTTGATATGGATGTGTATTAGCATTTCACTATTGATATCATTAAATTGATATAATGATATTTCAAAATGTCAAAAAAAGTCAATAAATAATTGACCACAAATTGCAGCCATGGCTTTTCCAGCATCAAACTCTTAATGCCTCCTAAACAGTAGTAACAGTTAGTTGCTAATTCTATTCAAACTCCTGCTGAAGATGCTTTGATCTGCTACAGTCAGTGGTGCTCATCTGCATCTGTACTGAGCTACTTCCTATTTGTCATCTCTGTTTAACACGTTGGCTTTTTAAAGAGCCGCAGCAGGCAGCTGATCTGCGGAGGGGGATGAGGAGCATCTCACCGGTGTGTTTGCTGTTATCAGAGTTATCACACTACAGAGCAGGAGGTGTTCATATTGACACACTGCTGCTATCCGACTCAGCTACTGCTCCAGTCACTGAATTTAATATCACATAAAATATCAATTTAACCCATCATTGAATTTATTCAAAACATTCACTTCATAACAGGATATCTTGTAGCACACAAATTGCATTTTTGCATTATATGAATATACCACTCACTCTCAGAAAAAAGGTACAAAACTGTCCCTGGTGCCTTAAAAAGGTACTAATATGTATGCTTTAGGTAACAAGTACTTTTAATGTAGTAATGTACATTTAAGTTACAAATATGTATAAATACATTGTTCTTGAATGTGTACAATCTCTTTTACACAACTTATCACAGACCTTTACCTCATAAACCACAATGAACTTCCCAAAAACATTCTCTAGACAAAGAATGTCAAAGGTTTGTTGTTGTTTGTTTGATTTTGTCTGGACGGATTGTCTGAGTCAGTCCTCACAGCAACCCTGCTTAAAATATGTCATACTTTTTATAGCGGTTTCTTCTCAGGGGTAATGACAGACTCGGTCTTTTTCCACCAAAATCCTCTGATCAGGTTTTTGGTGACAATGCAGTTTGCGTGGTGATGCAGGCCACCAATAGAGGGCGTGAGATTCAGGCCGTTCATCCCCTCATCCACATGACTTTAACACACGCGCAAAGATACATGAGCCATGAAGGGCTGTTTAGTGAAGCCCTCTCTGTGTCTTAACATGCCGTCAGCCTTTGCATTATGCAGCCGCCGGCTATGGTGTAAAATTGAATTACCTGTTACAATGCGCGCTATACACTGCAATCAGGATGGCTTTCTTTTCCCACAGGGAGGGGTGACAAGGGTAGAAAGCAGACACCAGCTTGTGGGAAAGAGATATAATTCAATCAGATCACAAAATGGCCAAGACCCGTTTTGTTGTCATGAAGTGCTGCACTGAATTCAAAGTAGCTGGTGTGTTAGTAAAAGGCAGATGGATACACTCATTAGGTTAACATACTCTAACCAAGTCCAAGTTAACAAATGCACATCAATAATATGACAATCCTCTTCCTTTGTTGGGGGAAAAAAAACCTTAAAAAAATACTCATCCTTTCCTTATCAAAGGAAAACAATAGAAAATCAACACACAGTACATTCTAAACTTTTTTTTTCTAAACTGCAAGTCATAGAAATTATGTGGCTTTTTCCCAAAATGTTTTTGCACATGCACTATTGTAATATCACGGTATTCTTTGACAACGCCATGTGAATACCATCATATTAGAATGAATATACAATTGTTCAATTGTCAACATAGTTTTTGTGCATGTACTATGCTATTCTTTTCAATGCCTTGGAATACCACGGAAATACCATGGTATATTAATATAGTAATTATTCATTATCATGGTATTACCATGTTTTCTCACATGCACTATTGTAATCTAATACCATTGTGTGATTATGGAAAATGTGAAAGTACCATATTAATATCATGTTTTTTGTACATGTACTATTATATTCTTTGGCAATTCTTTGGAATAACATGTAAAAACCATGGTATATGAATATAGTAATAATTTAGTACCATGGTATTACCATGCTTTCTCACATCTTTGACAATTCCATGCAAAATGCATGAAAATTAAAATGCATGAAAATATGAAATGAAAATGAGCAGGCATTTATTCAGTAGTATAGTATATGTAAAACTACCATAATAATACCATGTTTTTGGATATGTACCATAGTATTCTTTGGGTAACACTTTGTTACACATGTTACATGTATTTACTATTATAATTACAATTAATTATGCATATTTACATGCAAGTAACCCTAAACCAAACCCTAGTCCTAGCCCTGTAGTAAGTAGTTAATTAATATTACTCAGTACTTAAATGTAGTACTTTGTTACACTGCAACAAAGACACCTTAAAATAAAGTGTAACCATTCTTTGCAATGTCGTGGAATACCGTGTAAATACCATGGTATATGAATAATCATTCCGTACCATGGTATTACCATGTTTTTGCACATGCACATTGCACATTGCAATACTATGACTTTCTTTTCAATACCATGCAAATATCATCATATGAATATGTAATTATTCAGTACTATGGTATATGTGAAACTACCATAGTAATACCATGCTTTTTGTACATGCATTATGGTTCTTCAAAATTCCTTGGAATGCCATGTAAATACCATGGTATAACTATGTTTTTTTTTTGTAAATATCATTGTATGATTATTATGCAATCATTCAGTGCCATAGTATATGTGACCCTGGACCACAAAACCAGTCTTAAGTTGCTGGGGTATATTTGTAGCAATAGCCAAAAATATATTGTGAAAATTATAGATTTTTCTTTTATGCCAAAAATCATTAGGACATTAAGTAAAGATCATGTTCCATGAAGATATTTTGTAAATTTCCTACTGTAAATATATCAAAACTTCATTTTTGATTAGTAATATGCATTGCTAAGGACTTCGTTTAGACAACTTTAAAGGTGATTTTCTCAACATTTAGATTTTTTTGCACCCTCATATTCCAGATTTTCAAAAAAAATTTTTTTTGAAAAATTTGAAAAATTGACCCTTATGACTGGTTTTGTGGTCCAGGGTCACATATGTCAAAGTATAGTAAATCTAATGACAAATCTGATAAATAAAATATATGGTCACTCTTTAGTTTGAGGACAAATTCTCACTATTAACCAACTATTAACTATGACTTTTGTGTCAATAAACTCCCAATTTGCTTGTTAAGTTTAGGTATGCTTGTTAAGTTTAGAGTCTGATTAAGGGATCTAAAATATGTTCATGCAGAATAAGGCATATATTACATGCTTTATCAGTACTAAAACAGCCAATATTCTTGTAATATGCATGCTAATGAGCAACTAGTTAACAGTGAGAATATAAAAAAAGTGAGAAAATCACTTCAGAGAGAGAGGGAAAGAGAGAGAGAGAGAGTATCTGATATGGCACAGCAGGATACTGTGAGATACACAAAGCCCTGATAGTGAAACATCTCCTCTGCCCTTCTTCTCACATCAGCTTCCGCTGTCTTATCAGCCGCTTACATGACTAATTATTAGCTCATTATTAGCGCTCCCTAAAGCATGGCCTCACTGCAACCGTCTGAGTGACAGAGTTATCAGGGAGGGAAGAGGTGGAGCAGAGGAGTCAGGATCGTCAGTTTCTAAAAGCAGCCGCTAATCATGTGATGTGAGATAACCGTGCGCTAGTGCTTCCTCTCTGACAGTATCTCAGACCGCGCTATCTGCTCCGCCAGGCCTGCCCTGACGAGTCTCAGGGATTTGTTCATTGTAGAAATTCTGACAGTTGAAGTTGAAATCGTGAGAAAACCAACTATTTTACGAGATAGTGAATTCGAATGAATATGATGTGATTCATACAGACACATATGGTTTTTAGAAAAAGAAAAAAAAAACCATGAATGTCATGAACGCATGAAAGTCCACCACTAAACATAACCAAATTCAGATGAAAACATGCAAATTTCTACAAATTAGCCACCAATTCACCAAAACATAAAATGTGACCCTGGACCACAAAAACAGTCATAAGTAGCACGGGGATATTTGTAGCAATAGCCAACAATACATTGTAAGTCAAAATTATCCATTTTTCTTATATGCCAAAAATCATTAGGATATTAAGTAGAGATCATGTTCCGTGAGGATATTTTGTAAATTTCCTACCGTAAATTTAAGTATTACTAAATGTAGTGCATGAATATGAATCTACTTAAATATAAAGTAGTTACTCTTTTATTTTTTAATTCTTATTAATTCATATATTTTTATGCATTATCTGTCAAAAACAAGATCTCAATTTAGGTTAAATTGAGTTAAAAAGATGTGATGAACTGCAGTAAATATTTTGTTTAAAAACAATTAAAAGATTCAACTGAATTAATGAATATTTTCATTGAAATGGTTCATTTACATTACGAATGAACAAAGGTAAATCAGCTGAACTGGAACTGAATTAATGCAATTGATTCCTGAACATTTTTTTTAACTGGTCCATTTACAGTAGATTACCAGTGGACAAAGGTAAATGATGCCTCTTCATCTTTTAGTATTATCATTTTCATGCTACACTGCTATGTGCTAGATAAAGTAGCTCATTTTCGATTATTAGTTACACTTGCATATTGAGGGGGAAGCTAGCTGTCTTTAACTGTTTGATTCAGTACTCAGGATTGTGTGAAACGACAATGAAATGCATGTGACTGGAGTGGGATTGTGTTGGGTTCCTGCCGATCTGCGGCTCTTTCTCAAGGCCCTGTGAGGTGACGGGCCATTTGTATGTAAGGCGTGAGTGAGGTGAGAATGGAGCTCATTCACACCTGATGGGCAGCAGGGGCTCTGGGAACTTTTCCCCAAATCAGCCTGAGGGATAATGGATCATTACAGTCCAGAACCCTCCATCATCACAAGCACACATAGCAGCTCTCACCCCACTCAAACAAACAAATGAACGAACGAACAAACAGACAAACAAACAAACAAACAAACAAACGAACGAACAGACAAACAAACGAACAAACAAACGAACAGACAAACAAACAAACAAACAAACAAACAAACAAATAAATGAACAAACAAACAAACAGAAAGTTATATTTTACTTTAGGAAAATGAAGCCTTATGACTATTTATCTTTTGTCATTGTTATATTATTTTCATGCAAAGTAAGTACATATCCACCACTTTTTCTAATTTCTGTAATAAAAAAACATAAATTTGTAACGCGTATTTTATTGATTTCTATTTAAATTTTTTTTAAAAACCTCATTGTATATACAGTATTTGTACTGAATGTATTTGTTTCATTACACTGTATTAAAATACTAATTAAAATCTAGTTACAACCATCTATATTATTATTGAATTATTGTTTATTATATTATATTTATGTATTATTAATCAAAATCTACATCTTTCCACCATATTGTCATAATTGAAATACATTTAATGACATTTTTTATTTACAGTATTTAAAATTTAGATATTTATTTTAATAAAAACAATGTGTAAATCATATTATTTAATGTTATCTAAAAAACACACACAAAAAATATAAACAAACCATGCTTTACAGTAATGACACTTTGATGGGAAATGAGTATAACTTAAAATAATTGCATTGCAGCATTTGTACTGAATGTTTATTACTAAACATAATAAATATATTGAATTTATGTATTATTAATCACAATCTACATTTCCCCACCAATTGTCATTGCTTTCCTGCCTTTTTCTGTTAAAATAGGCCTATATATAATTTTCATTTAGATACATTTATGTTATATGCGTTTTAATTGAAATGATATATATATACAATATTATATATTATTTAAAAGAAAATAAACCATGTTTTACAGTAATGAGAATCTGGTGGGAAATGACCATAAGGCACAATGCAATTTTTTTTTTTTTTTTTTTTAATGACCCCAAAAAATAGGCTTCATTTTTCTTATGCAATATATGTTTGTTTGTTTTCTTCATGTTTTGACAAGCAAGATTGTCCTGCCTGATTGCCATGGTAATATTTTCCTGCCTGTGGTCGGTTTCTATGCCGCGGCTCATGGCATCTTCTTGCTAAATGAGCAGAATTGGCATGATAAGAGAAGAAAAGAAAACAGGACTCTCAAAATGCTCTCACTCTTTGGGCTGCTGCGCTTCTGTTATCACCTGTCTGTTTAATTAGAGCCTGTATTAGGAAGACTTACAGCGCAACACGCAGGTCTGAAGCACCTCCTCAGGAAAGTGAAAGAGCAGGCCTTCATTCAAGCCGCTGTTTGACACACGTCTGTGAAGAGGAAGCTGTGTCGCTTATCAAAGCCAGCGCCATCATGTCACTTACCTGTCTACAGAGCAGGGAGTCCGATTTACTGCTCAATTACCCACCTTGCCCTGATCCTGCAGGGCTCCGAGACGGACAGGAGTTATTGCGCTTGAGAAGAGCTCTAACCTGGCTTCAATATATTAACCCCACTGAGACAGTTACACTGTGTAAAAGATCTGAACATCCGGGGTCACGGCATGGAAAATCAGCACCTTTTCCTGAGTCAAACGGAGAAGATTGACTGCTAACATATACCTTCCTCTTCACATGCTTTATGAAAAGATTTAGAGCAGACTTGTTGTCGCTCTATTTACTTCAGTAAATATTTCTTTTTAATAGGGTTGTTTTGAAAGTCGTAAATGTATGGATGCAAGTTTTAACTAAAGTCTTGAACTATTTTCATTTCCAAAATTATTACACAGAAAAAATATACAGATGATTTAACATGCAGTGAGGTTTGGGGGCATGTTGTCACATTGTATGGAGTAAGAGTCCCCAATGCAACCTGCCTTTGTTCTTTCTAATGCATTCAAAATCTCTTGCAATCCCGGGTCATTTTTGACCCAGTGGAACATGAGCTTATAAACGAGTCATAACTTATCATGAATGAATAAATGCACAAAAATGTCAAAGTTTTGGATGTTACTGTGTTATTACTTTGAACGTGAGCTTATAAAACAGTCATTACTTAACTAAAACCATATTTGTCTGATTAATAACCTCTCGTGAATGAGTAAATGTGCAAAAATGTAAAAGTTTTGGATGTTACTTGGTTTATTACTTGGAACGGTGGAGCGTGAGCTTATAAAACAGTCTACAGTGAGGTTTGGGGGCATGTTGTCACATTGTATGGCGTAAGATTCCCCAATTCAGCCTGCCTTTGTTCATTCAAAAACTCCCGGGTCATTTTTGACCCAGTGGAACATGAGCTTATAAACGAGTCATAACTTAATATTTTATTGACATATTCATGTCAAAGTTTTGGATGTTACTGTGTTATTTCTTGGAACCTGAGCTTATAAAAGAATTGGTAGCACTTTATTTTACAGTCCTGTTCCTCATGTACATACTATGTACTTATTAATGTTATTACAATAACTAGGTAATAACAAGGTACTAACCCTGAACCTACCCCTAAACCTAACCCTACCCCATTTAGTTACCTTATGTTACCAGTACTTTCTTAGGTAAGTACACTGTAAGTACACGTATCGTAAAATAAAGTGCAACGAAAGAATCATAACTAAAACCATATTTTGTCTGATCAATAACTTCTCATTAACAAGTCAATGCACAAAAAGTTTACATTTTGGATGTTACGGTGTTATTATTATGTTATAACTATATTTGCAGAAATACCTTGAAATAAACTGCATCAAAACCACTTTGATGCAAGAAAAAAATAAATGTTCTTCAATATTCACGAGAAATGTTATTTGAATAAATGTCATATGAAATTTAGAAGAACATAATCATCTCTATTGAAATTAAAAACAAACAAACAAACAAATGCAACATACAAATATCAAACTGTTCTTTTGGTCAACAAACATTAAAAAATTTGAAACTTTTTCATTTAAAATATTTACTATATATGGTCAATCAAACGTATTATGAATCTATATGAAAATGTGTCTGTGTGATTTTATACTACTATTTAAAAATGTGGTAAAAATATATGTTCAAGCATTAGTTATACTGTTAATCGTTTTAGTTTAGAGGACAAAAGTCACAATTGTATTCTAATTTAAAATGAGTTTGAGGAATGTATGGTGTCAGTAAGATTTTTAGATTCAAGATTCTTGATTTTATTTGTCACATACTATATTATATATATGATTAAATATATATATATATATATATATATATATATATGATCACATTATATATATAATACATAACCAGCAGTAAAAGTCTCTTATGGTACTGTATCTGATCAAAACTACAGTTAAAAAATAGTAATATTGCAAAATTTTGTTACATTGTAAAATAATTATTTTCTATTTTAAAATGTAATCATTGTAATATGCTGATTTGGTGCTCAAGAAATATTTATTATTATGATCAATGTTGACAACAGTTGTGCTGCTCAATATATTTGTGGAAACTGAGACATTCGTTTTTTCAGGATTATTTGATAAATAGAATATTTAAAAGAACAGCATTTATTTGAAACCTTTGTAACAAGTCTATAATGTCGCCTTTGATCAATTTAATACATTCTTACTGAAAAGTATTTTTTTTAGATTAGGGATCACTCACTATTAACTAGTTGCTTATTAGCATGCCTATAATTAACATATTGGCTATTTATTAGTACTTATAAAGCACATATTCTGCATTAAAATATTCTACATCCCTAATCCTACCCAATAGCTGAACTTAACAACTATTAATAAGCAGCAAATTAGGAGTTTATTGAGGCAAAAGTCAGGGTTAATTGTTTGTTAACGATGAGAATTTGACCTTAAAATAAAGTGTGACCGAAAGATCTTATTTATCCCAAACTTTTGAACAGTAACGTATATGAAAACAGAAATGCAGGTTAAGAAATGAAGATTAGCGTAGGTTCTTTTGAAGTGCTGGGTCGATGGCCGTCTGCCTGATCTCTAGACAGGCGTCTGCCTTTGCATTGAGGGCCAAAAATGTGCAAGCGAAATTAGCATGACTGTTGAAGAAAGAGAGAGGAAACTCTTGCCTGCGCTCACACTTTCCTTTCTCACCTCTCACCATCCGTCCCTTTAGGATCAAGGTAACACTTTCTATTCAAGCCAGAGCCGTAGAGAGCGACTATGTGAATCACTGACGATGCTAATGTGCCATCAAAGCAGGATCAAAGGCAATAACAGCCATGACTTCCACCATGAATTATCATAATGGACGCCTCACCTGAGAGCATCCTTCGAGACGGGCCGAGGGGTCACCGAGGAGCAGACGAGGAACGTAACCTCTGCTCCTGCGCTTTAACCTGGGCCGTCACGCATGTGATTGACGTAACATCACAGGAAGAGCGTGGCTGTTCAAGCCGCCATCTGTGTGGAATCAGAGCGTTCGCAGCTAAGTGTCGAAGCTAAGCCGGCTGTGGAGAGACGTTTCCATCGGGGGTCATAGGAAGCCCGTTCATCCCGCTGGTTTTAAAACGCACATGTAATTTGCAGTTCTTGAACGGGACGGGTACGAGCATGACTCTTGCTCAGGAGGGGGTGACTCCTGTGCTACCGAGGGTCTGTCTAGCTCCTGCTAAACGATCACAGTTGGACCCACGCGCGCCAGATGTTGCGATGAACGCGCCGTGCTTCCTATCGGCCTAAAACATATTTGCGAGAAACATAATAAGGGGTAACGATTGAGGGAAAAGACCACCAGTCCCTATTTTGAATTGCATAAATCTTTGGCAGATGAAAGCAGCAGGATTTTATCATTTGCCCTGTGTCATTATGGGTAATTGGGGCTTCAGGGTAGAAGAGAGGTCACATTCCTCGTCTCAGTGCGAATGTTTTGTAAAAGAATTGTGGTGCTGGAGTTATTTAGTATGTTTTCTGTTTTATCCTGTTTACTGACCTTACATAAGTGAAGAGGTTCAGAATGTTTAGACTGTGAAAACAAGTATGATATGCTGAAAACTTGCTCTAAACATAGACAAGACCAGACAAGACTGTTTTGACAACATTTGTTTAGCAGTTTGCATATCTGCATCACATATTCAGTCCAAAAACCTTGAATGAGAAAATATATTGTTCATAATCACATACAAGAGTATAACTATTACATGTAACATCAACTTCACTTTTAGGGTGTCTAAATTCACCCTACCCCACTTAAAAAAATAAAAATAAATAAATAAAAATAAAATAAAATACTTCATTTTAATAATCATATTTTATTTCAATATTTATTTCTTTACTAGAAATATTTTTTATTGTATGTAAATAAAAATAATAATTATATTTCATTTTAATCTTTATATTTTATTTATATTATATATATATATTATATTTTATTTATATTATATATATATATATATATATATATATATATATATATTATATTTTATTTATTTATTCATCCATGTATCAGAAATAATAATATTTTAAGGGTTTGTTTTGTTTGGCCATTTTTTTATTTTACTATAATCTTTAAAACATTAGATATACTCACTATGATAATCTTTGTTTAATTATATCATTATATATCTTTAGATTTTATTTGTTATCATAATCATATTTATTTATCTATTTAATATAAATAATCATTACATTTCATTACAATTATATTTTTATTTATGTCCTTTCTTTCTATAGAAATAATTCTGATGTAAGAGTTTTGTTTTGTTTGGCCATGGCACAGAATAAAATGCAGCTGACCATATAAACAGAGATGAAAATTCTATCATTAATTACTCACCCTCATGCTTTGGGGAAAAAAGGAAGAAGATATATTTTGAAAAATAAAAGATTCAACTTGAACTGCTTTCCCATGCAGTAAAATCTCTGGACCTATTAACTTTCACTGTAGGGGGGAGAATTTTTGGGCAAACTATCCCTTTAACACCAAGCATAAGCTTTTGCCAATTTATGGCACTGATAATTCAAACGACAAGCTTTCATTCTGTGATGACTAGCGCCCACTTACCTTTATTTCGTAAATCAGTCTGCTGGACAAACTTTCTGTCAACTAATTAATATTCACAAGCCACTTCATCCCTGATCACATATTCATGTCAAAGTGTCTCATATGCTAGTCAGTCATCAGCAGTGATGGCCTAACTTCATGTGTAGAAAACTGCTAGCGCCTGTTTATAAAACACAGCTGCTAAGTAAACACTTTTCTGCAAGAAGCTATGCTAATCTTTAAGCAGTAATGCTTATTTAAAGCAGCGGGGTTTGAGTCTGTTCCAGAGTCTTCAGGAACAAAGCTCCCCAAATGTCAAGAGGGGTGCTGCTGAAAAGAAACGATAATAAGAGGCTGTCCAAGGCTCTGCAGGGCTTTGTCCTCTTTTATTGTCCTTTATTGCGCCATTGGTTACCCTTAGAGTCTCACCCTGAAATACATTTGACTCATCACCAACAAAGTTGCTCAAATGTGGGGGAAAGTAAAGCTGGTTTGGATGTGTTTGCTGCTGGACGCTGGGGAGGGGCTGACCACCGCATGCAATCTGTGGGGTTTTCTTCTCCTCCTTTTGTTTTGTGACATGAGGTTTTGCAGCAACGACTGGACCAACAGGCTCCAGTAAATCACAACTGAGCTAAATTTAATGCTCAGTTTGTCTGGGGACGCATGTGTGCCCGAGTAAGACTGCTTTCCTGCGGGAAAAATAAAACCAAGAGAGAGAAAAAGAGTTTTAAAGAGGAGCTGTCATTCACTGCTACTGTCTGTGCATCAGCTTTCCAGTTGAATGAAGTTGTGTGCCAGAGAAATCTGGGACTGATGCTGAGGAAAATACACACACACATGCTCATTATTAATAATACTATAAAAAGAAACATCTACCATCTCTGACTACTCGGAAATAAAATACATACATTCTCATATGAAAAAGAAGTAGGGCCTACACTTCCACTAGCATAACTTTAAAATAAGTACTTATTATGGTAAAGATATACTTAAGTGTGAACTGAATGTGCTCTTAAATGCATGCAATCAATAATTAAATAAGAATGTTTTACATCGCAATGCATTTGCTTAATAATCTAATACTTGTGTAATACTTGTGCTGATATAGTGCCACATCACACTTTCTCACAAAATATGTGAATTTCATAGCATTTTTGCTTCCGACAGTCATTTGTAAGGTGAAAAAGTCTTGTATTACTCCTTAATCAGCAGAAGAACTATCTTCATTTGAGCCAGCTAACAATTCTCAGCTGATTTTCGCATGTATGAATGATTCTGAAGACATTATGAATTCTGATTCCTATCCTGATTTCAGGTTTGATTTCTGATCAGTGACAGAAGAAAATACAAAAAATAACCCAGATGTTTTCTGATACATCTGGGGTATTTACAGATTTTGTGGATTCTTCTTCCAAAAAACAACAAACAAACAAACAGTTTTTACTGATATTTTTGAACTTAGTATTATCGAATTAGGTAATATTAGGCCTTTTGTGCAAATCAGCAGAATTTAAATAAAATTATATTTCTAATTACACCTTTGCTATGATGAAGTTGCAATTTAGTGCATTTAAAAAATATGAACTATAAATGTAATATCTAATAAAACACTACAGTTATAATTATAAAGAGGTACTTAATATGTGACTCTGGACCACAAAACCAGTCTTAAGTGTCAATTTTCCAAATTGAGATTTATACATCATCTGACCGCTGAATAAATAAGCTTTCCATTGATGTATGGTTTGTTAGGATCGGACAATATTTGGCCGAGATACAACTATTTGAAAATCTGGAATCTGAGGGTGCAAAAAAAAATCTAAATATTGAGAAAATCGCCTTTAAAGTTGTCCAAAGGAATTCTTAGCAATGCATTTTACTAATCAAAAACGACGTTTTGATATATTTACAGTAGTAAATTTACAAAATATCTTCTTGGAATATGATTTTTACTTAATATCCTAATGATTTTTGGCATAAAAGGAAAATCTATAATTTTGACCCATACAGTGTATTTTTGGCTATTGCTACAAATATACCCCAGCGACTTAAGACTGGTTTTGTGGTCCAGGGTCACATATGTGATTTTGTATGTTAAAAATAAGTGTACTTCTTTAAAGCACAAACAAAAGATTATTTTAAATTATTAACCTCATTTAAGCTAAGAAGTGTAAAGCTAACAAATCAAGCGTTAGCGTTAGTTCTGGCAGGTCACGTCAGTCAAGCTTGCATCTACCTAGAGGAATACAACACCGATCACTGCATAAGGTCTGTTCAGTATTATTCAGCAGCTTTATTGCTTGCTCAGGAACAAATTACCCTCCTCCATCCCCAGCTCCTCCTTTCGTCACAGTCAGGACTTGGCTTTCTGATATTCCTCACTTTCCCAAACCAGACTCCTTTTATCTTGAATAAAGTTGTTACACTAAATTGTGATCGAGAACATTAATGATATCTGCTACATTTATGTTGGTTCAGTTCTGTTTACCCTATAGGGAGTTATCACTGCTCTCTCGCTGCTCGTTCATGTTAGGCTACATGAATGGGCAGAGAGTTTTTGCCCAGAACAGAATCATAATGCCAGTCCAAACTGTATGTAAAGTGTCAATCATCTTTGATGACAGTGGTCCTGACAGAACTGTATTTCTAAAATACCACAGATCAATGTTGCCAATGAGGTACTAGACAGAAAGCAGGCTGAACTCGAACCTGTCGCTCCTGCATGAGGTCCAGTGCTCTGCATGTCTGTAGCATGTATGCTAACTGCAACGCTACTACTCTGACCAAACATCTAGATCCGGGTCTTTTTGCTCTCGTAACCTGGTTTTTGACTTCCAGCAGAGAGTCTGTGCCACAATGCAGCTTATTCTGGCCAAGTGCCACCCATTTAGACAGGAAGAAACCATTTGACTGAGATGCAAAGTGATCAATCACAGCTCTTATTGTTCACGTTTATAAAGTGAACAAACTCCACCGTTAGCCAACACCTATTAGACATAAATCAGTGCGCTACTAACACATTTCGTACAGTGACACAATCTATGATTTTCTACTGAGTTTGTCACGAAGTGAGCACGACACAGACAGGAAGAGACCGCCCTTCCCTCTCTGCGTGTCCACTTGCTCAATCCATCGTCCTCTTAACTCATGGTGGCTGTACTGATTTAGAGCATTTATGAAATGTTATGACTCCACACATTATGGCAGCACAATATTCAGAAAGTTTATTGATTTTAGGTGAAACTAAAGCATAGCACTTATCCAACATTTATGATATTACAACGATTTTGCTGGCAACACATTTCTTGTATAAATTAAGCAACACTATGTTCGTTTACATCATCAGAATCGGAATGAATTTTCATCAGTCGGAATGAATGCAATCTGATTTTAGATATTTAAAGTTCTCTTTATAGATACCCTAAACATTCCAATTGGATTCCAATAAAAACTTGTACAGGATTCTAATTAGAATTTCTGTTTTTGGAACCATTCCTATAAGATTCCTATCTAGGACGTTCTGTTCAAATGATCTGGTTCTTATCCTGTTCATTTTCTGCACAGCAGCTTGTTTACTGAGACAATGTACATAAAAGAGAATGATTTAAATAGGACACCAATGGATCCCAGTTAAAAAACAAAACAAAACAACAACAACAACAACAACAAACTTGTCTCAAGTCCTATAAGAATCTCATTGGACTGGTTCCAAATTATGATAGAAATTCTAATTAGAACAATTTTCTTATTGAAATCCTTTAGGATTTTTTGACAAGTTTCCTACAGTCTTTGTAATTAGACTGCATGAGAATTGTAAGACAGCATAAAAACTTATAGCATTAAATTTACAAATTTCATGATTTAAACTGACATTAAATATATGAAAAAAAAAAAAAACACACAAAAAAAAACCCACATGGCTTAAAGTTCAGTTTGATTGTGAACTGGTACAAACTGTCCATTTCAATTAATTTGTCATGTATTTGTGAAAAATATAAGTAAATAGGTAAATGTTGTTTATTGTTATTTTTTTTCAAATTGGCTTATATTATTGAAAATGATTTAAAATAAATCTTCATGTTCATTTACTGAAAACAGTAGATTTTTACTGTATTTTACATTAAATTATTTGAATTTACTAGGTCTGTTACATTAAAATCCTCTTTAAACCATTTCAAAGGAAATAATATAAATATCGAGATATGTAAAGAATATTGTTAAAATGTAAAGAAATAAGTTTTGTTTCTCTACAAAATAAGTCTGTTCAAACATTCTTATTTTTTCACTCTATTGATGAGTTTGCGGTTTTCAGTTAGCAAGTTCCTATGACTGGTTAAAGTACTTTTGTTTAATGCAACAAAAAGTACTTGTTTAGTCTGTTTCCCATCTCAGATGCCATGGAGAACCGTTGCAGTTGAGCCGTTGAGTCCTGATTACTGATAAACGTCTGAAAACATTTCCCGGTATAGGCTTGTACAGCTTTAGTATCACGCTTTATAGTTGAAGGCTGACATATGGCCAACAGGTCCTCAACAGTCCTATGTGTGTGTGTGTGTGTCTTGCTCAGGTATTATCAGTTGAGTTGTAAAGCAGCAGAAAGGTTGCGACCAAAGTCAGTGAGGTTCAGTTTCAGCGCTCACTAACTTCTCTCTCAGCTCTTTTGTGTGGGTTTGTTTTGCTCCTCCTCATAGAGTGGAGGCGGTTGTGCGTAGAGTCATCAGACACCGTCAGCGTCTGTGCTGTAGACAGTAGCTTTACAAAGAGCCCTTCATTGAGGACGGCCTTCTTTACAATGGCAGGCGGTTGGTCTGTGCACCTGGGAGTCATGGGAGTACAAAGTGATGTCATAAAATTCAATCAGTAACAGCACAGATGCACAGCGCTCGGACCAACATCAACGACAACTTCCTGTAGGACTGTTATTACCGTTGAGGGGATCCTGTATGGTCAGCCAGTCATAATCACAAAATAAAACCAACTTTGTTTGCCAAAGAAATGAATAATGGACATGAAATACTGATGTGAGGTGAAGTTATTTTGTGAGAAGAAAGTAAGCATGGATTGTCGTGACAAATAGGAAGTCGGTTGCTTCGGGCAACTGAGCATCAATATTAGATTGCATGAAAATTGCAATCTAATATTTAAAAATTTCTTACATTCTTATGATTTCAAAGTTGACATTAAAAATATGAAAGCAAGATTTACATGAGATAAAGACTTTTTATGAATCAGTAGAGAAACAGTAATTTTTTTTCATGTATTCAAATATTTTGTAAAAATAAATGAAGGTAAATGTTGCTTACTAAGGAATAATTGATGACGGGCCGTTGAATAATTAGAAAATAAATGCACACCCGAGGTGGTGATGGGGTCACTATGCGAATCGGACAAAATAAAATGTAATTTTACGGCAAAAACACAGTAATAATTTGTTGTTTTTATCTTGCTGTTTTCTATATTTATTTGCTTGGTCAGTTTCGTTGAGGGTTTTTTTTTTTTTTGCTGTTGCAGGCTGTAAGGGCCTTTGAAATAACTGAAATTGTTTGGCGAAGTGATATGAACATGTAATACGGTCAACACCTGCCTGGAACTATTTAGCTGTGCGTTTCCCTGAAAATAACTGCACACCTTAGAACGTTCCTCAGCCAATCAGATTCAAGCATTCAACAGCTACATATTATAATATTATTTATTTTAAGATTAATTGAAAATGATTTAAAATAATTGTTATATTCACTTACTTCTATTCATTAATTAAAGGCATGCTGTAATTATTTTGAAGCAGATTTTTACTGTATTTAAAATTAAACAGTTTGAATTTATTTGCCTACAAGGTTGGTTTTGTTGAAATTAGGATTCCTCTGATTGGAAAAAAAACAAAATCCACCAATATCCAAAAACGGATTGCGGAACTTTGCAATCAGCCAATCAGAGTCAAGTATTCCAGAGAGCTGGGTGCTGATAGGTCTTTTATTTGTTTGCTTAATACTGGAATTACTGCAATTACGAATTACTCATTACTAGCAAAAAACATTCACATGCATGTCAAATTTGTACAAACATCCACATCAAGTGTTTTGATTCTGCAACATCCATAACATTTATAACTGTTTAAGTGCTCACCAAGATTTTTATTTACTTAGGAGCAATTACACATTTTCAACTAGTAAAATTCATGAACTTACAAATTTGAACAATTTTTTTTTTTTTTTTACTTTATCAGCTGATTGTCATGTAACAACCAAAATGGCAGCAGCCTCAAGAGTTAAAGGCAGTTAATATTCATACCGTATCATATTTAGTGTCACACTTTGTTCTCAGCAAAAATGTATTTATGTTTTAAAAAGGCTGTTGCAAAATCTAAACATTTGATGTTGTTTGTTCGGTTGCCTCAACTGCTGTGATCGACTCAAGAGGGGTCAGTTGGACTGGTGCAGCACACACAGGTCAACAACAACAAACCTTTACGTGACCCTGTCGTGAGACGCGTTCCTCTGCACACACATGAAGGGGGAAAAGGAAACTCTTTCCAGGGTCCGTTCCCTGAATGGGCCGATCGCCGTGGCAACAGGATCACTTCATCAGTGGAAGTGAACAGATGGTGGGTGTGCAGCAGGCAACATATGTTCCAATGAGCCGAGGCCATTACTACAGATGGAGGGTGGGAAGGAGGCCGGCTCTGAAACATAACCTGACATTTCCTCCTCATTTGGCAGCGCATTGTTACGTATTACAAAGAGAGATTAGCCTGAAGCAGTGAATAGCAGCGCAAAATCTCTTTAAAGGCAAATTACTAAGAGTCCCTTGCATTTCTTCACACACTTTACTTAACCAAGCTAGGCGAACGGGCCGTATTTCATGTGGTGGTCTGGGACAGAGGAGGGCCGTGCTGTTCACTGATATACAGCTCTCTTGTTCCCCTTGAGAGATTTTATGCCACTTCTGAGGAGGTGGGGATGCTTCTGCATGTCTTGGCTTGACATGCCTCCACAGACAGAAACAGGTCACTGCTGCAACAGCAGCATCCAAAAAAACCCTAAGTTTAAACACAAAAACTGACCATACATACTTCTTTAAAGGGATAATTCAGCCAAAAATGCACCCTCATGTCATCAAACCTGTATGACTTTCTTCTGCAGAACACAAAAGTTTTTGAAGGATGGTGCTGAATGTTACCACTGGCAAACCAATCCCGTCCAAAAACAACCCTGTGTAACTTTCTTCTGCAGAACATAAAAGAAGACATTTTGAAGAATGTTGTTAACCAAAACGTTTTGGTTACCACTCACGGCAAATATATCGACAAAAAAAATCCAATCCCATCAAAAACAAAACAAATGCAAAGCAAAACGTTTTGTTTACTACTGGCTGCCATTATATGGACAAAACAATACAATCAAAAACAAAACAAATGTTGTAGCACTTTATTTTACAGTTCTGTTCCTCGCGCATACTATGTACTTATTATAGTAATTGCAATAACTAGGTAATATTAACCCTGAACCTACCCCTACTCCATGTAGTTACATTGTATTTCCAGTACTTTCTTAGGTAAGTACACTGTAAGTACATGTAAGTGCATGTTCTGTAAAAGAAAGCGCAACTACAAATGTTGTCAAACAAGTATGGTTTTCTTGTGCAGAACACAAAAGCACTAAAGATATTGAACACTTTATTTTTAACGTGTCCTTGTTACACGTTACATGTACTATTATAATAACAATTAATTATGCATAAATACATGCAAGTAACCCTAAGCCAAACCCTAATCCTTACCCTAACCATACAGTAAGTACATGTAGTTAATTAATATTACTCAGTACTTAAATGTATAATTACCCTGTAACAAGTGTAACTAAGATATTTTGAATAATGTTGGTAACCAAAACGTTTTGGTAATCACTGACTGCCAATATATGGACAAAACAATCCAATCACAAAACACAAAACAAAACAACAAATGTTGTCAAACATGTATGTTTTCTTCTGCAGAACACAAAAGATATTTTGAAGAATGTTGTTAAGTAAAAAAGTAATGACTACCATAACATGGACAATCCAATTCAAAACAAAACAAAAATAAACAAAACAAAACTTTCTTCTGCAGAACATAAAAGAAGATATTTTGAAGAATGTTGTTAAGTAAAAAGTAATGACTACCATAACATGAACAATCCAATTCAAAACAAAACAAAAATAAACAAAACAAAACTTTCTTCTGCAGAACATAAAAGAAGATATTTTAAAGAATGTTGGTACCCAAAATGTTTTGGTTACCACTGACTGTTGTAATGTGGACAAAACAAAAAACAAACAAACCAATCCCAAACAAAACACATTTCTCAAGTCACAACTCAAAATATCTTCTTTTTTTTTTGTTCCACAGATGAAAGTAACTCGTACAGGTTCAGATCTACATGAGGGTAAATGATGACAGAATGTTGTTCCAAACTTCTGCTGTTATTTTTATGGTGGAACACAAAAGGAAAAATTCTGAAATCTCATTTAAATTCAGATTCAAAGTCTGTCACTGATGTCATTGAATCTATAATGCCACTGGTACTTGCATTTGTTGTAAGCAAACATGAAACGGAAAATGCAATATGAAGAATGAAATTTCAACTTAACTGGTCCAGACATAAAGCTATTGAATCAAACAAAATGATTCCATGGTAACAATGACGTCTTTGATCCCTCTCTAGAATTCTGAAGTAACAATGTGGGTAAGAAGTACTTATTCAAATTTGACAATTTATTAATTTGACAAATTCCATGAAGGCTGTTCCAACAGAATTTTCGGTCCCACTTTATATTAGGTGGCCTTAACTACTGTCATTAGGTACAATGTAGGTACAATGTACTTATTGTGTACATACATGTCCTTACATTGTACTTATATTATTAATGATACCTTTATGTAATTACATCTGTAATTACGTATTTATAATTACACTGTTGACTCATCCCTTACACCTTAACCCACCTTATTTTCAATAAGAAAATTTCTGATCACATGGATTCCAACTGAGATGACTGGATTTCACAGAAATACGCCATGAATGTAACCAGTACGTTACCTAACCTTACCTTAATGTAACATTGTGCAATATATATTGACAAAAACATAAACAGTAATGCTACAAAGTTCATTATAAATTTACGTATAACAAACATACGTTTTTTTAAGAAAGACGACATTAGATATTGTAAGGTCTCTCTTAATGTTATGGACAGTGTAGCTTTTCACCACAAGGTCTGCTATTAAACATTTTTTTTTTCTAAGTTAAAGAATGAAGTTCAAATCACAGTAACTTTTTTTATTGCCACAACTAACTATTGTTCTCTACATTGGCATGTTGATATAAGACGTCAGTAAGAAACAAACAGATCTATATGAAAGTTTGTAAGCATTAGTCATGAGAATCGCACGCAGAGTTTTGCACCTAGTCCAAAAACAAAATAACTAACAACACCAAAAATAAAAAGTGTTATTTTTTTCCAGTAGTTGTCTATTTTTCTTGCCTTGGTTTGTATCTTGGTGTGAGTCCACATACAATTACGGCGAGAGTAAATCTGGGGCCAGTTCCTGAGTTTTACAGTCCTCTATTCATAGCTGCTGCCGTAAATATCAGCGGCTGTATATGTGTTCAGTACACCTCAGTATTTTTAGACTCATGCAAAGCCATTTTCTGCATTTTAAGCAGTGGTCTCTCAAGAAAGATAAGTTCCCACAGTGAATCATAACACTACCTGATGCTGCAGTAATATTAGACTGCTGTTTTTATTTTTTGGGTCAGGAAGCAATTACAGATCTTCGGAGACAGTGACATTGGGTCATTTTTAACTACGGAACAACTTTATGTTTTGACTCAGAAACCAAAAGTCGCGGGAGGGTGGTTATTACAGAAAACAGATCTAACAATCTGTAATTATCATCATTACCACCATCATCAAGCAGACATTTCTATGTCCTCGTGGTGTACGATTACATTATTATCATGAAACACAACAGGTTTGGTTTAGGGGTTCTAGCCCCCCCAATTGAAACTTGAGTCCAAAACAAACAGTTTATAGTGTCATAAGAAATACTTATACTTGTTATACACTACTTTTCAAAAGTTTTTTTTTAATGCTTTTATTCATCAAGGATGCATTAAATTGATCAAAAGTGACAGTAAAAATTTTTCTATTCATCAAAGAATCCTGAAAAATCACTATTTCCACAAAATATGAATCAGCAGCACAACTTTTTTTAACATTAATAATAATAATAAATGTTTCTTGAGCAACAAATCAGCATATTAGAATGATCCCTGAAGGATCATGTGACACTGAAGACTGCAGTAATGATGCTGAAAATACAGCACAGGAATAAATTACATTTAAAAAAAAAATATTCAAATACAAAACGGGTATTTGAAACTTATAATATTTAAAATAAATGCAGTCTTGGTGAGCATAAGTAACTTCTTCAAATAAAATAAACCTTACTCTCCCCAAACTTTTGAACGGTAGTGTAGTTTTATTATAATACATTTTATTATAAATTCACTTGTCAAGTATATATATGTATGTGATTTTAAATGTTTTAAAAATGTAAGAGAAAGATTGCAGCATGAAAACTCCTTACAGAAACTGCTTTAGAAAAGTGAGTTGACTGCAGCTGAAAGTCATTTTATTATTCACACACTGACCAAAACCAAAACTTCACAGAAAGTAGAAATTTTCTGCGGCCGCTGTTTATTTGGGGACTACAAAATGTCTAAATAAAATGCCCCCAGTACTCTGTCACAGCCAAGACGGTTTTCCGCAAAACGGACCCCAGACTCAAAAGTGCAGCCCCGCCTGCCCTCAATTCCACAAGCAGAGAGTGAATATGTGAGGGACAGAGCGCCAGATAATTGTTGGCTCCATCATGCCTGCTTTCCCTCCCTCCGTCTCTCTCGTGCTCTGTGAAGGAAACTGTGTTGACAGCGTGCCAAAGTCTGGCTTCTTGTGGCAGCGTGTGTCCCCACCTCCACCCCACAGCGCCTGCTGCAGAACAAACGCTCTGTTCCCCACCCTCAACGGGCCGGCACCCAATCACCCTCACGCTAACTCCAGCGTCAGCCCGCGGAGCTCTGACCACACGGCCATGAGAATAGAGGCTATATTTACCATTAGCACACACATACACACACACACGCTATAATTAAACAGATGAAAAGGACAATGTGTTGTAGTGAGTGTTGCTAATCTAGTGGTTTTATTTATTTAGTTTAAAAAAGCACTGGATACACAATTGGCACCCGGTCGTGCCAGGACTGAGCAAACAGATTTAGAATCAAAGCAAAACGCTGCACAGGAAATGATTCTGTATGCTTATAAATAACTTCATTCAGAGTTACATTTGCATAGAAACATCCCAGCCCATTTCACTGAAGCACGACAGCCGGGTTCTGGAAATAAAGAATCATGTTCATTTTCTCTGTAAGGAAACCGATGTTTAGCGATAACATATAACCTATTTGACAGAGTTAAACCAAGTTCAGGCAATGATTTTTATGTTTTTAAAAGAAGTCTCTATGCTCACCAAGGCTGCATTATTTGATTTTAAAAAATGCAGTAAAAACAGTAATACTGTAAAATATTATTACAATTTTATATAACTGTTTTCAATTTTAATATATTTTAAAATGTAATTTATTCCTATTCCTTTTTATTCATTTTTTCCATTCATATTTTGTACTTTACTGATGGTTTCACAGTTTTCAATTTCCAATGATCCCCTACTGTCGATTTCAAATGCTTTTCAACTGCCAAAGGTTCGTCAATCAGCACTTTGTTTTGCATGAGTAAATCTGTCGCCTCCATTTCCTGCTGTGCCTATATGCTCTTGCCATGCCTAGCCGAGTCACGTGTTTGTCTAGTACTGTTTTTCATTCCTGCGGCTTTCATTCTCTGTAGATAAGGGGAAGAGCTGTGCTTTGACCACTTAAGCTGTGGAACTTTCTCCATATCCTATTTCCGCTCTGGGGTGTTTAACAATACCTAGCAGAGGCACTGTTTCACAGCCAGGGCAAAGAGGGGAACAGACCAAGAAAAACTCATTGTCTGGATAGCAATAAATTAATTTACAGAGTTTCTGCATTGGGACAAGAGTTTCATCATAATCAGATTAATAAATCACAAGGAAAATGGAAAATGTGCCCTTAGACCTTGGCTGAAGATGAAAATTCAACGGACATGTAATACGCCGAATCCATGCAATATTTTAGGCAGATTTTAATGTTTGCATGACATAAAATACTGCATGAACTGTAATACTAGAACTTTTAGCCATGATGGACATGAAACAGAGTATCAAAAGTACATTTTGGTCACGATATGCCAGAACCACAACCGCAACTTTTGATGAAATGACACGCACATTATCATTAACAATTTTTAAAAGAAAATGACTGCTTGAAAATCTAGAATCTGAATGTGTTGAGGGAGACAAATAATCTTTGTAATTGTGAACAACTGGAGTCAACGCCAAACCAGCAGTTGAAAGGTAAGAGATCATCTGAGACTAATTAGGGTCTGAGCAGAATGAATGGGTTTGGCACACAGTTTAGGAAGCTTCCATTTTGGTCACTGATTCATATCATCCACATGGAAGGCGGAAAAAAGACTGTAATCTCACTATACAATATAATTGTGAGGGCTTTCAAGGATATCACTGAACAAAGTTTGTCCTATGTGACTGTTAAAAATGCATATTCATGTACAATTTGATGTTTTTGAGTGATTTTTACTGATACTGCAGACACATCTGTCAAAAACATCTGCAGGCAAAACAAAAGTGCAGAATCTAAATTAAGGCAAGCAAGAACATGGACATGAACATTCACATCTGAGAATGAAATGCTTTGTTCTGTGGGTGACAATTATTTCCACAAGAGCCTAGTAATTCATTTCTCATCAGTCAGTGTTGTTTAGTTTTGAGACCGGGGCCATCTATAACAAAAGAAAAGTCATTTTAGTTGTCAGTGCTGATTAGAAGTAAATTGTTAATTCTACAAATAATGGCATGCTGTAAACTACACAAGCACAGCTTGTCATGAAAAACTTTGACGTAGGCTTGACAAAAACATGTCTGTAAGTTTTAAAAGATGGATGGACGGATGGGTGGACGGACGGACGGAGGGACAGACAGACAGACAGACAGACCGACAGTTAGAGACAGACAGACAGACAGATCGATAGACATCAACTCAATTCAACAATTCAGTTAAGACACGCAAAAGTTAAAGAAATTGGAAAAATAACCCAGGAATACTTCCATGATTGGCAGATCAAAGTAGCACAAATTAACAAATTGAAGTACTTCTACAGATTAAAGACTGGTTATCAATTGGCACTTTACTTGATCAAAATTAAAGACTGCGGTCAGAGAAAGCTTCTGACGAAGTATCGTCTGAGTGAGCACAGTCTGAGTGTGGAGACGGGTCGACACAAGCAGAGCTGGAGATCCAGAGCTCACACTGTGTTCTCACTGCACAGAGGACGAGCTGCACTTCCTCACGGAGTGTAGCAAATATAAAAACATTAGAGACACTTATTTTACCCAAATAGCTCAAATTGTGCCTGAATTCCAGCAAGCGAGCCACATAGACAAACTTTGTTATATATTGGCAGAGTAAGAAAAGTGTATCCACCTAGCAGCGCAGTATGTATCCTCCTGCCATATTACGAGGGACAAAGGCTAAACCCTCTTTTCTTTATCAATGCTCTCTGTAAATATTTACCTTGTATTTGCTATTTTTTTGTTTGTTAGTTTTGTGTGTGTGTGTGTGTGTGTGTATATATGTTATATGTGATAATATATGTACAATCTGCCCATGAATAAGTTTTATTTATTTTTTTAAAGGGGTCATATGATGCAATTTCAAGTTTTCCTTTCTCTTTGGAGTGTTACAAGCTGTTTGTGCATAGATAAGATCCCTGAAGTTGCAAAGACTAAAGTCTCAAAACCAAAGAGATATTCTTTATAAAAGTTAAGACTCGACCACGCCCTCCTAAAATGCCTCATTTAAACACGCCCCCACGTCTACATCACTGTGTGGGAAGATTTGCAAAACAGCGCCCAAATGTATACGCAAAGAAAGAAGGTGGAACTATTATTCTCGCTGTAGTATTGTTGCTGCCATGAGCACCATGTCGTGGAGATGCTGTGTTTCATTGTGAAAGGGAAAATACTTTGTTTGGGCTTCCAAAAGAGGACACAACTAGAAATCAGTGGTTAAGTTGTGTTTACAACACTGTTCCAGAACAGTTCAACCCAAATATTAGAGTGTGTGCAGCGCATTTTACGGACGACTGTTTCCTGAACCTGGGAGTAGCCTGCCAGCTGCTCAAAGACTGTTTCTATAAAGTGGGGCAATTCCAATGTCGCAAGGACAGTCAGGCGCTTCTGACTCACAGCCTGTAAGTATGCTTTCTTATTTAAAGAATTTGCCACTGACTATTCAAACGCGAGTTTTGAGCAGTGTAGAGTAGTGCTTGTTGTTTGTCGTTACTCCGATCACAAATGCAGACATAGCAATGTTTACGTGGCGCGATGCAACGCGACGCGTAAAAAGACAGTATTAAAAAGTCATTATTAAACTATAAGTATAATAGTATAAGTAATTATGTTCCCACTGGATGCAACAAATGCCTCATTTATAATGGGTTTTATTGTTTTTGTCTCGTCGCGCCGGGACACAGCATAACAATAGGGTAAAGGCGTAACATTTCCATCTCATGGTTGAGGTATTCAGCCAATCACAACGCACTGGATAGCTGGTCAATCAGCGTACAGCTCGCTTTTCAGAACGATGAGCTTTTTAAAAATCGACGCGTTTCAGAAAGGCGGGGCATAGAGCAACAATAAATGTACAGTATGTGGAAAATAATGTGTTTTTTGAACCTTAAACCGCATAAACGCATTACACCAAATACACCAAATAATGTTCCTTTTAGCAACGTCATATGACCCCTTTAAACATCAATATGCCTGTATAACTTGTTCACTGTTTATTGCTTTGGCAACATTGTGCTATTCCACAGTCATGCCAATAAACCTCATTTGAATTGAACTGAATTGAATAGATAGATAGATAGATAGATAGATAGATAGAGACAGATAGTCAGATAGAGACGGACAAATAGACAGACAGATAGAGACAGACAGACAAAAGTGAGTACACCCCTCATATTTCGGCACCTCATGGCAAAGAACTCTCTGAGGATTTGAGAATTAGAATTGTTGCTCTCCACAAAGATGGCCGAAGTTAGGTAACACCCTGGAACTGAGTTACAGTACAGTGGCCAGTGTCATACAGAGGTTTTCCAAGACGGGTTCCACTTGGAACAGGACTCGCAAAGGTCGATCAAAGAAGTTAGGTCCTCGTGCTGTGCGTCAGGTGCAGAAGCTGGCTTCAAAAAACAGATGTATGAGTGCTGCCAGCATTGCTTTAGAGGTTGCAGAAATGGAAGGTCAACTTGTCAGTGCTCAGACCATACGCCGCACACTGCAACAAGTCAGTTTGCATGGCGGTCATCCCAGAAGGAAGAATCTTCTGAAGCTGGCTCACAAAAAAGCCTGCAAACAGTTTGCTGAAGACAACCTGTCCAAGAGCATGAATTACTGGAACCATGTCCTGTGGTCTGATGAGACTAAGATAAACTTGTAAGGCTCAGATGGTGTCCAGCATGTGTGGTGATGCCCTGGTGAGGAGTACCAAGAAAATCCAAGAGATCGAGACAAGAGACGCACTTCCTCCTTCACTGTCATAAATACATATCCATAAGAAACCTCTACTTCAACAAACTCACCAACTTAATAAAGAACTTTACAGCCATTAGTGAAACAGAACAAATAAAGATAATACTAGGAGAGGGACAGACAGCAGCACTGGCTGCGAGATACGTGTGGACGTGCCACAGCCTGAGAGACAGCAGGTGAATGTACATAATGTGTGTATTGTGTCTGACCTCAGTGTGTTTCCCTACTGTCTACCAAAGTGACCCTCAGCCTTGTGTGTTTATATGTTAAACACTGTGGTATGAAATGTTCACCGAATAAGTTCTTATTTGTTACACTGTTTATTTAAGTTTATATTGTTATAATGTTTTTATTCTATTATTTTGATCTCATTGTTATTATATTTCTCCACATATATTTCAAGCTTTGGCAATATTGTTTTTTTACAGTCATGACAATAAAGCAATATTGAATTGAATTGAATTGAATTGACAAACAGACAGACAGACAGACAGACAGACAGATAGACAGAGACAGACAGAGAGACAGATATATAGATAGATAGATAGATAGATAGATAGATAGATAGATAGATAGATAGATAGATAGATAGATAGAAACAGACAAATAGACAGACACACACACACACACACACACAGATAAATAGAGACAGACAGACAGAGTCAGACAGACAGATGGACAGATAGACAGACAGACAGATATATAGATAGATAGAATAACCCACAATACAGATACAAACAGCGAAGTGAGAAAAAAAGTGTGCTACACTTTGTAGGTCTGTATCAAAATTATAGTGGTGTGAAAATGTTTTTACCCCCTTCCTTTTTTCTTTCTTTCATTTTTTGCATATGTCACACTTGAATGATTCAGATCATCAAAGATATTTTAATATTATACAAAGATAACCTGAGTAAATACAAAATGCAGTTTTGAAATAATGATTTAATTTATTAAGGGAAAAAAGCTGTCCAAACCTGCCTGGCCCTACGTGAAAAAGTAATTGCCCCTAAATCTACTAACTGGTTGTGCCACCCTTTGCAGCAACAACTGCAATCAAGCGTTTGCGATAACTGCCAATGAGTCTTTCACATCACTGTGGAGGAATTTTGTCCCACTCTTCTTTGCAGAATTGTTTTAATTCAGCCACATTGGAGGGTTTTCGAGCATGAATGGACTGTTTAAGGTCATGCCACAGCATCTCAATTGGATTTAAGTCAGGACTTTGATTTGGCCACTCCAAAACCTTAATTTTGTTTTTCTTGAGCCATTCAGAGATAGACTTGCTGCTGTGTTTGGGATCATTGTCCTGCTGCATAACCCAAGTGCACTTGATCTTGAGGTTACAAACTGATAGCCAAACATTCTCCTTCAGGATTTTTTGATAGAGTGCAGAATTCATGGTTCCATCAATTATGGCAAGTCATCCAGGTCCTGAAGCTGCAAAGCAGCCCTAGACCATCACACGATGGTCCACCATGTTTGACTGTTGGTATGATGTTCTTTTTATGAAATCCTATGTTGGTTTTATGCCAGATGTAACAGGACACACACCTTCCAAAAAGTTCAACTTTTGTCTCATCGGTCCACAGAGTATTTGCCTAAAAGTCTTGGGGATAATCAAGATATTTTTTGGCAAATGTGAGACTAACCTTTGTGTTCTTTTTGGTCAGCAGTGGCTTTTGCCTTGGAACTCTCCCATGGATGCCGTTTTTGCCCAGTCTCTTTCTTATCGTTAAATCATGAACACTGACCTTAATTGAGGCAAGTGAGGCCTGCAGTTCTTTAGATGTTGTTCTGGGTTCTTTCATGACCTCCTGGATGAGTTGTCGTTGCGCTCTTGGAGTAATTTTGGGAAGGTTCACCAAAGTTACAAGTTTTCTCCATTTGTGGATATTGACTATGACTGTAGTTCGCTAGAGTCCCAAACCCTTAGAAATGGCTTTATAACCCTTTCCAGACTGATACATGTCAACTATTTTGTTTCTCATCTGTTCTTGAATTTCTTTAGATCGCGGCATGATGTGTTGCTCTTTAAGCATGCTTCACTTTGTCAGACAGGTTCTGTTTAAGTGAATTCTTGATTCAACAGGTCTGGCAGTAATCAGGCCTGGGTTTGGCTAGTGAAATTTAACTCAGCTTTCTAAAATAATGTGGTTAATCACAATTGTTTCATGATTTAAAAGGAGGGGGCAATTAATTTATCACGTAGGGCCAGGTAGGTTTGGACAGCTTTTTTCCTTTAATAAAAACTTTAATAAAAAATCATTTAAAAACTGCATTTTGTATTTACTTGCATTATCTTTGTGTAATATTATTATTCTTTTTTTGATGATCTGAATCTTTTAAGTGTGACAAATATGCAAAAAAAACAAAAAAAACAGGAAGGGGGCAAAAACCTTTTCACTGCACTGTATAGATGGATGAAGCCTAAAAACTCTAGGAGGAATAAGAATCGCAATTTTTGGTCTTGGGTTAAGAGTTGAGAGCTTTGTCAAGCCAACATCATAATCTGTTTTCACAGGTTTACACTGGTAAATATTGGATTATGTTGAAAGCACAGAGCTCACCGTGGTGCGAGGTGATAGCTTCCTCTCTTTGGATGTCTTGGTCTATAACCTATGGAAGAAGTTATGCTTTTATTACAGCTTGAAAACTGCAAATGGACAAAATATAAAATATCAAACAAACCATACAAGCTTTGATCTTTGTTTATGCCAGCGTTTGTCTTGTGTACTGTGGTATACCGTGCTGGTAGTGTGCAGAAGCTCTGGGCTGCTGTCTGAACTCCTGCCGTGTGCTGTGATGGAGCTGGTGTCCTCTTTCTCGATGCAGATCATCAGCCTCCACGGGTCTCGCTATGACAATAAAAGAAGCATTTAAATACAGTTTTAATTGGAGGTTTGATTCTCTCACAATTAGTATTTGCAGTGGAGCATCACTGGAAACATAAAACGTACAATTCTGAAGCCTGAACTTCACCACCACGTCCCCAAAAGACTGAAGCAATGATTACTGCCTCAAACGCACATAAATTACAACCAGACTTTTTTTTATACATCTACCCCCAACAGCCTCTTGCAATTGACACTTTAGACCATCTGAGATTCAAAACAATCCTTTTAGTGACAGAGAAATAATGGGGTGAATTAACTTCAGGGAAAAGAGGCAAAGTTTAGGAAGCAAAACAGAAATGAGAAAAGAAAGACAAACTGTCGCGTTTTGGTTTTCAGAGCAATTGAGCGATGACAGGATTTTATTTCTTTTTAAAATTTTCACTCTTTAGAGTTTGGAGTTCCACTACTTCTTTTTTAAGCATTAGAGGCATAAATGCCATGTTTTATTGTTGCAAGAAATACTAGATAGTTAGCTAGATAACACACATCAAATGTCTGAATCCCCTCCTAAAATGATCCCACCTCATAGTTTGTGAAATTATAGTTAGCAATTAAAATGATAAATATTAAAGTAATAATGGCATATGACTATTCTAATGACCTAAAATATTTATTTGCTTCGAACTTTTTTAAGTCAACCCTGTTACTAAATGATTTTTCTCTTTGCAAAAAAACCCTAACATTTTATAATGAAGAGCAAAAGATATTATCAACCTGGAGCCATTCAACTTCCGCAAGTTATTATAAAAAAAATAATAAAAATTCATACCAATATCTTTAATTTCATTATTATTATATTTATAATAACTAAATATTCTGGCCTCAAACTACCTAGTTACCATTGTAGCATATACTTTAATTTTTTATTTAAAACATTTTAGGTAGCACTTTACAATAAGGTTCCATTTGTTAACTATATTTAATGCATTAACTAACATTAACTTACAATGAGCAATACATCGTTACAGTATTTATTCATCTTAGTTAATGTTAGTTAATAAAAATACAACTGCTCAGATCCATTAAATAACATTACTAGATGATTTTATTAATTTATTAGTAAATGTTGGAATCAACATTAACTAAGATTAATAAATGATTTAGAAGTATTTTTCATTGTATATATAAATATGTATAATTTAATTATTTTTCTTATTAATAAAATACAAAATCACAATTTAAACAGGGTTCAAATTTTGGCACATCCTTTCACTGAAGAAAAAAAAAGAAAATTTTTTAGGAGTTCCATACCATGTTTTGAAAGGGCTAACGAGCATTTCTTACAAAATCCCACAGTCAAGTATTCAGATTGTTTTGAAGTTAGAAAACATGTTGTGCACAACAGATGCTCTAAGAACAGCATATGACAAAATAAACTAGCTGGAATTCCAGACGACCAAAAACAACTATAAACAAAAGAACATCAATCTAACAGGACAAATCTTGAGATTCAAAGCACAGGCACTGGGCCACTCTACCATAATCGGACTAAAATATCTGATGACAAAAAGCAGCCTATTTGCCTCTAAGACACAACATGAGCAGTTCATGAGCTGGTCGACATCAAGAGGGAAAACAGATGGAGACAATTTCACCATAAGGTCTCTTTTAATCTTAGGACAGAACCACAAAACTCTGGATGGCGGTAAAAAGCAAAAGGGGCTCAAGGAGTTTGTAACAGCCACCACGTTATAATTTTGTTGTCTTGTTATGTTACTTAATATAGATTGCAACCTATAAAAAGTAACCCAGAATTATTCTTGTTATGACAAAGCATCCCCTCGATCTAAAATAGTGTGCCAAACAGAGTGGTTCCACTATCACGGACCAGCTGGAGGGTGTTATGAAGACTGCTGGCTATTGTTTATCTGCACGTAACCTGGACATCTCAGCATGCATTCCATTTCTTTGAGTCACAACCAGGTCAACAAGGAATCTGTGCTTGCAAAAAGCTCCATAGATGTCCAAAGAATTCAAACATTTCTTCGAATGAAACAGCCCTTGACTGTTTGTTTATTAAATAATTCTGGTCAAACTACTCCCAGCTCCATTACAATTTACTATACAAAAAAATCATTCATATGAAGTAAAGTGCTGTATATGAAAGGGATAAGCAAATTTAAAGTGATCTGCACCATCTCTGTGTTGTAGTCTACGCGGTCGGCTGTGGATGGAGACGCCGCGCCTCCTGCAGGCTTCCAGCACCAGCTCTCTGACAGACATGAACAAAGACATCCAAGAGGACTAAAAGACAACAGACAAAACAGATATTAAACGCATAATGCATATACAATGACATATTCAAAATCCCAATCCAGTATGTGCATCTATAAATGACCAAATCCATACAGTCATCCTGAAAGGACACTCTTAAAAATGTATGAATGTCATATCTAATGGCATTTATTTAAAAAAAGAAGAGAGAAAAGACATTTGAATGCAGATGTGCATTTGGTTTGATGTATTCAGACATTATTATGTGTTCCAAGTATTTTTGGGGCCATTATAAATACAAAAGAGGTCATAGTGACTTACAGCACGGAGACCTCCGTGAAGACGAGAGGTGACTATGCACAGTCTGAGTTAGTTCCTGACTGCATTTATAATTATGAACCCATGTTTATATGTGCGGGTTAAAAAAAATTATTTAGATGTTTTGGTCCCTTTGCTCCGGAAAAAACCTTACAGCAATCAAAAACAAAAGAGATTCTGTAACTGTTTTCCAGTAAACCAAAGACATGTAAACAAATCCAGTAAACAAAATATGTGTGGCCCATACTATGACCTGATTTTCATTTAGCATGTTAATAGGCTTCGGTAGAGCTGCATAGTTCATCATGACACAACATATATTTTTATTTAAAAAGGATCATGCTAGGTTCTCTGGTGATCCGATCACAAGTGGAGCTAAAACATTTTGTGAACTGTTCAAACCACAGTCAAAGATAGTCAGAAATGCACTGCATTTGTAGTACAAATACCAATCCATTATGATGCATCCCAGACAACAGTAAAAGACCACTCCCACTAAACTGTCAATCAAACATTTTGCTAAAACAAAGGCTCTGTTTGGCCGGTTATATGTGGCTTCAAAAAGTCACATTGCGGTGAGAACAAAATTGAAGTATCTGTCTCAACCAACCATTTGTGACTGGATCATCCAAGACGGATGTTAATACCAAGTATAAACAAGGTCAACAGCATTTTCCTGTTCTTACATTTCCTTCAAGAAGCTCCTCTTTCGGACAGCCTGAGTGGGCTTGCAGATACTTTGAATGGAAGAGCAGGCCGTCAAAGGTCTTCCACGGCATGAGCTCACCCATTGGGAAAGGGAAACCACAAGCACTGTTGGCTGCGATGAGGTAGGTCAGACCCCGCACAAAGAGAGAACCGAGCTGGACGGCCCTAGGGTCCACAACAGGGGTCTACATGGGGGAGGGAATAAAGAATCACATAAGAAAAAAAAACTTATGAAAACACAGTAGTTTGCAAAGGTGTGTTCAGTCAAAATCCAGCCATTTCACTTGGAATCTGTACAGTATGGAGTTTCGCGTGCGGGTGAAAAAGTTCCCCAAGCAGATTTCACTTGGTCAAGGAAATTAACTGTGTTGACAAGCAGGAAGTTTCTTAGTTTGAAAATGACTTCTGTGCGAGTGGTGCTTAATGGATTGCTAAACTATTGACACAAATTTTGCTAAAAACTATATTTAATGTCATTCAAAGTCATGCAATATCTTTGTATGAGAAAATTAAGGGCCAATAAGGGCCATATTGGTCATGCAAATTTGTTGTGTTGACCAATAGAAATCTGCTTGGTTTGAAAGTGACTTCTGAGCGGTGCTTCATGCATCGCTACACTTATTGGCAATGGAACATTTTATACCTGCGAAATTTCACAAATGTTCTCGCACCATAAAAAAAAAAAACTATATTCCAGGTCTTCTGAAGTAATGTGATACATTTGTGTGAGAATGAAACCAAAATGTATTTGGTAAAAACCTGCATTGCAGCTCACAAATGTATTTCACGTTCACATATTTGATGGCAAGATTGACATATCAAACAATAGTGGTAGGCACACTTCTCGTAACTAAGTCAAATTTGCCACAATTTAAATAAACTAATTTTCAGCATACAAAATATAAAATCTAAATTCATTAAATATTCATATTAATGGATCACATTTATGGAGCTTTTTTTCTGACAGTGTTCACCAGCCATCTCTGGTTTTGTATGGAAAAGAGCAGCTGGGACATTCTGCTAAACTCTTCCTTTTGTGTTCTACAGATGAAAGTAAGTCATACAGTTTGGAAATGACACAAGTTAATGATTACAGAATGTTTCTTGTGATCAAACTGTTCCTTTAAACCACACCATTTTTACAGTTGCTTGGTTTCAAATTCATCATATTGTCAATACCCATTGTGTATTTCAACTCAGGCTGCAGGGAGGCAGGGTGTGACCCCATAGAGCTCACCTGAAGTGGCTGCGCGGATAAGGGGATGTTTACAAAGCCCCACCCACAACCACCAAACTGTCCGCTGGTCACCTGGTCCCCCACCCCCACGCACAGGAGATAAGAGACGGACTGATTAGCTTCCGTGACATCAAAACGTAAAATTGGCCTGCCACCTGCTCTGCTCTCAAACACAGCTTAGACTAAAGCAAACAAAAGGGAGGCTGGAGATAAAGCCGAAGTGACAGC
The DNA here is from genome assembly GCF_012432095.1 of Onychostoma macrolepis. NCBI lineage: Eukaryota > Metazoa > Chordata > Actinopteri > Cypriniformes > Cyprinidae > Onychostoma > Onychostoma macrolepis. The sequence goes on along the minus strand of NC_081167.1, from coordinate 6,067,877 downwards.
AGCAGCCCACTGCCCGCGCCTTCCAGGCGCACAGATTGAGAGCCAGGCCGCCGTTTGAAATATTACGCTGTTTACACAGGCCTGACTTCCTCTTCGTAACCATGCCTCTTCAGTGAAATGAGAGCATTTAATCACATTCACTGTTATGCATAAGGTTTAGAGAGCGGGATGAAGTAGACCGGCTTTGATTAAACCACTTAAAAAGACACGTAAAAGTCTTAGCACCTTTAAAGCCGCTAATTGCTCAGCGTGGAAGTCAATAGGCCTCGGGACAATGCTGATGCCACCCTGCTGCTGTAAAGGTATAGAGTGGGACAACAAACCAGAACAGCAGCTGCTCTGCAAGCATTTCAACAGTGAACAATGAGAGCTGCTCCAGCCAGATGCCTGAAGGACCGCTGGACCCCCTGAGGACACGCAGCTTCAACATTAATGGCAAACTACAGCCTTGTGATGAGGCTCTGCACCTGTGCCATACCTTAATGCACATCTGCTCAATGTTACTACTGTAAACATTCACGCATGACAAGACGAGTCTTGTGTGGTATTTCAATGAACTTTCAATTTTTCATTTACTAAATAAACATTGTGGGCTGTGTCTGAAACCAGTCTTGTGCCGTTAAAGGGTTGGGAATCAAGAACAGATTCTGTTTTTTAAAAAATACTGGAACTGAATTATTTGGTTCAGGTCACTGTATTTATACGCTTGTACTAGTGATTCATGCACCGTTACCGGATTCTAAAGCACAATGCAAAGGATTTGTTATAGTTAGGTTTGCAATTGTATGGAATTGAATGATTCTGGTTCTGATTCTAATTCAGCGAATGAGTGACTTGTTTTGAATTACTCAAAACAGTGATTTGTTCATCTTTTTAACTCCTTTATGAGTCAGTGAGAGCTGGAGCAGGTTTACGAGTTGGACTACAGTGTGAGTCGCACCATGTACAGTATTTGTAGGAAGGAACCAGTAATGGAACTGAATGCCATGAAAATGATTTGCCTTCAGTGCTTTTGAAAAATAAGAAAGCATCTGTCTCTGAATAGAACTGGTTCTCACAAATCAGTCTCAAATTCATACATTATCAGTTTGAATTGATCTATGACTCACTCACTCACTCACTCACTCACTCAGTACTGTTATAATATATACAGTGCCGTGAAAAGGTTTTTGCCCCCTTCCTGTTTTTTTTGTTTTTACATTTTTTTGCATATTTGTAACACTTAAAAGATTCAGAACATCAAATAAATTTTAATATTACACAAAGATAATGCAAGTAAATACAAAATGCAGTTTTTAAATGATGATTTCATTTATTAAGGGAAAAAAGCTGCCAAAACCTACCTGGCCCTACATGAAAAATTAATTGCCCCCTCCTGTTAAATCATGAAACAATTGTGATTAACCACATTATTTTAGAAAGCTGAGTTAAATTTCACTAGCCACACCCAAGCCTGATTACCGCCAGACCTGTTGAATCAATAATTCACTTAACAAAATGAAGCATGTTTAAAGAGCAACACATCATGCCGCGATCTAAAGAAATTCAAGAACAGATGAGAAACAAAATAGTTGACATGTATCAGTCTGGAAAGGGTTATAAAGCCATTTCTAAGGGTTTGGGACTCCAGCGAACCATGGTCAGAGCCATTATCCACAAATGGAGAAAACTTGGAACAGTGGTGAACCTTCCCAGGAGTGGCCGGCCTACCAAAATTACTCCAAGAGTGCAATGACGACTCATCCAGGAGGTCATAAAAGAACCCAGAACAACATCTAAAGAACTGCAGGCCTCACTTGCCTCAATTAAGGTCAGTGTTCATGATTCAACAATAAGAAAGAGACTGCGCAAAAACGGCATCCATGAGAGAGTTCCAAGGCAAAAGCCACTGCTGACCAAAAAGAACATTTGCCAAAAAATATCTTATCCCCAAGACTTTTGGGCAAATATTCTGTGGACTGATGAGACAAAAGTTGAACTTTTTGGAAGGTGTGTGTCCCGTTACATCTGGCATAAAACCAACATAGGATTTCATAAAAAGAACATCATACCAACAGTCAAACATGGTGGTGGTAGTGTGATGGTCTGGGGCTGCTTTGCAGCTTCAGGACCTGGATGACTTGTCATAATTGATGGAACCATGAATTCTGCACTCTATCAAAAAATCCTGAAGGAGAATGTCCGGCCATCAGTTTGTGACCTCAAGCTCAAGTGCACTTGGGTTATGCAGCAGGACAATGATCCCAAACACACCAGAAAGTCTACCTCTGAATGGCTCAAGAAAAACAAAATTAAGGTTTTGGAGTGGCCAAATCAAAGTCCTGACTTAAATCCAATTGAGATGCTGTGGCATGACCTTAAACAGTCCATTCATCCTCGAAAACCCTCCAATGTGGCTGAATTAAAACAATTCTGCAAAAAAGAGTGGACCAAAATTCCTCCACAGTGATGTGAATGACTCATTGCCAGTTATCGCAAACGCTTGATTGCAAGGGTGGCACAACCAGTTAGTAGATTTAGGGGCAATTACTTTTTCACGTAGGGCCAAGCAGGTTTGGACAGCTTTTTCCCTTAATAAATGAAATCATGATTTCAAAGCTGCATTTTACATTTGGGTTATCTTTGTGTAATATATATATATATATATATATATACAGGTGCTGGTCATATAATTAGAATATCATCAAAAAGTTTATTGTATTTATAATATACAAGTGAAACTTGTATATTATATTCATTCATTACACACAGACTGATATATTTCAGATGTTTATTTCTTTTAATTTTGATGATTAGAGCTTACAGCTCATGAAAGTCAAAAATCAGTATCTCAAAATATTAGAATATTACTTAAGACCAATACAAAGAAAGGATTTTTAGAAATCTTGGCCAACTGAAAAGTATGAAAATGAAAAGTATGAGCATGTACAGCACTCAATACTTAGTAGGGGCTCCTTTTGCCTGAATTACTGCAGCAATGCGGCGTGGCATGGAGTCGATCAGTCTGTGGCACTGCTCAGGTGTTATGAGAGCCCAGGTTGCTCTGATAGTGGCCTTCAGCTCATCTGCATTGTTGGGTCTGGTGTCTCTCATCTTCCTCTTGACAATACCCCATAGATTCTCTATGGGGATCAGGTCAGGCAAGTTTGCTGGCCAATCAAGCACAGTAACACTATGGTCATTGAACCAGCTTTTGGTACCTTTGGCAGTGTGGGCAGGTGCCAAGTCCTGCTGGAAAATGAAATCAGCATCTCCATAAAGCTTGTCAACAGAAGGAAGCATGAAGTGCTCTAAAATTTCCTGGTAGATGGCTGCGTTGACTGTGGACATCAGAAAACACAGTGGACCAACACCAGCAGATGACATGGCAGCCCAAATCATCACTGACTGTGCAAACTTCACACTGGACTTCAAGCAACATGGATTCTGTGCCTCTCCACTCTTCCTTCAGACTCTGGGACCTTGATTTCCAAATGAAATGTAAAATTTACTTTCATCTGAAAAGAGGACTTTGGACCACTGAGCAACAGTCCAGTTCTTTTTCTCCACAGCCCAGTTAAGATGCTTCTGACGTTGTCTCTGGTTCAGAAATGGCTTGGTAGCCCTTTTCCTGAAGACGTCTGAGCGTGGTGACTCTTGATGCACTGACTCCAGCTTCAGTTCTCTCCTTGTGAAGCTCTCACAAGTGTTTGAATCAGCTTTGCTTGACTGTATTCTCAAGCTTGCGGTCATCCCTGTTGCTTGTGCACCTTTTCCTACCCAAATTCTTCCTTCCAGTCGACTTTGCATTTAATATGCTTTGATACAGCACTCTGTAAACAGCCACACCTTTCAGTAATGACCTTCTGTGATTTACCCTCTTTGTGGAGGGCGTCAATGTTCGTCTTCTGGATCATTGCCAAGTCAGCAGTCTTTCCCATTATTGTGGTTTCAAAGAACAAGAGATGCCCAGAATTTATACTGTAGGGATGGTCATTTATTCAAACTCAAATGTAAATATTCTAATATTTTGAGATACTGATTTTTGACTTTCATGAGCTGTAAGCTCTAATCATCAAAATTAAAAGAAATATATCAGTCTGTGTGTAATGAATGAATATAATATACAAGTTTCACTTTTTGAATGGAATTAGCGAAATAAATCAACTTTTTGATGATATTCTAATTATATGACCAGCACCTGTATATATCGAGAGAGAGAGAGAGAGAGATATATTACTATGTACATTCACTAACGTTTAAATGTTTGCAATTATAAATAATATATAATCTCACCAAGGCTATTTATTTAATCAAAAATACAATATAAACAGTAATATTGTGAAATATTATAACATGCTAAAACTACAGTTGCCTTTTTTAATGAAATGTAATTTATTCCTAATGGAAAAGCAGAATTTTCAGCAAGCATTACTCCAGTCGTCAGCCTTTACTGATTTGCTGTTCAAGAATCATGTCTTCTTATAATCAATCAATGTTGAAAACAGTTGTGCTGATTAATATTTTTATGGAAACAATGATACATTTTGTCAAGATTCTTCGAAGAATATAAAGTTAAAAACAACAGCATTTATTTGAATTAAAAATCTCTTGTGTCGGTGCCAATAACCTCGTGGTTAGTGCGTCGACACATAGCGCAACTGTGCTCACGGCAACCCGTGTTCGGGTTCTGCTCTTTACTTTACTGTTCATTAAATGCATAAAAGCTCATAAATATAACCTTAAAATAATCTCTTGTAACTCTTGTACATTCTTGGTGAATAAAAGTATTAATTTCTTTCAAACAAAAATAATATATACACACATATATACATATATATACATATATATATATATACACGTATATATATACACACACGCACACATATATATATATATATATATATATATATATATATATATATATATATATATATATATAAATATATATATGGGTTGTTCCTCAAAAGTACTAAGAGAATGTTCGAATGTTTGAACTGGAATCGTTAAATTCATCCCTTACAGATGCTGTGTAGTGGCATCCTTAGCTTGCATTTACATTCCCTTACTATGACAAAGCAACACAGGGGGAAGCAGATTAGAGGGGGGTAATCAGGCAGCCCCTGGAGACTCTCCTGCCATCTGTCTGGTTCTTACAGCCTCCTAATACACCCCCACCCCATCCCTTTTCACATTTCAGGCAGATGTGACAGTGTAACTCCCGATGGGAGACAACAATGGCGCGTGTAACAGGTGCTCCCGCCACCCCGTGGCACATGGGAGGCAGGAGAGCTTTACACACTTTCATCTGGCCAGCGGCAGGCTGTCGCCACCGCGCCTTGAGCACACACGCGTCTGGGTCAGCGAGCAACCCAACACCTGTTGCCGTGCGCGCCCTCTAAACACACAATCCCTCAACGCTATCATTCATCTCCCAACATACTGTGCACAACATAAACCCAGCCACATCACTTCACTTGTGCCAAAACATAAACACGTGGGATCATATATAAATAAATACTACGGCTAAGTGCACAATAAACAGCCTTTACAAAGCATAAAAGATACAGAGTCAGTCATTGTCTACCTGAGTGATTGAAATTCTTTGCTTGGACCGCATTTGCAAAAGTAAATAAACATATAATCTGTAAAAATGTAAATACAACTTAACAGTTGATTTGTATTGTCAACAGCTTGGCGTTTCACCAGTCAAGGGCGAGATATGCATCAGCATCTGAAAACAACAGACTGGAGGGATTCACACCAGACGCAAAAAGGACAGCCGTAGACACAGGAGGATCTGTAAATTAGGAGGCGGCTTGCTGGATATCTCCCAAGAGGCTCTAATTTGTCCCTCTATCATCCATTATCTGTGCTGTGGGGAGGGCTCTCAATCCAAGCACTGCGAAACCACAGACCGCCCTTGGCGGCCGTGTCTGAAATAGCACGCATTGGAAGCTTAAATTAGGGTGGGAGCTGAAATAGCCCTGTGGTCGCCGGCGGGGACGACGCGGAGCCTGTCACCAGAGCATCGCTCTCAGGTTCAGACCACAATTAGAGTAGTTTTTGAGAGGAATGTCGCAAAGCAACCAGAAATTAGCCCTCCAGTCTCTTTTTTCCAAATAGCAAAAGAATCTGATGCATCTCTCAAGTAAAAGGCCTCCATTTGTTGCATCTCCATATTGTTGTGCTGATTTGACAGTGTTTATCAACTACTGTAGCTATTTTAAATGGATAGTTTACCCAAACATGGAGTTGTAGTGTCATCATTTACTTACCCTCATATTTTGTTCCAACACTGAAAGTCAATTCCATCAAACCTTAGAAGATCCAAAAAGAGTCATAATGACCTTTTGAAGAGATATGATCGTTATAGTTGATGAACATATTTATTTATTATTATTATTAATATTTATCTTTTATTTAAATATTAACATACATGAAGCACATCAAAACAAAAGCCTGTGCATTCCTTTATGCCTTTTGGGTCTTCTAAGTTTTGGTTGCATGGTCTTTTAATGGACCAACAGAAACCTCTCAGGTTTCATAAAAAATATTATTTATTTAGAAGATTAACCAAAGTCATACAGGTTTGGAACAGCATGAGGATGAGTAAATGATGACAAATTTGTAATTTTTGGGTGCACTATCGCGTTAAGTCGTAACTAATGTGATCTATGCGGTCAACAACACTTGAAGGTTCACAAAAAACCATGGCTTAATGTTGAAACCCTTATGTTGTTCTCAACCTGTATGACAGACTTTCTTCTATAGAACATAAAAGATATTTTGAAGTGTTACAGAATTTTTTTTTTGTCCATACAATGAAACTTAATGGCATATAATGTTAATTTAGTGAATAGGAAACAAATAAATAATAAACAATTTTCATTTTCAGGTGAACTACTACATCCACTGTTTCTTACTGGTGGAATGATTTCCCAATCTGAAAAGCTGAATCTCTCACAATTTTCAAGAAACGGCTAAAAACACATCTCTTCCATGAGCACTTTATCCCGCTGACAATGACTTTTATTTATTTATTTATTGATTTAATCTCACAACTTTCAAAACTAGAATTTGAGTTTTCATCTAGCATTTTATTTAATTTTTTTCCCCAAAAAGATGTTTCATCAACTGAACAACTGGTATGTTGTTAAACAATAGTACAATCCACTGAATGCACATAATTTCTATCCCTCACAACCTTATTTTCATTCCAGTCAGAAGTTAAATATGGGGCTACCCTGACTAAGGTCTATTGTTAGCACTTCTCATGACAAGGTGAAGTCAACATTAGCAAAATTTTGATGAAATTTCACAGGCCAGAAACATTCATAGCCAAAGGCGAGTGGCGAGTGAAGCCCAGCTCACAAAAGAAGTCAGGTTTCTGTTGGTCAATGTCAAATTTCAGCCTAGCGTGAAATTCCCAATCACATTGATTCCTATTCCGATTTCGAAAATTTGCTGAACAACAGTAAATATGACTGCACCTTCACTGCCTCATTAAAGGTAGGATAGGCAATTTCGGAGAGGCTAGCACTGCGTAAGATCTCACCCTCCCTGCAAATCACTCTCCAAAGCCACACCTCCTCCAAAACACATGAACGTGCTCAGGCAAACCAGAGGTTAACCAGCGACACAATGAGAGACGGCATTGAGAACTCACCAGTGAGAAAACATTACAGTACAAAGTGCATGATATTACAATAATAACGCCTTCTATTCTTGCTCGGTCTGCAATAGTGTAACGGAACTCCCTGATGACAAATCATGTCTGTGCGAACATTGGTGGTAGGACAGCTAATCGTAACCCTGTCTTTAAGAGTCACTTTGTGTTGTATTCCTAATTTCTAAGGCGCTTTGGACAAAAGTGTCTGCTAAACGAATAAATGTCATGTAAATGGAAACGTGAGTGCACGACAATAGGGTGGAGTCAAACTCAGGTTTGGACCTAGCAATCGAACCAACTGCAAAAACTGCCTTTTTTTTTTTTTTTTTTTTTAGGTATGTTACAAAATAACACACATCACCACAGTAGTTTTCTAGAAGACTCCAAACCAAGCCCAGTTAAAACGGGTGAGCATGCGAGTGTACAAACAATACTTTCAGAAAGGCAGAGGCGGCGCAAATGACTCACCCTGAGCTGTTGCATTTCTCTGAAGGATTTGAGTCTGACACAAACAGCTTGGCTTAGATATGCATCTACGTCTTCCAGGGAAAGCTGTCTCGCCTAGATCCAGGAGCAAACGGTGTTTTTATTCTACATGCAAGCTGTGAAAATCACACTCATGTATACACAACAAGCATCAAGCACCACACCACACACATCTGTACACAATGCAAGGGTATGTGAGTTGTCTGATAAGGACTACACACTATAAACAATGTTGAAGAGACACCACTGAAACTCTTTTGAAATGTAATGAGGCCACATCATTAATAAATAAAGGCTAACAGAGCATACGTGGTGCAAATGGACCTGAACAAAGCCATTTGTTTATATTCAAGTGAAAACCTCAGTGGTCCGTGGCATCAACGATGAAAAGTTAAACACACCTGAATGGCAATGTAGGTTACAAGACAAATCACAGCAATCAAAGGGCTGTCAAAGCATTTCAGCTCTTCAGTAAACTCATACAGGTCAAAGATATCCAGGAGTGTTGATGTTTGGACTGCTTTCACCTCTGGGTCCGTCCTAAACCACAGAGCCATCAGATCAGGAGGCCCTTCTGTTGATCAACGAAAACCACAAATTCAACTTGTATGAGAGTAAGTTAAAGGGATAGTTCACCCAAAAATGACAATTCTGTCATTAATTACTCACCCTCATGTCGTTCCAAACCTGTAAGACCTTCGTTCATCTTCAGAACACAAATTAAGATATTTTTGATGCATTCCGAGAGCTCTCCGACCCTCCATAGACAGCAATGTAATTAACACGATCAAGGCTCAGAAACGTAGCAAGGAGATCGGTAAAATAATCCATGTGACTTCAGTGGTTCAACCATAATTTTACGAAGCTACGAGAATACTTTTTGTGCGCAAAGAAAAAGTCACATGGATTATTTTACCGATCTCCTTGCTACGTTTCTGGACCTTGATCATGTTAAGACCATTGCTGTCTATGGAGGGTCAGAGAGATCACGGGATGCATCAAAAATATCTTAATTTGTGTTCCCAATATAAACGAAGGTCTTACGGGTTTAGAACGACATGAGGGTGAGTAATTAATGACAGAATCTTCATTTTTGGGTGAACTAAATTCACTTGAATGAAGGGGTGAAATTAATTTTCTTTTTTTGGTTTCTCATTGTAAGGTGAGCTTAGAAAGACAAATGTATGCACTTTATATGCTTTAGACATCAAAACATCCACGTTTCATTAGAATTGAAGCAGTTCATTGAAATCAACTGTCCAAAAGTATCAGTTCACGGAAAATAATCAGATTTCCCCGTTGTCTGAGGCTATGAATTACAGGTAATTATGTAAATAATGTTCAGTTTCTTGCACAGATCAAACGCTTCGCATCTTAAGACATCGATATATCATCAGGAGCCATGGGTATTAATTTTGTGTTCCTTGCTAATTTATTTTTTTTCTCAAAAGACAGGTAGCCGCTGACTTGCATTTTACGAATCACCAAGGAGCATGGTTTCAGCTAAAAATCTTCTTTACTGTTCTACTCAAGAAGAAAGTCACCTACCCCTCAATGGCCTGAGGGTGAATACAATTAAGGGTGAATTTTCATTTTTGGGTGAACTATCTCTTTAAAGATTGGATAACTGAACAGTTATAATAAAAGGCTATTTTTACAATAATTTGTGGTTATTCAATAATGGTTTAAAAAAACAAAACATTTATGGAGATTGCACTCACAAATCTAGCTAATGAAATATTAGCTGAGAATAACTAGAAAACTTTATATTCGCTTCTCTGTCTTTTGCAGGCTCAGAAATACATTTCAAAATCCCTTAATATTCTCATACTGGATTTTCTGTAATGCAGTGATGAAATATGCAATGCAGCAAAATGCACTGATCAAACTATATGGCCTTTTTCTTTTTATCACAGTGCAATCACTGATTCAAGGAAATACAAAAGAGCAAACAAAGAGAATTATGTACACTAACAACAGAACAGATTTCTTGAGATTATCAGAGGATTACTTAAGGCTGCAATACACTACATCACTTTTAAAATAAAAACAGATGCTAAAACAGGCATCATACACTTACCGATTTTGTGAATGGTTACAGAGAAAAACAACTGGGCATCTTACACTAAACGGCTGAGGATCACACACTACCAGACTTTTATATTGTTCCAAACACAACAAACTTACGCAAAAAAACGTGTGCCTCATAGTTAGGAGATGCACGACAAATCAAAACAATATGTGCTTTAAAAATGGCTCTAAATATCAAATATGTTTGAAATCCTCTGACTGAATGGAATCATTATATGAAGCTAAAAAAATACAGTCTGTGCCCTTCAAATACTACATGATTTTCTGTGAAATCTGTCAACTCTGACTGGCCACAAACTGCAGACTGGCTTTGACATACTCAACTAGAGTACACTCATCCAGACTGAAAGTCAGGGCAAAAAAAACCTGTACAAAAGTTGTGTAGTGTATTCCAGCCTTTGGCAGCATCAAGTGAGATAGTGTGTAATGCTTAGCACATGTGAAACTCCAAGTGAGGTGCTTCATTACGACGAGCAAATATGTAGAACATAACTACTCAATTACATACTTAGATTATTAAGGGGTTTTGGAGTGACTCTGGTTGGCTCCTTAAGTGGATTTCCTGGAAAGACGAACCATTCTTTGACTGACACAGTCTGACCAGAACAATCTATAAAAAAGAGAGAAGTTAATATAAACTGAGAGCAACAATGCAAAAAAAAATCCCTTAAAAGTGGCACAGAAAGGGCATTTGTGCAATAGGATTGTATGTTATGAAATAATTTGACTGACAGAGCCTTTCCAAAATTACAGTGTAGTCTCGACTGTTTGAAATCTGATATGTTTTGTCCCCTTCGGTCTGGCCCTTCTTTTCAACAGCACGTTCACCACATATTTGCCCACACCACAAATATTGGACAGAAACAAGACAATTCCCAGAATACTACTGAGCAATGGAGATTTATTTTTTGTTAACAGCACAGTAAGAGGACAACCTATATTTCTATACCTCAACAGAACGCCTATGTTAAGGAAAAATACAAATAATATTTAAATTAATATAATAATTTTATTCAAAGATCACTTTATAGTCTTGCAGCCTAGATTTCTTCAAAAATGCACTTGACAAAAATACATCTAACTACATCTTTTGACCAATAAAAAATTATTTAAAAAAAATGCATAATTCTTAAGCAATTTCAAGCCAATTAAATATTTAGTAGTCGAACATAATTAGTAAATTTTTATTGAGCATGGAAATTTCCATGACTTTTAAAGGTTTTACTAATTACGACAAGCTCAGAAAACAAAGTTTTATAATATATTTCCTCATATTTTTCCAAGACCGAGGGAATCAGTGTTATTTTAGTAGTATATACTGTATACCATAATAGTATTTATTAATATTTTGAATTAGCTTTTATTTTTTTTACTGTATTATTTGCCTTTTTTTAGTATTATTAAATTAACTCCTCTTTTTTAAGTTGAAGTAATTTTAGAATTTCAACTTAAGGCAGGATTTCTAATTTCCATGAAAATCTAACCAAAAAAACTAAAACTTTCATCTAATCTTTATGTTTTATTTGAACTTTATTTCAATTAACAATTTTAGTTAATAAAAACAACAAACACTGCTGGAAACTATTTGTAATGGTTTTTTGCGGACTACTTTGTTAATAATAATGTACTTAAATGATGGTACCAATGATGTTATTGAAAATAAAATTCCTTCATTTAGCTGGTTTCCTCACAGTTGCATACAATTTACAACATAACAGAAAAGCATTATAAAACAATATACACTACCAGTCAAAAATTTTTGAACAGTAAGATTTTTAATGTTTTTTAAAAAAAGTCTCTTCTGCTCACCAAGCCTGCATTTATTTGAACCAAAGTACAGCAAAAACAGTAAAATTTTGAAATATTTTTTACTTTTTAAAATAACTGTTTTCTATTTGAATATATTTTAAAATGTAATTTATTCCTGTGATTTCAAAGCTGAATTTTTAGCATCATTATGCCAGTCACATGATCCTTCGGAAATCATTCTAATATTTTGCTGCTCAAAAAACATTTATTATTATTATTATCAATATTTATTAACAGTTTTTTTTTTTTTCAGGATTCTTTGATGAATAGAAAGATCCAAAGATCAGCATTTATCTGTTTTGTTCTGTACTTCGGATCAAATAAATGCAGGCTTGGTGAGCAGAAGAGACTTCTTTAAAAATCTTACTGTTCAAAAACTTTTGACCGGTAGTGTATTTTCCATAAATTCTAAGTAAATACAGAAACAAACGCACCTGGCTGCACTGGCAGTAAAAGGCCGTAGATTCGTTCTCGGACAAGCAGATATAAGATGGCCTGCGGTGGTAACTCCACCTCATCCTCATCTTCCAAAGTGTTACTGCACGCCACGACTCCATCATATAACACATTATAGACCAGGAAACACTCGGCCCGTGTGTGCTTTTCTAGCGCTGCCTGAAACATGGAAACACTTAGTAAGAGAGCAAACAAAGGCATGTTACTTCTGGTAGGCCTGTTGCTTTTGTTAAATACAGTAGGGTCCAAAAGTCTGTGCTAAAATGTTTCTATCATTTTATTAATCATTTTTAGAAGTACAAATTACCAGCATGAAAACTTCTAAACGTTATGCCTTTAATTTATAGCATGCAATTCAAAATGCTAAAACTTTGTTTAATTGCATGTTTAAATTACTTTTTTAAATCCCATATTTCCAATGTGTCCTCAAACGTTTGGACCCCACTGTGCATTTTTTCTTTTTACCTGTAATATGTCACCCGGTACATACTTGCCCATCAAACACACGGACTCAGGTACGAGACGGCTGCTTTCTAACCAAGGGGACGTTTGGCCTGGAAGTAAATATATGCGTATGCCTTTTTCTAAAGCTTCTTTCTCTTCTTCAACTAACGAAAGTGAGGAAAGACCAAATGTTGCCCCAGTGCTGGGATGATGAACGTTAATGAAGTCTGCAACAGCGTAGACCTTGTCTCCCTGAACCTGCCCGTGTTTCTTTCTAAATAACGCCAAAGCACTGTTGCGGAGACGCTGGATTTGCTGTTCAGACACGACGTCATTACCCAACAGACAGGCCAAGAGAGGAAGGTCAGTCATATGAAGCTTCAAAACTTGGCATAACCGCTCTCTGGAGAACAGCACTGTTGTCATGTTGTTTAATCTGAGTTTACTGATGGACAGGTATGGAACCGTGTTGTAGATAACAAAGTCTGTATCTTGACCAAGGATGCCCATGCAGTTGTGAGACAAAGCGTAGTCGGAAATCTCATAATCTCCTTCGCGAACAGAGCACCGTGTTTCCTGGCCGATGCATTTGAGGGCAAACATGGAGAAGGTTGCGAGTCCGGAGGGAAGGCAGAAAAGGTCTCTGCTGTTCGGCTGCTGACCGTGAGTCTTAATGTGCTGAAATATTCTCGCGATGTCTTGGTTGACTCTCAGGCGCCTCTTCACCCACTCTGCCCGCTTTTGATCCTCGACCGTTCCGTCGAAGAAAAAGACTAAGCGTATGCCTGCCGCCGTGAACTCATCCACAAACTCTTGAAGGATATGCATGTACTCTTGCCACTGACCGCCATGGACCCAAGCTGGACAGCGATACCAGTATCTTAAACAGGCCATTCCATCCACTACTACTGTGGCGGTTCTGTCCGGATGGGCTTTGACATGATCGACTGCCATCTGTTTCAGGTCCACTGGCACACAAGTGTCTGCGCAGCATGTCTCCATGAAGTACTGTAAGCCCTTCACACCCATCTTAAGCCGAGTGAAAGCTCATCCGCAAGTTCATGCACCTAAAACGAAACATAAAAGTGCATACATGATTGATAATGCACAATTTTCTCTTTATCAAAATTATGACATTGTAAAATCTCAATGCACCTGTCAACTCAATAAAGGATACAACTTAAAATACACATTAAACTTTAGAAATATAAAAATCTTGAGAAAATATACAACTGAATATTTAAAAAAAAAAAAACATTGCTACATTCTTGCAAAAAAAACTCTTTTGTTAGGTTTCACAACTATGTCCCTAATTTTACTCAGGATTTTTTTTTTAAAGACCTTTTTAAGACGAAGTAAAGACAATTTAAGGAATTAACTGAATGGAACACAATACGTCAATATGGTCTCTAAATATAAATGTATTGTAATAGCCACACTTGAAAATTTGAAAATACAACTTCCAACAGATCTCCATTACTTTCATTTTATGAAAAAATAAGTTTAGTTCTGCTCACAAACAATAGTATATGGAAATATTACGTACTCATTAAAGTAATTTTCATACCGCATTGACAGATATTTGTGCTTGTCTTAAGCATAATTCAATTCAATTCAATTAAGCTTTATTAGCATGACTGTGTAACACAATGCTGCCAAAGCATTAACATATATATAACAACAACAACATAAATAATAATAAATCAAATCTATCTAAATAAATGAAAAGATAAAGTAAGTCAGTTTCAAGTTAATCATGTTTAACATCTAACATTGTGAATGGTTAATACATATTTTGCAGCTAAAACTCACTTAATTTTGTTCAGTTTCTCAGATAACAAGGCTTCATATGGTAATTTTTTTTTCATCTAAAGTAAATGTATTTTGATTTAACAATGTTTAGATAACAAAAATACTGAGGAAAGTGCACATTGTTTTATTTATTTATTTTGGCAGTGCATGCAACATTTAATGCCCTGACTTTAAATTTAAGATTTTCTGCTCTGATTTAAAGCATTTTGAAGGCATTATATTGTGGAAGGGCAAATTAAGACTTTTAAGACATTTTTACTTCTGTCATTTATGAATGAATGAATGAATGAATAAACATTTTTTACTTTTGATTTATGAGATGCTTCATTTATCACTTTAACACTTTTTTGGTCTGACTAGAGACAATTTAGACCATACAAAAACCATCCTGTAATCTCTAACCATTCATTCATTTAAGGTAATGCTAGAATTGCCAATATATAATGTTATGTTCCTGCTATATCCATGTTTTGACATTCACTAAAATGCAAACAGTTTAAGCTGTAAATAATTATTTTTTATATGCATTTTATTCTCACTCATTACAATAAGTTTGACTCCTGAAAAACACCAGGTAATATGAATGAACATTTCTGAGAGAGCCTTTACTGTGTCCACCTGTGTGTGACTGCTGGGAATTTCACAACTATTTTTTATTGCTGCGACGCTGTCAGTAAGGATATGGAGCACTAGTGTCCTTTATCACTTTATGTCTCAGATATTAAACCCAGTGCTGCTAAAGAAACAAAAACTGACTCACTATTTGGTGGGATGACACGCATAGTTTAACAAGAATACTCGATTTAGTGAGCGTTAAGCGCGCTCTCGCTCAATGCTGAACGGCTGCTACAGTAAAAGAAACCGCTAGTGTTTACAATGTTGCGCTCACTTCCTGTTCCGGCGCGACGACCTCAGCAGCCAATCAGCGAATTCCTTTATAGTGCTTGTAAATGAAAAAGAAGACCACAGCTGAAACATAGATTCGAAATAATTTAGGATTTATTAAATACTCTGGTCGATAACAAATCTGAAAAAGAAAAGAAAAAGAAATATTATTTAAGTAATGTGTTTAAATTAAATATGAGAACTGTGTTAATAAATAAAGAAATACATTTTTGGTGTTTTAAATTAATCTGTTTACAATACTGTAATATGGTATATAAATGTAAAACAAAAAAAGCTCTCAGGACTTCTAATATTATCTGCAAATTTGAAGTAGACAAATAAACTGTACCGTCTTCATTATTTTATTTGTTTTATTTTTTATTTATTTATTTTATGTTTTCTTTCTTACCCTGGCTAATTTTTTATTTTACTTGCAATCTTGTGTAGCCTACTGATGGCATTTATATGCAACGTTGTATTTCTCTTGTTGTTATATATGTTCATATGCAATAAGGGGGGAAAAAATCTGTTTATTATGTAATGGTTTATTATTGTGCACTGTATCCCTTCCTGTATATTGTAGGCTGTTTTTTTCTGCTTAGCAAAATGCAATTACATAAAATTAACATAGCGTAGTGTTATTTTATTATGCAGTTTAAAAACACGAGTCACGAATGAACAGACACAATCCAAAATTAAGAATAAGGATTTATGTTAGGATAGGTCAATCCCTGTTTGTAGGTTCACAAACTGATAGGGAAAAAATAAAAAATTAATAAAATTGTCTGTGACACATACAGCTCGAGATTCATAATATAAAAAAATGCATTTAGGTTTTTTCTTTTTTTTTCACATTTCAACTATTTATGCTATGAATCATACCTGCATAATAGAAATAACAGATGTGTTGTCACATTTGGCAGACGCCGGATTTCAATGTAGCCTACATGACCAGCACATGTTTTGGGTCAATTATTGATTTTTATTCCAACTGAACCAAAGTTTCTCACATAAAAACCACCCCAGGGAAAGGGGCAGATGTTCCCTAAAGGACGATGGCACGCGACAGTCCTCAATCCTGTTGAAGAATTCACTCACCCCTCATGATCTCTTTCTCTCTCTCTCTCTCTCTCTCCCTCACACACACACACACACACACACACACAGTAGTAGCATATACTCGAAACTCTATCATGACTCTTAATCAGAACAACAGCTCGTGTGCATCAATATAGTCGATGATGGCAAACCAGTTTTGATTCAACTTAAGTAACTTCCTAGATCCGGATGCATCTATTTCGCAGTACGCTTTATTGTTTCTTCTTGCTTGTTGTTGCTTTTTTCCATAATGAGTGCGCCACCCGAGCCACGCGACACATCCTTTGTTATTTTAATCAGTGCAAGTCCTTGCTGCGTCATGATGGGGGACATACTCTTACTATAGTGTATTGTCCTTTTCCCGAACACAAAATAAGCTTTAAACGTATTCACATGCACGATGCCACAACACTTTCATCGCCTCCGCGTCTCCTGTTGCGTATATAGGAATGCGCGTTCATCTCATTGAGAAACATTCGCGCTCCACTTAATTTGACCGATCGATTGGCAGACGCTCTCCCACAAGCCGTTACCGCGGTCGTTACTGCCCGTGTTCCCACGGCCACTTACAGCAGCTTCCCTAACCATATGGCCCAGCAGCGGCATTCATGTGCTCATGCTTCCAGTCTCATTTGGAGAAGCCTGCGTGTGCGCGGCTGCGCGGCTGCGCGCTGCCCAGAGAGGCAGTGGAGACATGCAGTTGCGATGTGAAAAAACGCCATTTGGTTGGGAGCAGATGGTTGGCTTGGGGGGCTGTCCGCGTCTTCAGAGAGAGTCCCCGAGGGCTCCCCTTGTATTCAGAATCAATGAAAATTAAAGCGCAAAGAAAGATGAAGAGTCAGACCTCGAGTCCCGGCTTTGTTCGTCGCAGCTACTGGTGGGCAGGAGTTAAAGTACAACAGCCCCCTATAGAAACACTTAAGTTAAACAGTCTCCCCATAGTCCACCTTCAGAAAAGAGGAGGAATGCGAGAAAGGAGCTTTCTGCTTGATTTAACCAGGACAGAATCGCGTGGCATAAATTATGCTTGAAAAGAATAAGCGAAGTGGGCATAAATCTAAGGGTTTTCAACGTGCTTTTCAGTGATGCTTTGCTGGGGTAATCGGGAAATGTGTGCAACGTCAGGCCAAAGAATTGTGGGTGAAAGTGTGATGATAGCTGGGTGACACGGTTCCGCTCTTATTTACGGCCAGCGGTTCAATAACTAACTCCGGAGTGTGTTGCTATGACACCTGTCGCATTGCATCACATTGCAAATCCATGTTTTTGTTCAGGAAAAAATGTTCACGTAAACTAAGATTGAATAACTTTCTAAACGATTTTCATCAAGTGCCAAAACCGACTGCGCGTAACTGTGTCACTGATGCACCATTGTTGCATTCCTCTGGAGCGCTTTTAATTAACGCACTAATGAAGACCACCCTCGCACATCCACACAAACAAACGCTCGCAAGACGGGGCGAAAAGAGCGAGAGCTTTATTCATTTAACAATATGAACGATTAAAAGAACACATCGGAAACTTCCTCGTCAAATTAAACGCAAAATAATTGATAAAACACCAAAACAACAGAAGCTGCTAGGTACTTTTGTCAGGGAAGACGTGCAGAGAGGGGAGCTCTTTCTCCCCGCGACATTGTGAGGGGAGCAGGTGCTGTGGGAATTACCATACAGCTGAGAGCGCAGAGAGAGAGAGAGAGAGAGAGAGAGAAAAAAAACTTATTCTCCCCTCACACAATAACAAAGTGCCTTAATGACAGCCACGCGAACGACACACACCAGTTCAGCGTTTACAATCCAGCTTAGAGATGCAAACTCGAAATTTACAGAGTCACCAAAACTCAAACCACTGAAATGAAGTGTTGTTAAAAACCCAAAGAATATGCATGTTCACTTTACATGACCTAATTATGTAGTTCTCACTTTTAAAACTGTACGAACATCATGAACGGAAGTAAAATTGGTTAACTGTAATATAATAGGCCCTATATATGATTGTTAAAGATTTAATGTAATTTTACTGTAAAATGTTTTATTTCATTATTTCTTTAATTTAGGGATATTATAACAAGGCAGTTAACTCATTTAACTGGGTAAAAATTGTGAATGAAAATTCTACTGTGCATCTAGGCTACTTCATGTTTACAACATTTCATGTTATTATTAGCACATTTTACAGTGATCAACCTTTTAAAAGCGCAAATAATTTTATAGAATGACTTTTTAACCAACTAACTAAAATAAATTAATCCTAAAAGAAAAGTTTGCACTCCAAAACCCCTCAGATGTAAGCACAAATGCACAGTTTTCAATGTGTAGTCATGTTGCATAGAAAACCACAAACCCCGCTGTATATTTGCCCCGTTATCAGGAACGCGACATTCCTGCAATGTGTGATGTAATTTGGTTTAATGTCAGAGTGGGATGTACAGGATTCTCAAGGTTGCTTATTTTCCTGTATGTAAATTAGATTTTTTTTTTCTCTCGCTCTCCCACTCTCACCCAGTGGCAAAGAGTTGCACATTTTACAGCTCAGTGACCATTTGCCGATTTTTTTTTCTTTTTTTTTTTTTCTTGGGGGGTTGGGGGTGGTGTAGATTGAAAAGTGTCCCTTTGTGACAACCAGAGCCAGATTGGGGAGTAGCTCATTTGCATCTCATTACCCTAGCAGGCGCTGCCTGTATATAACCGGCTGCAGGAGGACTGGGACATTAAACACGCACAATCCAGTCAGTCTCTCACATGGAAACAAGAGTACGGGAGAAAAGTTTGGATCATCTCCACGCCAATTGCATAAACGGAAAATAAGCGATACACGCGTCGATAACCCTGCATCTGGGTTTTCTGCATTTTTTTTTTTCGGCTTCCTAAACTATCTTCAAGTGGACTGCAAACTTTTGACAACTTGGAGTAATCGTCTTCTGAGGGAATTTCCTGTTCGTCCCCCTTTTGCGCATCGGGGTTTCCTCTTTATGTTCGTATTTGGGATTTAATTGCTTGATTTTTTTTTTCCCAAGGGGGACTTTGATGGGCTTGCATGAGCAGATAAAGTGAAAACAACAGCGCATCAACCAGAGCTGCCTCCCACTGAGTGGAGAACTTCGAGTCTCAATGATTTATTGAGACACGGTCTCATACAATAGCCTGGCCCGTGGAAGCTTAACAACATAGTTCAGATCCTCTCCACCATGGGACGACTTATGATAGCTGCTTTGCTTTGTGTCATGATAAGCCAGGTAACTAAAATCAGCATCTGTTTTACAGTAGGCTACGTTAGCAATGATTTCACAATAGATGTCTGCCATATGATGGCAATTTGTAGTAGCCTAATTAATCCGATTTCAATTTCTTTCCAGGGGTTTTGTTCTGGGGTTTTCGAGTTAAAGCTGCAGGAGTTTCTGAACAAGAAAGGAGTGACAGGCAACGCAAACTGCTGCAAAGGATCCGCGTCAGAGGCGCAGCAATGCGAATGCAAAACCTTTTTTAGGATTTGCCTGAAACATTACCAAGCCAATGTATCTCCAGATCCTCCATGCACCTACGGTGGCGCAGTTACCCCGGTGCTCGGATCAAACTCCTTCCAAGTTCCCGAGAGCTTTCCTGACAGCTCTTTTACCAACCCCATCCAGTTCTCATTCGGATTCACATGGCCGGTGAGTAGCTAGTGTTAATTATTTTTATTTTTTTTACACTATACTGTATATCTGGAAAAATGCGTCCGTCTTAATGTGGTTTATGTAACATATAAAAATCCACAATGATTACGCATAAGGACTCAGGATGTGGGTATTTAGCGGTGTTGGTGGGGTGGGAAAAGTCACATCCCCTGGGTTGGAATATAATTGTCAGCTCAGTGTGAAATTCCGAAACCTTTCATTTTACTGCAATAAGTAAGTGTGAAATCGGAGAAATGAGGCTTGAATCCCCAGTGCGATCACACCTCAAGCCATTCACATCTTCCGTTATATGTAAAACAGCGGGGAGGTGTGGAAGAATGCGCTTCTGCTCTAATTTTGTCGATTTTCCTTTTTTATGTTTCAGGGAACTTTTTCGCTGATTATCGAAGCGTTGCACACCGATTCCAACGACGATCTGTCCACAGGTAAGAAGTAGATGCAGTAATTGGAAAGAACGTTTTAAGCAATCATTATTGTGCAGCAACGAGATAACGCTGAAATTAAAACGTCCACAGAAAACCCAGAGCGTCTGATCAGTCGTATGACCACCCAGAGGCACCTAACAGTGGGCGAGGAATGGTCCCAGGATCTACAGGTTGGTGGGAGGACAGAGCTGAAGTACTCCTACAGATTCGTTTGTGATGAGCATTACTACGGCGAGGGCTGCTCGGTCTTCTGCCGCCCCCGCGACGACACTTTTGGCCACTTCACCTGCGGAGAGCGCGGAGAAATTATCTGCAACTCCGGATGGAAAGGACAGTACTGCACAGAACGTGAGTATAAAGGATACATTGGCAACAATAGCCTACATTGTATGGGTCAAAATGATCGATTTTTCTTTTATGCCAAAAATCATTAGGATATTAAGTAGTAAAGATCATGTTCCATGTAAATTTCCTACCGTAAATATATCAAAACTTCATTTTTTGATTAGTAATTATTGATTAGCATTGCTAAGGACTTCATTTGGACAACTTTAAAGGCGATTTTCTCAATATTTTGATATTTTTGCACCCTCAGATTACAGATTCGGCCAAATATTGTGCTACCAAACTATACATCAATGGAAAGCTTATTCAACTTTTAGATAATGTCTAAAACTCAATTTGAAAAAATTTACCCTTATGACTGGTTTTGTGGTCCAGGGTCACATTTTGCATTATTTTTGTCTGTATTTGAAAGTTGTTAGTGCGCATGTTTCGGTATTTCGCGAGAAAAAACAACAACAACAAACTTCGTCGCTATGGTTGCAACAGGCGTTTGTGTGATTCAAATGAGGGACGTTGGCCAAATAATGGCACGCGTGCCATAGATTAAATGTAACGCCTGATTGGTTACTTGGCAGAGCGCTCGGCGCTGATTGGCTCAGAGCGGTGAGGTATTGTTGGAAGGGGGCAGCTGCAGAGTGAAGGTAAACAATAGAGCAGCTGTCCTGCACTGGCACCATGTTCACCAGCTGTCCACCCTTATCTGCGCCGACTCTGGGACGTTATGGGGAGGGGGTTGGATGAACAGAGTGAAAAAGGGGACTTCTGACCCACAGTTAGGGGAAAAAGGGGCTTTTGTTTGGGAAGCTTTTGTATGAGTGCAACTGTGTTAACCAGAGTGTCCTTCCAATGGTAGTGAGAAGAATTTTTTTTCCGTTACCCTCAAATTACGGGTGAGCAGCTTGGTAAAACCCGAGCTGTAACTACTAGAATAATAATGGTGTCATGGTATTAATAAAAAAAATGTAATTACATTTTTTTTTTTTTTTTACAGCAATCTGTCTTCCGGGATGCGACGAAGACCATGGTTTTGTGACAAACCTGGTGAATGCAAGTAAGTTTAATGGAGATTTTCAGTTCCTCTGTGTGTAACTCTCAACTTTCATTGCAACTGAAGTTAACAACATACTAACAGTTCCTCTGTGGTGTTTTTAGATGCAGAGTAGGATTTAGTGGAAAGTATTGTGACGACTGCATCCGCTATCCGGGCTGCTTGCATGGCACCTGCCAACAGCCATGGCAATGCAACTGCCAAGAGGGTTGGGGAGGCCTCTTCTGTAACCAAGGTGAGCCTTTGACATCTTAAACTAAGTAGTTGATCAATTTGTTAGTTTAGAGTTGTCCATTCACACTAGACTCAGCAGGAGACTAACCTACATGTTTTGTGTTGCAGATCTCAACTACTGCACACATCACAAACCCTGCCAGAATGGGGCCACTTGCACCAACACTGGCCAGGGAAGCTACACCTGCTCATGCAGACCTGGCTTCACTGGGGACAGCTGTGAGATTGAGGTCAACGAATGCTCTGGCAGCCCATGCAGAAATGGAGGCAGTTGCACTGTGAGTTTCCATAGATATACGGATTATTTCATTCTCTGTGAATGCATTGTTGGTCTTGAGTTTTGTTCTCAACTTCTTCTCCTTGGATTTCACAGGATCTTGAAAACACCTACAGCTGCACATGTCCTCCTGGTTTCTATGGAAGAAACTGCGAGCTGAGCGCCATGACTTGCGCTGACGGCCCCTGCTTCAACGGTGGACGCTGTGCTGACAACCCTGAAGGAGGATACTTCTGTCAGTGCCCGAAAGGCTACGCTGGGTTCAACTGTGAAAAGAAGATTGATCACTGCAGCTCCAACCCTTGCTCAAACGGTACATTGAATGCTCCCATTTTAACGCCTCAAATGCACACTGTGGCTTGTTTGAATCAGATGTCTCATTGTCCTACTTATTCTTCTCCAGGGGCTCAATGTCTAGATCTCGTGGACTCATATCTCTGTCAGTGTCCTGAGGGTTTCACTGGAACGCACTGTCAAGACAACATCGACGAGTGTGCCAACTATCCCTGCCAGAACGGCGGCACGTGCCAAGATGGACTCAACGACTACACCTGCACCTGCCCGCCTGGATACACCAGCAAGAACTGCACCTCTGCGGTCAACAAGTGCGGCCACAACCCGTGCCACAACGGTGCCACTTGTCACGAGAGGGACGGCCGCTATGTGTGCGCTTGCATCCCGGGTTACGGAGGACGTAACTGTCAGTTCTTGCTCCCAGACAACCCACAGGGACAAGCCGTCGAGGGCGCCGACAAAAGGTACTCTTACGATGAGGACGATGGCGCCTTTCCATGGACGGCGGTTTGCGCTGGGATTATATTAGTGCTTTTAGTCCTGATCGGTGGCGCCATCTTGGTCGTCTATGTCCGTCTTAAGCTGCAGCAGAGGGACAGCCACAGTGAAATCGAGACCATGAACAACCTGACCAACAACTGCAGCCGAGACAAGGACTTGTCCGTAAGCGTCATTGGATCCACGCAAGTGAAGAACATCAACAAGAAAGTGGACTTTCAGAGCGATGCCACGGGCGGAGAAAAAAACGGATTCAAATCTCGTTACTCTCTAGTGGAATACAATCTTGTTCATGAGCTGAAGCAAGAGGACTTGGGAAAAGAGGACTCTGAGAAGAGCGAAGCAACAAAAGGCGAGGCTCTCGATTCCGACTCAGAGGAGAAACACAGAAATCATTTGAAAAGGTAAATATTGTTGCGTGTGGATTGCGGTTACTAAAGATGGGCGTTGGGTGTTGTCGCGCAGTACTAAAGTTTTCTTTTCATTTTCAGTGATTCTTCAGAGAGGAAACGTACAGAATCTTTGTGCAAAGACACAAAGTACCAGTCAGTCTTTGTTTTATCAGAGGAGAAGGATGAATGTATTATTGCAACCGAGGTAAGCCGAGAACCTTCCTTTAGCTTGCAGTCGCCTGCGAATCTAGATTTCGAAACGCTAAATTGATGTAATTCTTCTTCTTGTTCCAGGTGTAACACCACAACGGAGCTGTAGCTCGTCTTGTTCTACAGGAGGTTTTACTCCAGTAATGCTGCTCAAACCAGAGGGAAGGTTTCCTTCATGTGACTGCTGCTGTGAAACTTATGTTGAAGGTGATATTCAGAATGAGCTGGTTCTCAACTGAAGTAAACACAGTGACTGCAGGAAAGGACGTTGGGCCATACTGGCTCGGACTCTCAAAGTTTGTTTCCCAGGAACGTGCCAAATGGACTCGCTGCACTTCCTGTAGGGACGGTTTTACCTCATTGCACTATGATGGGTTGTATTTTTAATGTATTTAACACACAATTGAATCGGATACTGTGTATGCATATGCACTGACTGCAGTGTATATCTGGAAGTTCTCTGATCATTACATAGATCAGAAGAGGAAAAACACTGCCATCAAATATGTTTGTGACTGATTTGTTTTTTGAAAGCTTGTATTTCTTTTATTTAAGTGTTATTTGTGATCGATGTGTTTGTGGTTTCTTTTTTCGTGTGTGTGAAGTTTGATGTAATTTAAAATCTTTTTCATTTTGCAAATTTGTCTATTGTAAATAAGGCACTTCGGGTCGATGTTTTCTGATGTAAATGTATTTAAACATGCTGTCAAAATTTACAGGAAATGTTTTTATGACTGTTGCCCATGAAAAAAAAAAAAATCACCTTAATATTTTTCCAAATAAATCCTGTATGAAATATCACAAAACGGGTCAGATATTACTGAGTTGAACTGTTCGCCATCTTGGAGTCATTAATCTCCAGATTTATGTGACAAACATATCATGTTTTTCCTTTCTACCTCACCAAGTGAGACAAAGACACACCCGGTAATTGCACATTACTGCCTCGATCTTGATGGCAGGATATTTTGGGGATGTAAGAGCTCTTTGACAAAAACATCAAAACCACTTTTTGCAAATGGTTTGGTTGAAGTTTCTGTTTGGCGGAATGTTTTATTTCAAAGCTGTAGCCATGCTCATTATGTGACTTACACAGAGCAAATGGAGAACAGGAACACTGCCTCAGCATCCTAATATGAGTTAAATATACAATACTTAGGTTTTAACAATTCAAAACAATCTGCAAACCAAACAACATTTTTTAAGGGTGCCATTAGGCTCGCTTTATTTGAGCAGACAACTGCATAGCGCCATGAAGTCATTCTGTGATTTGACATTTCATCTAAAATAGTATTTAAGAAATTGCAATTTAAGAGCATATATTATGCCATGCTTTTAAAAAAGAGACAACATCGTCGGCCAACCATTTTTGTACAGAACAACTCTTAGGCACATTAGCAACTGCCAACTAACTCTATGCTGTTATATTTATTTCATAGATCATATACCTCCATTCCGACAAAATTATGTATGTGTTTGTGAAATAATCAGTCAGCTAAAGCAGAGTATTGGTATACAATGGCATAAAAGTTCTATAATGATTTGCTTGAGTTGTTTCAAAATGGAAAGTAATTAATTACTGTCTTATTGTGTCTGATATTTCCTTTAGATCAATAACTGTAAAAATTAGAAGTGACTTGAGCTCTGTAGAACGTGCCGAGTCTTTGGTTGTGTGTTCAGGGAGGATAGAGTGAAAAGTATTCACTGGTATTACCCAACTGTTGGGACAGTTGCTTTCACATACCACGCTAAGCTTTTAACTTAACTTTTTTCACTCGCACAATAGGATTTCGCTGAGTTGGAAAATATCAGGAGACAGGCCTAAAGCAGCTCTTTTGTTTCTTCATTCAGTGTAGGCCTGACGCACTGCTCAGTAGCCTGCGGCAAATATCTTCTATCAGATCTTTTTCAGTTGTGTGTTTTCAGCACTGTGTTTGGTGTGTTATTCATTAGCAAAATACTTACTCCATAATCTTATTTAAAAAACAAAAAAAGAATATTCTTGAATGCTCTCTCATCAGGCTCAGGGTGGAAAGTTTTAAATATGATTGCAAGTTGCAAGTTCTGCTGTTACACTGTAGTACAAGCTCTAGCAGAAACAGAGACAGTTTTATGTTAGTCACTGCAGTGCAATTCCATGATTTGTTCCTCATTAGTTTGTCCTAATCAGTCTAGACCAATAGATGCGACTCTTTTCGCATTTCCAGGGTTCTCAGAAGCAGAAGTCGTCATAGTTAGCTGAACTTCTATGGTGGTGAATGGAAACTACAACAAATACCAAATATATTTTTTTGCTTTCTCCCTTGATCCAATGGCAAAAGAAAAAATCAATCATAGTGTTTCTATGACTTTCCAAAAAGTAATATTGAGAGATTACAGTGGTCAGAACACAGAGACAAAGTCAAAGGAAGATGCCAAATTTGCCTTCATTCCCGCTGTGTTAGAAACATTACGCAGCAGTGTTAAAGGGATAGTTTACTTAAAAATAAACATTTCTGAAAATGTACTCACCCTCAGGCCATCCAAGATGTATAATCCAGTGAAAAGTCGATCTCCTGTTGTGCTCTCACATCAAAATCCACCCACACAGTGTTTGTCTAGAACTGTTTTTGTTGCCTGATCTGTGCATATTTCTCACCTGATTCAGACTAAACAATATTTTCACTGAAAAAAGCAATATTATATACAGTAGATTTGTTTAAAGTTAAAAATGTCTTGATGAAATTGTTTCTTACAAACATATAGCTTTTCACTACACAAGTTGTTAATTGATAGACTGGATTGGTGTGGATTATTGTAATGTTTTCATCAGCTGTTTGGACTCTCATTCTGACGGCACCCATTCACTGCAGAGGATCCATTGGTGAGCGTAATGCTACATTTCTCCAAATTAGTTCTGATGAAGAAAGAAACTCATCTACATCTTGGTTGGCCTGAGAGTGAGTATATTTTCAGCACATTTTCATTTTTGAAACTACTCATTTAACTAGTTTTCTGAAATTGAATGCCAAGGTAATAAAATGCAAAGTATAGTGTTATAAATGTACATACTGTGCATTTTTTTTTTTTTTTAAATATCAAACATTTTGTTAGATTCACAATGACTGAAATGCATCACAATCTATGAAAAGGTCCATTGTTATACAAATGTTGGTGTTGTTCAGGTCGGTGTACTTTTAGAGATCTGTGCATGTATGTCCTCAAACAATGCATTAAACATATATTGTTTCAGTTATATAAACAGTTTTTCATCTTAATGATGAAATGTGAAGGTCTAGATGTTATAAACACCAGATAGCTCCGCCCACAATGAAATCTCCTAAATCCCACTCCACACATATGTATCCTCAGATAAGTTCTGATTGTGGCACGTCATGCAGAATTTTCTTTCAGTGAGGACTTTCAAAGAAAATTTGTGAAGTTGATCCTGGTTTTTCACTCTTCGTTCATTTATTTCTTGGCTTGTTTTTCTGTTTCAGGTTTCACTTGCTGTTTAACCACAGAAGCTTTGTTCTGTTCAGGTTATTATGTCTTTTATCTGCAGGACGCTACCATGACGGCACAAGACGTTTCATGGTGAAGTACATTTACATGACAAGAGAAGAATTTCAGCTGAGCTTGGTTGTTTAACTGTTTCCACTTCACGGGCAGATCTCGTCACAGATTATAGCTTCTCTTTCTGTCGTATAGTCGTTGTCTTTCGTCTTTGTTCTGGCAAGCGATGAGTGATAGTAGTGTACGACATGCCTCGCAATCGGCCTGTGTGCGCAACCTTACTTCTGCTTGGCATAGTCCCTATAAAGCTATTTTCTGCTGCCAATCCCTTCAATGGCAAGTTAAATTTTGACAGATTGCGGTGAGAGGGGAACACGAGCATCCGTAAAGGGATTTGGCCACAGCAATGACCCACCCTTTGTTCAGGCGTAGTGGTCACCTGTCAGTCCTCACAATGCAGAGCCGCCCCCTTTCAACTCTTGCAACCTGGGCCCTTAGATCTCATTTGCTTTGGTAGAGAAGCGATTCAGAGTCCTGCAAGGGAAGTTTGGGGGAACAAAACTGTTTCATCCAGGACTATTGAGAGCAAACAAAAAGAAGTCAGTGGGTGGAAGATCCGCTGTTGGTACACAGAATGTCAGTAAGATGGACCAGTGTGACATCTGGGACAGGAAAACAACTTTCATCCGCTACTATCAAACCTACACGCTTTCGCTTTTTTTGGGCACACGTACTTAAAAAGAAACGGCTTTTAAAAGCATGTGTATCATGACAGTTCTACGGCATTTAGTACATTCAGTAAAAAAGATTAAATAATCATGTGGTAATGCATATTTTTTGGATAATCCAGCAAATGAAATATTTTACAAACAAAATGCACTTTGACTATTTTCTCATTTTATTTGGATCCAAAAGATAAAGGTTATTCATAACAAATGAATGATAAATGTGACTTAATACAAAAACAGCTTCATGTAAAACCTCAAAACAAAATAATCCACAGAGTAAAAGTATAATAAAACAAATTATGATTTTTAAATACAGCTAAATTCTGGTTGATTAAGCCATTTGAAACACATTTCCAAGTGAAACAGTATATTCCAACGAGAACCAGGTTTTATGGGGAATTGATTAGATCATAAAACGTGGATTTTACATAGAGTCAAGTGGATGAAGGTGAGCGGCTGAAGTGTAGGATGGACTGCTGATAAGTAAAGCTGATTTATTGAATGTATTGAATGCTCACTTGTAGTGTACTTCAAAGTATGTTAAAAATGATATGAAAAAAAAAGCCACTTAGCTGTACTTGAAGAGAGTACACTTTCAAGACTGTTTCTTAACACACTTAAGTGCAGTTTTAAGTGCACTTTTTAATCATTTCAAATGAAAAGTTTTACTGTAAAGTACATTTTAAATCATTATGTTTTAATAATCCTTTAAAGAAGTGCACTTTTCTGATGTGTTGTACTTGATTAAAATGCAACTGTTGTGTGTTATTAAAATATTACATTTAAAATGAATACATTTAAAAATTCAAATTATATTCTAAATTTCAGCTTTATCAATAAATAATTACACACACATTAAAAATTGCATGGCACACATTTAATTAGAAATTACATTATTTATGTAAGTATATTTCATGTTTGTATATACAAATGCTTGATCAATACATTCGACAACACACTTGTAATTTCATAATTACAAATCCTACTTAAGTGGGTGAAAGTACTGTTAAGTTCAGCTTATTGTATTTATTATCAATTTAAACTATATTTTCTTTTAACAGTCTGTGAAGTATTCTTTTAAATATATTGTTTCTTTAATAAAGTACTCTTTTTAAAAGTATGCTAAAATGTACTTCTTTTTCACAGATGTGTTTTAGTCCAGGAATGCGCATTAAAAAGGAAAACAGCTTGAATATGATTTAACGTTGACCTTAATATTTCAATATCTTGAATTGTTTGGGGCACAAATTTTCACATCACATTTTAAACTGACAAATTTCTACTGGTAGGCTATATTAGTAATATATCACAAATATGGCATATATTAGTGAGATAAAGAGCACAATCTGCTAATAAAAGTATTGTTTTCATTAGCTGAAAATTCGGAAAATGTAAATGTTCTTCATTACGTGTGTCACTCCAAGCTAGAAAATCTCCAGGAATGTGTTCACTTCAAACATGTGGCCATCCCATTGATGGCATCTGACCACAACATCTGACTTATCCATTGACACACGTTTAAACCAAATGGACGTGTGATTTACATGCATGCAATCAGCAGAACTATTTCAAATGTCAGGTATTTATGGAGTTCAAACCGGCTTTTAGTGTTTGTGCAGGCCACACGATGTGTTATTATTTGAACGTTTGACGAAAGGATTTATTTATCTTAAGCTCTACCCAGGTAGGTTTTGAGGACACTTCATGACCTTCTCCATTCTGTCCTAAAAGTGCCCCTTGACATTGCCCAGGAGAGACCACCCAGCCAGGAGAAGACAGTGCACCTCAGGCCCTGGAGATCATCAATCACTCTCGCTCTCCATCAGGGACCTAAAGACCTCTTGACTGATGTGAACCCTGTTCCAAAATAAAGCCACTGATCTGGAGAGGGTGGCGTCTTTGTTTTTAAAACACACAGAAAGACCTATGCTTGTCACAGCTGAAGAAGAAAGCAGCCGCCAGCCTCACAAGTTTATTCACTTTTTGAAAGCAGTGACTTACAAAACAGATAAAAATATATACATTACTGGTCAAAAATTGGGAATGATTTAAAAATCTTTTTTTGTTTTGTTTTTCTGCTCACTAGCGCTGCATGTATTTGATAAAGAAAAATACAGTAAACCAGGTATATTGTGAAATAATATTATAATTAAAAAGAACTGTTATCTAAGTTAATATATATCTTTTTTTAAATGTAATTTATTCCTGTGATGCAAAGCTGATTTTTCAGCAACATTACTCAGAAATTATTCATGACCAAGAAAAATTTCTTATCATTATTAAAATTATCAGTATTGTTGTACTTAATATTTAAATTTTTTGTGCTGCTTGATATTTATCAGTTGATCAAAACAAGTAAACATTAAATACATTTACAATGACACAAAATATTTCTGTTTCAAATTAATGCATTCGTTGTTAATAATTGATGATAGCACTGATAATAATAAGAACTATGATAAATACTTGAGCACCAATAACAATTTAGCAGCAAATCAGCATATTAAAACTATTTCTGAAGGATCATGTGACACTGAAGTCTGGAATAATGATTCTGAAAGTTCAACTTTGCATCACAGGAATAAATTACATTTAAAAATACATTCAAATAGAACACAGTTATTTTAAATTGTAACAATATTTCACAATATTACTGTTTTTACTGTGTTTTGCTGGTCTGAGCATAAGAGACTTCATTCAAATACATTAAAAAACTTGTGTAAGTGTGTAAGCAAGCAAATAAATCAATCAATATTTGTATACATTTTTTAAATTTTGGGAATAAAATTTGTGCTTTCACTATACCTATATGATAAAGTCTTTACAAACTCTAAAAGAGGGACCAGCGTTCATGAAGTGTATTATCAGCGAAGTTTATTATTAACATCTGCCGTGTCTTCACATCTAGTCCTGTGGTGACTGGGGCTTTGTGGAAGATAAAGGTCAAAGTGCCTTTTAGCCCATGTGCTCCTCTTTCTTATGTGAGTCTCCTGGAAGTGTCATCATAGGACAAACATACATACCGAGACATAAACCACTAATGATATTAACGCGCATCCCAGGCATCACAGTTCAGTTCACATGAATTTCAACACATTATTTGACTGCATTATTCAGCATCTCTATGCTGCTCATTTCTAATTGTCTTGCATCTGCTCTCAAAAATGGTTATATTATGCATGATATTGAAAAACAGATTGGCCGTCTATGATAAGATGCTCACTTCTGACAGTTGCTGTGTGGCAACAGGTCTGTAGGCAAGGCAATAACTTCCTCTGCATCGTGGGAACTGCCCGTAGAAGACAATGATTGAATTCACAATGGTGCATACAAAGGCCACCTTTGGGAGAAACTATATCCCATGGCATGCTGGGAAAGAGGAGCAATAGCAGCAGATGTTGTGAAGACTATAAGCGACAGATGCCTCTAAAGCTAGCATTCAGCCCGTACGAGTGGAGCACACATCCCCGAGTCCAGCATAAAAAAGAAATAGAGCAGGGGGCGAATGAAACACGCACACAAATAATAGTAGAGGAGGTTCTGCCATAAAAGACAGACAGCAGTAAATTGTGCTGGAATTGATGTTTGTGTACTTATAATTGTTCGGAGTGTTCTAAAAGTTCTTTGTGAACATCTCAGAGCTCCAAGACATTAAAGTTTTGTTGCTGTGACAGTGACGTAAGCGTATATTTGCTGTTGGAACCGACAAGTATTTGGTGAACTTAAAAAATGTCTGAATGTCATTGCGCTGAATTACAAAATGTCATACAAAGTGGCATTTTTTCTAAAGCTCATTTCAAGCGAATTATTTCACAAAAATAATTACATTTTAAATGATAAAACAATTGATATACTGTCCAAATGAAGTCAAAACATATTATAACACCTTGTCGAACATTAGTGGATTGTGTTGAGAGTTAATGTGATGAACTACATCTGTCGTGACCTGTGTGAACTTGCACGTATGCTTGTAGGTCAAGCATAATTTGCTTGATATTTTATCCTGTATAAAATTATATTCATGCATTTAAAATGAGTCCAAATACTGGACAAGCTTATTATGGTTAAACAAAACAAAACAAAAAACAAAAATATTTTTGGTATTTGAAATAAAATAATCATTGAGCCAAATATATGCAAAAGAAAACAACAACGTTAAATTATTTATTTTCAGCTAGTTGCCAAATGCCAAATATTTCTCATTTTCATTTTGTTTATGTACTAAAAGAACTAAAACATGACTTAAAACAAATAAACAAAAAAAAAACCTACAAATATTTATAAATAACTACAGATTTATAAATAAATAAAATTAAAACAGAAAAAAAACGTGTTCAAACTGTTATTAAACACAATCGTATTCAATGATGCTAAAATAATATTGCTACTGGAACAACAATGTGTTTAACAAAAATGAAACAAATTCTGCACTTGTGAAAAGATTCAATTATTAAGGTAAAAAGCTTTTCTTTAAGGTGTATAAGGTAAAATATAGTGCTGTCAAACGATTAATCGTGATTAATCGCATACAAAATAAAAGTTTTTGTTTGAATAATATATGTGTGTGTTCTGTGTATATTTATTATGTATATATAAATACACACACATACAGTATATATTTTGAAAATATTTACATGTGTTTACATGTCTATATTTATATTAATATAATTTATATTATAAATAAATATATTTAATATATAAAAATAACCAATTTTTCTGAAATATATACATGCATGTGTGTGTGTTTATATATACATAACAAATACACACAGTACACATACATATATTATGTAAACAAAAACTTTTATTTTGGATGCAATTAATCGTTTGACAGCACTAAAAATATCATTTAATTTCTTTTATTTTTTAGAAAAATATATCCATCCATCCATCTATTCATTCAGTTATGCATTCATTTATCTATGCATCTTTTCCCCCCCATTATATTCCAGTTCCTATACTGTGCAATATTTTTGACTGTTTTTGAGTCCCATGTGTGTTGGGTTATAATGTTTTTGTTCTTTTCAAGGAGTTGTGAGAGTATAGGACAACTCTCTTTCTTATTATATCCCTCTAAAATTAAGTCAAAATTGAAAGACAAAAAACAGATGTCACCAATTCAAAATCCGAACCAAAGAATGACAACCATTGGCTCAACAAAGCCGATTTATATTAAACAGGAAGAGAGAAACTGACACTTGCAACTCTGTCTAATCCCAGGTCATGTTCAACTGGCCTTGGTGACATCTCTATTGGCAAGATTTTCATGGATCAAGAAAAAAATACAGCCGAAGCCACCCGATAATGACACGAGAGTGCCTTTAAGAAGAGCACTTCAATGAGTCCACCAGCGCAGAAGATATAAATAAGCATACACAACATGCATTCTTCCATAAAGAGCACAAAAGCCGTGCAGAAAAGACTCAGAGACACCAACAAATGCAAATTAAGAGCATGTGAAATGTAGTTGTCACAAAGAGTTAATAGCTATTTATTCTTTATGGCTGTTATGTGTTGACATTTGGCCTGTGTGAACCAAACTCAGGAGCCATAAGCAGCTGCTGGTCTTGAATATGAAGATCCATCAGTGACCTGCGAAGGTCACGGCATAATGACTTCAAGAGGCTTCAATCGCCGTTTAACTCTCAAAGCTCAACCGATGGCATCCGAGTGTCACAGAAAGTCTACTGTACGACTCAAACACTTTGGCTTTTAGGCTCCAAATAAGTGGCGATCTGTGCGAGGCCTGTGATTGGCTGTTGAGAGGGGAGTAGCAGTGCATGGCTCTTTTGAGGCGTGATATGTGGGAATGGACAAGTGGACTGACACCTGATTAATGACCACAAGCACTGAATGCTCTGCTCTCTTCACATGATAATCATTTCCAATGCCAGATGGGGAAAGTTGAGGTTTGTAACTTTCAGGACAATGAATGACAATTCTTTAGAGCGAGGGACAAAGGAGGGAAGCCGGCTAACAGGCTCTTGCACAACACTTGGATGGAATGGGTGGAAGCTTTGTGTTTACAGAAAATGGCCATATAGCAACATCTTGCTGTGATCCTCTTTACACAGACTTTGTTTGAATTCTTTTTGTGCTTATGAATAAATATTTGAGTGGACTGAAGCCATAACACGAGGATGATGGGGAGAGAAGGGCTCTTGGCCACAAAGCATCAGCCAAATTCAAGTTTAGACTAAAAGAACATATATAACGCGTTGTTTTCCAGGACTGGCGTCTTGTTACTTGTTACTGTATAATTAGTGCAGTAAAATGATGCCCTTTTCCAAATGTATCTTATGTGAAAAAAAAAAACAATCCCATAATTCATTGCAAAAACGTCCATCCAAGAATGGTGAATAAAGCAAGAAATGTTAAATTAAAAAGACACTTTTATAAAATTCTAATAATAATAATAATAATAGTAAAATATGCACTAACATTCGAAAGTTTGGGGTCTGTAAGATTTTGTTTGTGTTTGAAAGAAGTCTCTTCTGCTCAACAAGGCTGCATTTATTTGATCAAAATACCGTAAAAACAGTAATATTGTGAAATGTCATTACAATTTAGAACAACTCTTTTCTATTTTAATCAGTGTTGGGGATTAACTAGTTACATGTAATTACAAAATAACTGTAACCTGTTACAGTTACTGAGAAAAAATGCGTTATTAAATTACAGTTATTTATGAAAGTGTTAACGATTATAAAAGGGGTTACATCTGAATATTTTCACACACACACACACGTTTGTTTTTGTGAATTGCAGGGACATCCCATAGGCGTAATGGTTTTTATACTGTACAAACCGTATTGTCTATTGCCATACACCAACCCTACACCTAAACCTACCCCTTACAGGAAACTTTGTGCATTTTTACTTTCTCAAAAAACTCATTCTGTATGATTTATAAGCCTTTTGAAATATGGGGACATGGGGTAATGTCCTCATATATCGCCTTCTCCTTGCAATACCTGTCATACCTATGTCATTATACACATTTGTGTCCTCATATGTCACAAACACACACACACACACACACACACACTTACATATATGCTTTATTTTTTAAGATTAACTGTTTTTCCCAAGGCATTGTTAGATGCCAGTATTTCCTGCAGTAGCTATGCAAAGATCTGATTTCAAAAACAGAATCATACCTATTAAACTATATCTTGTTATGATTTGAAATCTGTATTTACAGATTTTTCTCATTTATCTCAAAGCAAAAAGAGGTGCAAAATCAGAAGTCTGATTTTGTGGTGGCTTTACTTTAAAATTAAATTATAACAATCTTAATTTAAGTGTAATCTTAAATAAAATATAATCAGTTACATTACTTTAATAAGGTAAATAGGGTAACTTGTAATCTGTAACCTATTACATTTCCAAAGTACCTTCCCTACATTGATTTTAATATATTTTAAATTTAATTTATTTCTGCAATGCCAGTCTTCATTCTTCAGAAATCAAACTAATATGTTGATTTTGTGCTCAAGAAACATTTATTATTTTTATTATCAATATATATCTCGATATATTGCTGCTTAATATTTATGTAATTCCTTGAATAATTATTTGTTTGAACAGGTTTAAAATAACAGCATGTCTTCACCATCACTGTTGATCAATTAAATGCACCCCTGCAGAATAAAAGTATTCATTTACTAAAAAAATGACTCCAAACTTGTAGTGTACATTATTATTATTATTATATTTTAAATTTTACTAATTTGATACAAACAGTACTAAGTAATCAAATCTAACCCAATTCAAATTTTTGCTATTTTACCCAACATTTCAGTATGTTATGTATTTTTATTAATCAGAGTATCATGCTGTTAGCTTAGCAACAAGTCAAACTCTATTTAAATGAACTGTGAGTGAAGTCTCTTGTGTGCTTCTCGTGTGAGTTTCTATATATAATGTTTCAAATCTGTCACTAATATTTCAGTTAAAGGGTTAGTTCACCCAAAAACAAAAATTCTGTCATTATTTACTCACCCTCATGTTTTTCCAAACCTGTATGAGCTCCTTTCTTCTCTTGAACTCAAAAGAACATATTCTGAAAAATGTTGATATCCAAACAGTTGCTGGTTGCCATTGACTTCCATAAGGGAAGAAATAAAGAAATAAAAATACTATGTAAGTCGATGGCTACCAGCAACTGTCTGGAAGAAAGAAACTCATATAGGTTTGGAAAAACACGAGGGTGAGTAAATGGTTACAGAAATTTCATCTTAGGGAGGACTATTCCTTTAAGATACTCCCTTACAAGGCAGTTGAGTATAGGTCAGCTCATGGCCATTTCCTCCTGGTCTGCAGGTATCTCATCCCCTCATTCTCTGTGCATGTGTTAGTATGCGACTAGTGAGACCTGTGGCTCCAGACTGCCTCCTCCTCAGTCCGACCGCAGGTCTACAGGCTGCTCCAGCACCGCAGCGAACAGATGGTGAGCATCGCCCTATAATGGGATGACTAGCATTGCACCGTCCTTGCCCTGGTAACTGCTGGCCTGTGCTGGCATTTTCTCATCCTCAACCCCCTCCCCACAGCGATGGCAGCTCCGAGCTCTCGCACTCCTCCAGTATGTAAATAAGCAGACAGAGAAGGCCTGCTTTCATCTAAATATGAATAGAATGAGAGGAGGCCGCTCACAGGGAGACTGAAGAGCACAAGGGGGGCAGGGCTCGATCTCTACTCCTCCCTACAGACTTCATTGTGACAACATAGACTTAGACCAGACACGGTCAAACACATTAAACAATGACGTGTATTTACAGTTGTTCCCCACACGTTT
Organism: Onychostoma macrolepis; assembly: GCF_012432095.1. Classification (NCBI taxonomy): domain Eukaryota; kingdom Metazoa; phylum Chordata; class Actinopteri; order Cypriniformes; family Cyprinidae; genus Onychostoma; species Onychostoma macrolepis. The sequence continues at coordinate 6,030,723 of NC_081167.1, read as the reverse complement.
TATCTCTGCATATTTAGCATAATGTTGTCATGAAACCAAATACCTATAAGATATATGCTGCTTGCATTATGACTTACTTAAGACTTCATAACACAGGGCAGATATTACACAATGACACAGTTAATGCATCAATGACAAGACAGAGATAAAAACACATGCACTGACATAATATTTGCCAATCTGAAAGTGTAAATCTGCTTTTAACAATTACATGAATTCCAATTAACTAAATAATCTAGATATCTCAATAATGCAAATAAATTCTTATTGGATGAGCTGTATTTGGAAAAGAAAAAGAAAAAAGATTAATAAAACATTGCATTAATTAATTTTCTTTTTCTATTACTTTAACTTCAAAATAATTTAACCAATTTCAACTGGATTTTTTAAGTTATATGATAATCAACTTAAGATAAAATGATTTATTTTATTTTAATTTTTGAGCTGTTGATTTTCACAGTGTTGTAAAATCCTGATAAACACACATTTGGCAACCATAAACAGCTTATATTTAGAAATGTATTTAAATTATGAATAATAATTATTAATAATAAATGTAACCTTTTTATTTTATTTATTATTCACACATTCACATTTTTACTATGGCCAAAGCTATTTGCAAAAATGCAAACACTATTAAATGTTTTATACATGCCATATAAAAAATAAATAGTACTGGCTGCTTGGATGAGCTGTATTTGAAACCATTGTAAAATCCTGATAAAGGCTTCGCAACTATAAACATTCTATATTTAGAAATGCATTCAAATTATTAATGATAAATATACCCCTTTTCTTTAAGAAAAGTATAGTAGTGTAAATAGTAGACAGAGGCTATTTATACTATTTATGCAAATAGAGGCAGATACTGTTTGTACCTCAGTGTACTGTAGTACATTATTAAACAGTATGCAATAATACTCATATTCAGTGTATATGATTAGATTAATTAAAATCATTTCATGGATGCTACCTTACTGGGACGTCCCTATCCCTTCTCCTAACCCTAACCATATTGATCCTGTTGATCAGTTAAGGTTGCTTAGCCACTATTCACTTAATTTTCACTTTTTTGGGGGGGATTTTATGTATGAGAAAAGTGGCAAGAATGGGATCAGAGCTCTGGTCAAAAGTTGGTTTGAAAATATCGTTATGTACAAACATAGAAGCATTAATACAGTATGCAAAACAATATCTTAAGACTATGCACTTTATTTTAAAGTTTTTCTAAGTTTGAGTATGTTTATAAAATCCCAAGTAACATAGAAAATACACTGTCAGAAAACAATGTGAAAAATTGTACCTTTAGGGATACAAGAGTTTGTCACTGGGCCAGAACCTTCAAAGGGACACCTTTATACCTTCTTTACCCTAAAGGGTGTATATTAGTACCTTAGAGATGCACTCTTATGGTAGTATTATGAACACTTTAGAGGTAAAGAAGAGGTACAAAGGTGTCCCTTTGAAGGTACTGTCCCAATGACAAGCTATTATATCCCTAAAGGTACAATCTTTAAAAAAAAAAAAAAAAAATCTGAGAGTGTACTAAGAAAGATGAATTTTGTATTCTGGGGCCTCTTTTAAAATCTCTAAAGTTTCATATTGAAGTGCTCCACCTCTTGCAGCCCGATAGAACAACCTTCCAGGCAAACAGCAATGCTTCCTCTTGTGGTAGAATAACAGAGAGTTGCTGATTAAGATGGGTTATGCTGAGAAGTGATAGCAGACGAGCAGTGTTACTGCTGCAGGAAACTCTGCCTGTTTCCTCCCTCGAGTCCCAGAAACACAGTAAAAACAAAGCCATTGATTTGTGTATGGATTAGAAGATCATCGTTTTACACCCAAGCACAATGTAAGTCTGCTTTTTTCATCACTTCTCCTGTTAAAATAGCGTTATGATAGAGAAGACTTTTTATATTTTGCTCAGTGACAACATAGCAAGGTTGTGAGTGGTTGCCAGGTTGTTGCTGTGTGGTTGCAAGGGTTAATGGCCAAATGGACCATCTCAAAGTCTCTTTCATGTCATGCTCTCTAGATAGGGCTTTTTGACAATTTGTCATACAGGTGAAAATTAGTAGTCGACCAATATTGATTTATTTATTTTTTTTATGGCCAGCGTTGATGCTGACATCTTAGAGAGTAGTGGCCTATGGCCGATATATATGATAGCACACTATTTAAATAAAGATAATAAAAACACATGCATAATAATAGCTGAAATAAAATTTATATTAAGTTATAGTGACAGCATGTAAACTGCACAGACTTAGTGTTACGCAAATTTTTATACAGTCTACAAATGCACACTTCAGAAAGCCTGGTTTTGCCAAAGATTCCAAAGTTTGTGACATTAAATGTTTATTAGATATTCAAAGACTCGTTTAAATTATATAAATGTATATTTGCTGAATGCTGACGTTAGATGAGAAAACATTATTAGGTTTGCCTTTCTATTACTAATAATATAAAAGCAAACACTATACTTTTATGTATACTTCATTTACTTAGTTCAACAGTTCTGTCTAAAAATGTATTAGTCAAAAGTGTTAGTCAAAACAAAGACAGTAAATTAATGAAGATGCAGAAGGGGAGCTCTGACATTTAGGCGCTGATGTTTTCGGCAGTGTCAAAATAGAAGTCCCACTTCCGACACATCAACCAAACAGAAAAATGTGTTGGTTGATGATGACCACAATTAAAAAATGTCAGATATTGGCTGATATCGGTTTAGCATATTTTCTATGGCTGCTGACCATCACTAACAAGATGACAGCAACTGAGCAGAGAGCAGCTGTGTGTCACCCTTGTGTCGTGTGTTGTGTGTTTCCCACCCTCTTGTGTCCATATTTGGTCATTTTCCTGTCCTCGTTTAGTGTGATTATTAGTTAATTCAGTTCCAGCTGTGTGTATTTATTATCTTGTGTATATTAGTTCCTGCCTGTTCAGTTACTTTGCGTCTGGTCTACTCGTTACGTTCCCTGTGTTCCTGTGTGTCTCAGTCTTGCCCTGTTGAGTTGAATTAAAGACTGTTTATCCTGGTCTCTGTGTTCCTCGTTTCTCCCCGCTGTGTGTGTGACTGAAGACCAGACCTAACCGAAAGTAAGCGATGCCCTTTTTTCATGGTTTTGTTTTCCGTTTTTGAAAGTTTTTCATTTTGTTCCTGTTTGTGTTTCGGCATGGAAGTCGCTGCTTGTCCTTCTGCCTTAGCCCGCGGATAATGCGTGAGAGTTCGACGGGATTGCCGCGAGTGCTGCGAGTCCGCTGCCCGTTCATCAGTCAAGTTTGCCGTCCGCTACGAAGTTAAGCCCTCCGGCTGCGGCTCTCTCCAGCCCGCCAGCCGTGGCTCACTCAAGCCTGCCGATCGATCATCAGTCAAGTCTGGCGGCCGTTCATCTGTCCAGCCCGCCGGCTATGGCTATCCCAAGCCCGCCAGCCGCTCGTCAGTCAAGTTTACCGGCCGCTCATCAGTCAAGTCTGCCAGCCGTTCATCTGTCCAGCCCGGCGGCTGCGGCTAACTCAAGTTCACTGGCCACTCATCAGTCAAGTTCGCCGGCCGCCACTCGCTCAAGCCCGCCGGCCGCTTCGACGTCAAGCCCACCGGCTGCGGCTTACTTCAGCTCCAAAGTTCGCTCCAGTGTCCTGACCAAGAGTCCAGTGCAGGCTCCAGCCCCTGACCAGAGTCAAGTCATTTTACATTTACATTTACATTTATGCATTTGGCAGACGCTTTTATCCAAAGCGACTTACATTGCATTCAAGTTACAGTTTTTACATTTTATCAGCTCTTGCTTTCCCTGGGAATCGAACCCATGATCTTGGCGTTGCTAGCGCCATGCTCTACTATTTGAGCTACAGGAAAGCTTTTAAAGTCTTGTTGTGCCCACCGGAACAGTTTTATTAGTCTTGCCTTGTCTTGTCCATGGAGACTCGTCTGGGGCAGGCGGCTCCTCTAGTTATGGCCGCGGAGCCTCTCCTGTCGCAGATATGGAAGCAGTTCCTGAGATAACCCTGAGAGAGGCCTCAGATTCCGAGCCTAGCCCAGAGTGGGCCCCTGTTCCTGTGGATTGGCCTGTTTCTGTGTGTTTAGTTCTGAGAGGGCTTCTTGTTCCAGAGTCTAGCCCACGGAGAGACACGGAGCCCGTAAGCTCCCCTAAGGAATTTTTTGGGGGTGGTAGTAGGGATCCGGCTGTAGTGGCCCGGGACAAGGGGACCGAGGCCTTGGCCACAAAAACCACCTGCCATGGCCTCCTGTGCTCCCTGATCCGCCATGGGCTCCTGAGATCCCTGATCTGCCATGGCGCCCTGGTCTGTCTGTTCCTCCCTCCAGAGCACCCACCCCTCCTCCCCGGTGGTACTGTTACGGCGCGGGACGCGCCTTCCGTGAGGGGGGAGTTATATCAGCCTTGTTTCGTGTGTTGTGTGTTTCCCGCCCTCTTGTGTCCACATTTGGTCATTTTCCTGTCCTCGTTTAGTGTGGTTATTAGTTAATTCAGTTCCAGCTGTGTGTATTTATTATCTTGTGTATATTAGTTCCTGCCTGTTCAGTTAGTTTGCGCCTGGTCTACTCATTACGTTCCCTGTGTTCCTTTGTGTCTCAGCCTTGCCTTGTCTTGCCCTGTTGAGTTGAATTAAAGACTGTTTATTTGAGTTTATCCTCGTTTCCGAGTTCCTTGTTCCTCCCTGCTGTGTGCACCGTGACACTGTGAAACTAAAGTCTTCAAACACAAAATATGTGCATGTGTTCTAAATAAATGTATGAGCAAATGCACAAATCTGCAAGGTTTGTGGAATTAAATGTTTATTAGCTAATCAAAGACATAAAAATTATATAAATGTGTTACTGCTGGATTATTTGAAGCAAAAAAAGTAAATGAAAATCTGACAGAAAGACAATACAATACTGTGTACTTAATGGCTTCAGTGAAGAAAAAAAAAACTACAATTTCATGAAGCACTGTGACTGACATTAATTGTATTAACAATAATGGATAAATATTTATTGTATCTATAATAGCAATTTATTTTAATATGTATACAAATATTTAAGTATTCTGAAAGCATAGGAAGACTGATTCAGTTACATAATTTGCAGTGCTTCATGGGAGTGGGCGGAGCTAAAGATCTCTTTTGGTGCACTTTACTTGCTGTGACTCTCTGATTGGTGGAATATTCTGTGCAGCATCATGGGTAATGTAGTTTTTCACCACAAATTCCACTATTAAACATGATTATTTAAAAAAAATAAGTTGAATTAATGCAAAATGATGGGTTCAACAAAAGAATACACAACTGATTAACAACCTCGTAGCTCACCTCAGGGCAGTCTTTAAAGGTTTATCAGTTATTGTTAAAAATGTTTCCCTATGGAGAAAATGAATGGAGTTTGTACTTGAAAATCACAAGTGTGGTCCCTTAGATATGTAAATTAAAAAAGGCCAAATATCGACCTGGTTAGGGTTAACCCTAAACCTAACCCTCTTCTTAACAAGCTGCTTGATTTGAGGTATCATGTCTGTAGCACAAATTGTATGGCACAACGTCAGTTTTAAACTGGTGGTATGGCAATAGTTTACAGAAAAGTAGCAAGCTTTCACTGATGGCAGGGCGCCTTTTGGTATGCGACATTCCCTCTGCAGTGACATTCTGCACCGGGCCAAAAACAAACAGAGCGCACTTGCTCTAAGTCCTGTCACAAAGCAGCACTGTCAGAGCAGATCAGCCCGCCACGTTCCCCAGCCCAGGCGTTTGTTCTCTGGGACCTCTGCTCGCTGTCAGGAGGGATGAACGTTAACACTCCCAGAGGTCTGGCGAGTGCCACTGACATGGGGTTTCTGCCTGCCCTGCCTAATGGGCACAGGAGCTGGAGCGCGTCTGCGGCACAGGGAGCTCCGCATGCCCGGATTTGTCATTTGTGAGATTTAATTTGTCCAAGAATGAGCCGGAGTCAGAGGTCAGTCGGTTGAGAGCCGACCTGCTGACAGGTTGACCGTTCACGGGGGGCTAATGAGAGCGCTCGGCCAAGTGAACGGAACAAAGGCAGACGGATTACATGGACTCATTTGTTGACTGGAATCAATAACACCAGTCACTCGGACTCACATTTCCTCCCATGCTCAGCACCGGAGGACTCTATTCATGGAACGTCACACACAGACTTTTCGGCGCAAGTGATACACGCATACTTTTTCACTCTCTGCACGCATGGCGGCTCACGCTGCAGTGGGCGTCATCGATTTTGTGGCTCTTTCCACTTGGGTTGCAGCATTGTCACCGGCGGGCACAAGCGGGGTCCCTCTTTTATGTGCGTCCTTCTTTTTCCACTTGCCCACTCACTATTTCAGTTTAGCTTATTTTCTTTGGCTATTGACCATCACTAACAGGCAGACGACAATTGAGCCAAGAGCAGCAGTGAAACCAAAGTCATCAAACACTTCAAAATATGTGTGTGTGTCCTAAATATTTTTATGAGCGAATCTCACAAAACCTGTTAAAGAATATGTTCAGGTGGTATTTCACTTCAAAATCTAAAGGAAAAATTATATTATGATAAATAACGAATAACTATTTTTACTTACATTGATTTAAATAATATATATAGCCTATATATATATATTTTTTTTTTCCCCTCACAGTAATATTATATTAAAATGTTTTAATAATAGTATTGTAATATAGTAATGTAATATAGTAAAAGAAAAAGTATTACACTAATAGAAATCCAATGAGAATACCTGATGAGAATTGCAAAATTACTTTAACGTGTAATGCACTTAAATGAATTGTATATATATATATATATATATATATATATATATATATATATATATATATATATATTTTTTTTTTTTTTTTTTTTTAAGTAAAAGGTTGGACACATTATGTCAATGAGAATCGGGTGAAAAATATGCAAAATTCTCATGAAAAAATTCACAATGCCGAAAAATCTTATTAAAACTATCACTTATCAGGGTTTGTGAGTTAAAGAAAAGTTAATAATTAATTAAATCATGAAAATGTAAATATATTTAAAAAAAAAATTAATCACAACAATATAGTGTGATTTTAGTATAATTTAGATACTATTATAGTTTATATTAATATTATGAATTAGTTTTAGTTTATTTATTTATTGTATTTTCCATTTTATTTTAATTGTGTTGTTTTTGTCATTTTTATTTATTTATTTATTGTCTTTTTTAATGTGTCTATATAGCTTTTTATTCATTTTTATTTCAGTTTTAGTTATTTTATTACATCAGTTTAAACTAAATGAAAATGTGAACTACAGCAACTAGCTGAAATAAAGTATGTTTTGTTTTATTTCAGTTACTGTTAAAAAAAAAAAAAGAGTAAATATTTTATTTGTTTACCTGCATGTCATGTGACCATTAACTGACATCAGAGAACTGTGAACAAATTGTGTAGTTAAATGATTGAAATACTTACTCAAAATCTAAGGAGGACTTCAAGAAATTATATTATGTCAGAAGGGTTTGGCTGACAAAAAAGTTTGGGAATCCCTGCTGTACATAATGACTGCGAACTATAAAAAATGTGTTAAGCCAGTCTAAAACTTCTCAAATCCAGCATCTCTCTCTCTGTGTGTGTGTGTGTGTGTATTTGTTCCAGTGGAATGCCTCCGATATTGTTCAGCATGATGAGGTCTGGCTAAAAGTTTTACTGAGGAAGTGCATCAGGACCTAGAGGAAGCCCTTGCCAGTATCCGCCCTCTATCTACTGCACAGGGAAGGGGAAAAAGAAACGCTAATGTAAACACAACCACAGCCATAAACTGTCTGATTGAACCTGACACAATGCAGAGAGTGTTTACCTTTCACTCTTGTATGTTGATTGATTTTTATTTGCTTTAATGACATCATTATTTTTGTCCTGTTGTTGCTCTCATGGTCTGAAATGAATGTTTTCGAATCATAAAGTCATTTCAATCAGCCAAACCGTGACTTCGAACCTGAAAACAACGAAAGACGAGCTGAGAAATGCTATCAGGGCTTTTAGAGGTCTCACTGCTGGTAGTGTTCAGCAGGCTTCGCTTCACAGCAGGGTGAACTTCACCGTGCCAGCAGTGTGTGCCAGCATAGTCAGCAATGTCAAAAAGAGAAAGAAACAGGGGGAAAAAAGACAAAAGTATTATCCTAAATGACTGGGTTAGAGCTTCGAAGCAGAAAAGTCCACTAAACAATGAGCAAAAATTTGTAAGGGAAGATTTCTGCTTGCTCAGGATTAGTTGTATTGTCATGGAACTCGTGCTGTGAAGTAGTTAAAAAATGCATAAGCCAGAAATATCATCTTAATGTCAAGAAACTACTTCTTTTTCATATACAACAAAAACAAGATTAAACCTAGGTTAAATGTAAAATATTTTTCAAAGTTGTAAATAAAACAAAGATCAATGGATTATTATGTTTTCTACATGAAAGTACCATTTCAGTCTTGCCTCAAAATTTCACATTTAATTCAATGCCTTACTTGCTGTTTTCTTTGTAATTATTAGTGAGATTTAAGAGTAATTTCAGAAAAAACATAGTTTAAAAGCCATTTTTACTCCAGTGTACAGTCCTCTGTGCTTGCCAGAACTTTACCGTAAAAATAAAATGGAAATGTTTCAGGCATTATGGCATATTCGGGTAACTTGTCGCAAAACCTTTTAATTGTTTTCACAACAAATTATAAGATGTTTTATATTTCTATTAAAATTACAAGCATTTTTAACTGTTTGAGTACTTAAACATGTCCTACTTCAAAACTCTTATGATACACCCATAGGAAAAAGTGCACCTAATTGTATTGAATGTATACTTTCATGATCATGTTTTTTTAAAAACACTCAAAAAGTGCACTTTGTAGTACTATCAAATAATAATTTCACTTTAAAACTGCAGTCTGTAACTTTTTTGTCTTCAAAGTTTACAAAATGTATATAATATGCGAGTACACCATGAATCCATTTTCCAAACCGTGTTTTTGGCTTGTCCTGAATCAGTACGGTACACCTATAATTATACATTTTTAATACATTTTCACCTGTACATTTTTTAAAGGGGTTATGAACTGAGAAAACAAAATTTCTTTGATCTTTTGACATATAAGAGGTCAGTGTACTATAAAAAACATCCTGTAAATTTCAGAACTCAAAACTTTCTCATTAGTCTAAAAACAGCTTATATTGAAGGCAGTCTATCAAAACGAATGTACTACTCTTAATAGTGTGGCTAAACACCGCCTCCAGAGAAGAAGATCAACGCCTGCTTCTACATCGCTGCCTGTTTAGCCCCGCCCAGCAATTCGCGCATATAATGTTTACAAGAGAGACGAACCCACAGGTCTACGCAAATGATAAAGAAGTTTCCAAAGACAACAAGACGCTATGCAGTGCCAAGCTGTGGAAAAAACAGTGTTTGAATTGCCTTCCTTCTAATCCCAACGTCAGAAAAGAGGGAATGAACTTTATTTTTAATGAAGCTCCAGACCACGTATGTAAGAACTCGGTCCTTTGTTCACTTCATTTTACCGTGGATTCGTTTCAAAAAGATTGAAACTAAAAGACGATGCTGTGCTGGCTATATTGGATCCAACAGTAATGTCGTAACACAAGTGTGAGTAATTGTTTTCATTACGTGGTCACTATTGCTTTGTCTCTTTTTACAGATCATTTGATATGTATTGAGTTATTAATGCGTTTTTAACCTAAATCACAGCAGCATCAATCTATGAAGGGCATAGACTGTCAAACACACAACTATTAGCCAATCATAGCAGTGGGCGTTTACTTCCGAGTTTACAATCTGCCACACCTATTCAAAGAGAGCGTTCTGATGAGGGGGGTTAAAAACAGGGTAAAACAATGTTTTTTGGTGTTAAAATCTTGACATTATAAGTGACCTCAGAGAACAGTACAAAATAATAAATAAAAAAGGCAGTTCATGACCCCTTTAAATGTACATACTAAACTGCAGCTTCATCATTGCAAATAATTACACATATTTAAATAAATGATATTCAACAGAAATGACAATATATTTTAGTTTACCATAAATGCTTGTCAGTACATTCAGCAGTATACTTAAACCATATTTAACTTACCTTAAGTAGGTAATTATATACTTAAGCCCTACTTAACTGGGTCAGAAAGTATTCTTAAATTTAACTAATTGAGTTTAATATGTAAATTATAATGCATTTTCTTCTAGTTGCAAGTAACATGCAGTTAAGTGTCACTGCATTCGATTCTTTTAAAGCATATTACTTCCTTAAGTACTCAGATAAGTATTTCAGATGTTTATCTGTTTTAGTGTCTGCATGGCTACTCTTTAGTCAGTGAAGTAAAGAATCAGTGGTGTGAGTCAGACAGCAGCATTTGTCCCATTTAAGAGGAACTTCCCTTTCTCTGATGGCATGTGAGCTTCCAAACCACTGGAAAGCACCTTGACGCTAATGTGACTACTGGAAGAATGCATGCTGAAAATGGGTTGAAAATATGTTTAGACCAACTTCCTAAATTTCAAGGGTTTAGTCAGGAAGTCCAACGCACAATAATCTTTCCAACAGTTTTATATGTACAGTTTGACAAGTATTATCATGGATTTCAGATTTAAACATCCTAAATGTAGGATGAAAGAAAGGCAAACTTAAAAATGTATCTAAATTAACTGGTTAAATACGAATTAGCTGGATATATTTATTATTTAACATGACTGGATCAACCTAAATCCATTAATTTATAACAAGAAGACTAAACTTTATGGGCGTAATCAGGTAGAAACAGCTCTTTAAGGTAACAATTACAGGTTACTACTTTTGTATGTAAAACAAAACAAGTAATTGGTCATTTTACATGTCAGTCATGAGGTCTGTATAAGTGGGTTGGATCTTTACCAGAAAGAGCTGCAAAGTGCAGCAGATGTAATGTTGATAGTCAGAAGTCTGGCTATATGAGTGTACAGCAATTGAACAGACTGTGCTATTCACAGTAGGTCACAAGCAGTGTTGAGCTTAACTAGTTACTAGTAATTTAGTTATTGTAATAATATTACTTTTTGCAGTAACTAGTAGTGTAACTAATTATTAATAAGATTTCAGTAATAATATTACAGTTACCATCCATAAAACAGCTTAGTTACTTTTGATGCCTCAACCCCGCTGATTTAAAATCTAACAATCAAATAATTCCTAGATTTATTTTCATAATTTTCATGACTCACACATGCATGTGATGTCCCCGGTGCAGCAGGCAAGCTTGGAATATGGAAAAGCTTACATTCAGCAGATAGAAATATTGCATTATATTGATTTTGTCAGGAAAGAAGATCTGTTGTGTAAGTTGTGGCTTTACTTTACTCTGGCATTACATCCCTCTGATCAGCCACATGTACTTTATATTAATATAATTAAAAATATTTTTGGAAAATGAAAAAGTTTTTTACAAACTCATGTGATTTGATCAAATACATAACGAAATTCAATCGCATATGGGTAACAGAAAAATTACTTCAAGCTGCACATGACAATTAATGAGATGAATACAACACTTCTACTTGAATGCCACTATCAATCATTACTGAGTGTTTGTAATAACTTCTGACTGCGATCCGATGTGGATTTTGGCCAAATGATGAGACAGAAATATGTTGTTAGTAACATTCTATAAGAATTTTATCTGGAAGATACACAGTTACAACTTCTGTAGGGCGTGAAGAAAAAGTAATGTAACTAGTAGTGTAACTAATTACTGTTGCCAGAAAGTAATAAGTAAAGTAACAATATTACTTTTGAAAGGAGTAACTAGTAATGAGTAATATATTACATTCTTTGAGTAACTAGCCCAACACTGGTCACAAGCTATATTCCACGTTGCATTTAATGCTCAATTACTAATGGCTTAGTAAAAATCATAACCCTGATTTTGAGCTTTGACAATGAGCTCTGTTACAGCCACTTTGATAACAAGGAGAAAACTCCTGCTATCACTGACTTCTGAGACAAACAAGACTGATCAAGATCCCGACTGAGACTGAGAGGAAGCGCACTATGATACGGTCTCAGTTACAGGGACAGCTCTATACCTCAGTTCATTGCTTTTCTTAAACACACCAGCAGCAGTCACCCCTCAGTACTGTGCATGGATGTACGGTTGTGTATAGAGACAAGCAGCACAGTTCCAAAGGATTTCCACCATCACAGGAGGGTCTGCCCAAATTATGAGTCAGGAACAAGACAGTTTCCTTGGAATCTGTGCCCATTTCCTATTTGACAATGCAAAGAATGAGCCTTTCCTTACTGTGGCCATTTCCCTCTCATATCCTGAGACCACCCTTTCCATTCAGGCTAGTTACAGACTTAACTGTTTCAACCAAAAAAAGGGGGGTTTGCGGTCCCCCCTCAGTAGAAATTGCATTCCCCTCCATCATCGGGCCCTTGGAATCGTCCTAACCTTCCCTCCACCCCCTCTTGCGGTGCCTGTGATTTTTCATATTGTACATCAGAGGTTCTCAAACTGAATTTCAAGTGGTCTGATTGTCTGATTGATTGGACAAAAGCATTAGAAATAAAAAAAATTAAAATGATTATAAATGGCAAAATTTGTAAATAAAAATAAAATATTTGATCTGATTAAAAACTTTGATCTGATTAAGTTTGTTTACACACACTAATTTTTTGTCAATGTCCAAATTAATCCAATCCGATTTCAAATTCTGAAAGTTCTGCTCATATGAACCCAAAATTTTGCAATCAGATTCACATATTCATATTTCAAATGAATTCGTACAATATGATTCTTAAAATATATAGATCGATTTTTAGAAAAAAGCATTGAATTTCACACTGAATCCCACCCCTAAATGTAATCATCAGTAGGCGTAAGTAGATCATATGAAAAAGTATGAATAAGATTGTACGAATTCATATGAATTGGCACCAATTCACTGAAGGTTGTTGACATTACATGTGTCACGCCCAGTCAGTGTTCAGAATCAGAGAAAGAGATAATGTTGCTGGAACTTTTGCTAGCATAGTTACATTTTTCTTGAAGACATATCTAAAAAGACAATTTTTCTATTTGATAATATATTAATAATCTGAATTAATCCAATCTGATTTCAGATTCTGAAAGTTCTGAACCCTAAACTTCATAATCTGATTGACATATTAGCATTTGTGCTTATTGATTAATATAAAAAGCATGAAAGTCAACCTCTAACCTCAACCTTAAACGTAACCATCAGTGGGATGTAAGTAGGTTGCATGAAAATAATCAGAACGTGTGAAAACTAGCCAATTTTCCAAAACAAAATAGTTACAAAGTGTGTCTTGATATATCTAAAAGGAAAATTAGTCTATTGAATAATAGATTACTTTTAGTGAATTTTCACGAATCCGAATAAATCCAATCCGATTTCAGATTCTGAAAGTTCACATACTCACATTCTGTATGACTTCATAAAATATCATTCGTACATAAATATATGATTACAGAAAAAAGCAATCAGGTCCCCTGTTTAAACAATGACTGTCCTTCCCAATCAACTGTATATATATGCATACATACATACAGTATAAATAGATAGATAGATAGATAGATAGATAGATAGATAGATAGATAAAGAATTACAATACAGATAGATATAGAATTAGATAGATATAGAATTACATTACAGGTCAATGTTTTTTATTAATTTAAATAATTTCTATAATTAATTGAACAAACATCCTTCAAATGCAATATGAAGAGCCTGTGCGCTCGAAATGTCAAACACCATGCAAAAGTTTTTTTAAATAAATTTTTGATACTTTTGGAGCTTTGGTGTTGCCGACTTTGAATTTAAGGATGTT